>NC_133336.1:59188495-59560083 GCF_042186555.1 Aquarana catesbeiana | reverse complement strand
TGCTATAAACAAAAGAAGACTGACAATTTGAAGAAAAAACATAATTTTTTACTTTCTGCTCTAAAACATCCAAAAAAAAATCTAATTTCTTCATCAGGCCAATATATATTCTGCTACATATTTTTGGTTAAAAAAAAAAAAAAAAAAATCCCAATAAGTGTATATTGATTGGTTTGCGCAAAAGTTATAGCGTCTACAAACGTGTGTGTAAAATCTATATATTTATTATTTTGGTAATGGCGGCGATCAGCAACTTATAGCAGGATTGCGATATTGCAGTGGACAAATTGGGACACCTGACTGACACCTTTTTTGGCGACCAGAGAGGGGGAAAGAAACTGTAGGTCACTATGGGAGCTGGGAGGTTAGGGGATCGGATCTTCAGCTGGCCGGAGGCTTGAATGAGGGAAGACCATGGCCCTGCGAACCACTGTTCTATACCAAAAAAAAAAAAATACAAGGACTCATGCAACACAGAGCTTAAAGGAAAAATATTTCTATTCTCAGCTGCATAAGAGCTAAGGGAGGAGAAACAGCAGAACACTGATCTAACCAGTGAATGGTGCAGTGGGGTGGTGTCAGCACCAGCCTGATCATTGGAGGAAGGCAGGCTGAGTTCCCAGCCTAGCTAGAGAGCGGACTATAGTGTGCTCTCTTGCTTAGTGTAGTCAGTAGGATAGAAAAGCCGAGCAACTGGTAGGAACGCCATGAATTTTGCATAAAAGAAGCAATACAGAGAACAGCATACGTTCCCATAAAAGTACATGGTACAGCAGCCACATATGGGGAATATTAAGTGTTGGAATAACAAATGCTTTAATATTCTGGCCAATGAAAAGTATGAATGCTCAAACGCTTGACATGTTTAAACGCAAAAATATTTGCTTCAATAATTGTCTATCTTCACTTTTTAATTTTTTTTTTTTTTTTTTTTTTAAGATTGGAATTAATGCTAGTCATGTCAAGTTACCAAGAGCTTCAACTGAGGAGGAGGTAAGAGGAATATGGGTAACATTCAGGATAGGTGGAGGCCAGGAAGGGATGGGGGGGTGATATTTAGGACAGAAGGAGGCTGGAAAAGGATGGGGGGTTAATATTCAAAAAGGGTGGAGGCTGGGAAGGGATGGGGGGGGGTTAATATTCAAAGCCGGTGGAGGCTGGGATGGGGGGTGGTGGGAGTAGTAATTAGGACAGGCGAAGCCTGGGAGGGGACGGGGGGGGGGGGGGGTGAATATTCAGGTCAGGTGAAGGCTGGGAAGGGATGGGGGTAAAATTTAGGACAGATGGAGGCTGAAAGGATGGGGGGTGGTAATATTCAAAGCAGGTGTAGGCTGGGAAGGAATGAGAGGGGGTGGGGTAATATTCAGAACAAGTGAGTCTGATAATTATGCGTCTCTTTAGGTATTAAGCAAGATAAAGGCGATTAATGAAAATCCAGAGTTACATGGTCTGATTGTTCAGCTGCCTCTGGATTCGGATCACAAAATAGACACAGAAAAGGTCACCAATGCCGTGTCACCAGCCAAAGATGTTGATGGGTGAGTTCTATTGTGTGTGTGTGTGTGTGTGTGTGTGTGTGTGTGTGTGTGTGTGTGTTTTTTTTGTATAGATGGGCACTTGGTGTTCCCTGGCTCTGTTGAGGGGCAGAGCTCTCTAACGCTGTAGTGTTCTTGCCTGCTAATTGGAGCTAGAGATTCTTGATGAGCACAAATTAGGTGACACTATAGATGTCCAGGAACCCTAGGCTCTGCCTGTTGGAGATGCATATCATGAACACAGCTGTACCTATAAAAAAAATATAAAGTAATACTGTTCTTGCTTGTGCCTCAGGACACCACTCAATTGTAAAGAAATCCTCCTCTGAAGTGACTTCTAAACTGGACACCTCCAGGCGTGGGCAACTACTGCTTCCAGCCCACCTCCCCACCACTGCTGGAGGAGCCACTGAGCACTGCAAAGGTCACAGATCGGCATCCCTCAGAGGTTTTGATGGACACTTAAGTGGAGGATTTCTTTACAGCAGAGCATTGCACAGCAGCAGGAGAGGTTTGTATAGTGTGGAGTTGCATCTTCTGCCAGTTGCAGGAACGCATGATATACTGTATAAGTATGGCTGTTGTTGCATTTCAGTCAAGTACAGCCGTTTTTTATTTATTTATTTTTTTTTTTTTAAGATTTTCTAGTGCATATGCCTTGATAAAGGTGAGTGTCTGAGCCCCGGAAGACTTTTCTCTCTCTTTTGGGCTCAATTATTTAAACATCACTTTGGAGTCTGACCACTGGCTGTAGCAGCACAGACATGCATGCTCCTGGTTTGGCATTCAGGCTGGAGCTTTCGTTCTTTAACTTAGACTTCTCTTGCCTCTTTAAACTGTCTGTGGATTGCTCCCAGATGATTGGGGTAGATTATTGCAGTGGAGTGGCCAGGGAACCCACCTCCACTTTCCAATTGGCAAACTCCAAAAACAAGCCTGAATTTCCTGAGGCTTCAGAGTCTAGCTTCCTCTGAGGCCATTTATTGCACATAAGAACAGAGTGCCAGACTAAGTGCAGCATTCTTGCTCCAGTTTATTAAAGTGGATTGAGAGGGAGACGCTTTTTATTTTTTAATTTTTTTTTTTTTTTTTCTCTATGCATGAATGTAAAAAACCTGTGTGCAGCATCCCCCTAATACTTACCCAAGCCCCCTCTCGATCCAGTTATGTCCACGAGAGCCTTTCCTCTCCGGGTACTCACACTCCTGATTGGCTATTGGCAGCAGTGGGAGCCATTGGCTCTCACTGCTGTCAATCGCAGCCAGTGAGCCAATTGTGAGACGGCTGCGGGGCGGAACCATGGCTCTGTGTGTGAATGGACACACAGAGCAGCAGCTTGGGTGACCCTATAGCAAGGAGGGAAGGAGCCAGGAGTGCCGATGTCAGACCCGAGAAGAGGAGGATCCGGGCCCCTGCACAGAGCAGATAAGTATAACATGTTTTAATGGGAAAAAAAAATTAGGACTTTACAATCACAAAGATTAAGACAAAGGGTAACTGATATCTTGGTAAATCAAAAGCGCATGTATGAGATTTTTCTGGGCAGTCCTTGGGCTCACCTAGGTGGTCCTTGTGGAAAAGCGGCATCAGGCAGTGGAGCTGTGTTAGTGGAAGGCTGTAGAAAGCGGCCAATCGCATTAACCAGCATGGAACGCAAGATGGCACCGGACGTGACGTCACTATGGAGGCCGCGCTGACGTAAAAGGGGCGGTAATGCGCTTTAAAGCATTTAATTAATCAGACCTCTGGGCACTTGATCTACCAAGATGTGAGTTGCCCTTTGTCTTGCAGCATTAATAGTACTCCAGTTTATTAAAAATATTTAGTCTGGTGCCCCACTGTTTTTTCTTTTGGACCTACAGAGCTGCCTGCTTCACTCTAAGGGTGCTGCCGCTGGTGTTGCTTACAACCACCATTTTATACAATGGACATATGAATTATGGAATTTACTGTTGATATACTTTTATGACTAGTATTGCATGGTTTTTATTACGCCACATTCCTCTAGCGCCAGTATTTTTTTGTATAGCCACTGTGTACAGTGTTATTTAAATGTGAATTGGTATGCTTATCTAGGTGATCAACAAATACCTAATCACAAATGTATCTAACAGTATATATATATGTGTGTGTGTGTGTGTGTGTGTGTGTGTGTGTGTGTGTGTGTGTGTGTGTGTGTGTATATATAATATAATTATTTTTTTTTTTTTTTTTTTACATTACATTTTTTGTTTCAATCATCCATATGAAGGACCATCATGGCGATTTTCACCTACATAAATCCACTAATGACAATCCAGTTGGATAGTAGACGTCCCAGTGATTTATCAGTGTACAAAGTCTGCAAACACAGCGTGAAAGGATGTTCATAGGAAGGCCATCCCCACATAAACTCACGCCTCTTACCAGAATTCTTGGATCTCACATTAGAGAGCTCTCGTTTTTCTTTCTAAAATTCCCACAAGACCCTGTAGTTATAAGGAGGCAGGAGGTATCCTCAACATCTAAGGGTCCCAGCCGGTATTCAATAAAGCATATATTTCTTTTTCATACATCATGGGACACAGAGTAAGGCTAATAATCATTACTTGCTGGGTTATACTTAATCTCCAGGTGAATGGACACTGGTAGACCAAAGGTCTTTAGACAGGAAGTGATCCCCTATATAACCCCTCCCATACAGGAAGTACTTCAGGTTTTTTTACCAGTGTCTGCAAGGTGGATGGCACGGTTTGTTTGAGCTCTCTGAGCTCCAGGTCTCTAGTCCCACAAACGGTTCTTAAAGAATCAAGGGATTGACCGATCAGATCCATTTGACACAGGCTTTATATGCTTAAATAAATGATACCCTAGCCTCGCAAAGTAGATTCAAGATCCTGCGAGGTTTTGCCTGTAATGTGGCCTCCGGGAGCTGGACCCTGCGAAGTGGAATCCTGGGCACTACGCCTTGGTTTACCATGGCGCACGTGCATTCGCAAGAGCACCGCTGTACTCAGCAGTTTGGCGGCCATGGCGCATGCGGCTTCGCTGCACATGCGCAGTAGCCTTTATCTGGGTGCACGGAGATTTGCGTCACACACTAATACAGCCACGCCCGTTCGCCGGGACCACGCACAAACATGCGCAAGCATGCACAGAACGTTCCGGCGCACAGCCAGCTTTTTTTAAGCTGTATATGCCAGCATGCAGTGCTTGGCATATGCGGAAGGCAGCTGTGGGACACAGAGCAGATTCTGAACAGGCACTTGCAGTGGTTCATTTCTCCTTACCCGGGTCACGTGAGTCACCAAGTGTTGCTTGGCAGGCTAAAGGTGCTTAGCAGGATTGTTGCATAGGGGATAGGTGAGCCCTATTAAAAGGTCTCCCTTCTGAGGTGTTTTAATACTACACCCAAGTACTCTTTTTGTGGCTAGTAAATGTCTTGAAAAAAGAGGAGAGGGACTAACATTATAGGGAAGGGGCACACCTATGTTGTCAGTAGTTCCTGATGAACCTAGTCGTATCCCCTGAAGGACCAGAGGCTTTCGGGCAATCTGAGCCCCTGCGCCTATCTGGTATTGTACCTACATTCAATGCTGCTGCTTCACCCTTTATCACTAAGGATGAACTGTCCTTGGCCCTAGCCGGGTTAGAGCACAGGATTGCTTGCATGATTTCCTCCATCCTGCAGGGTGGCAAGAAGCGTGAAAGATCCCCCTCCCTGGAGCCTCCTAGTTTGGAGCAGGAATGGGTTGAGAATGGGGAAGAGCTAAAAGCTCGGTATTCTGTGGTGGGCCTGGCGGATGAGTCTGCTTCCAAGCAATCTGGACAAAAAGATATCCAGTTGATGTCTGCCTCAGCTTGGAAAGCCTCTGCCTGGTTGCAGAGGCTTTCATCCTGAGTGACCGAAATGGTTCGTTCTGCCTTTAACCACTTCCATACCGGGCATTTTCACCCCCTTCCTGCCCAGGCCAATCTTCAGCTTTCAGCGCTGTTGCACTTTGAATGAGAATTGTGCGGTCATGCGACGTTGTACCCAAATTTAATTTTGATCTTTCCTTTTTTTTTTTTTCCCCCACAAAGAGCTTTCTTTTGGTGGTATTTGATCACCTCCTGTGGTTTTTATTTTTTGCGCTATAAACAAAGAGCGACAATTTTGGGAAAACACTTTTTGCTATAATATCCCAATTTAAAAAAATAAAATTTTTTTTTTAATTTAATATATTTCTAGTAATAGCTGCGATATTTCGGTGGACATATTGGACACTATTTTGGGACCAGTGACATTTATAAAGCGATCAGTGCTATAAAATGCATTGATTACTGTATAAATGTGACTGGCAGGGAAGGGGTTAACACTAGGGGGTGGTTCAAAGGGCTAACTGTGTCCTAGGGAGTGATTCTAACTGTAGGGGGAGGGGACTTGCAAGGGGAGGGGACTTTCAAGGGGAGGAGACCGATCGGTGTTTCTCTGTAATGGGAACACACAAATCGATCTCCTTTCACCTGACAGGACGTGGATCTGTGTGTTTACACACACAGATCCACGTCCCTGCTCTGTGATGAGCAATCGTGGGTGCCCGGCGGACATCGCGGCCGCCGGGCACGTGCATTGGGTCCCAAGTGATGTGGCGGGTGCGCTCCCCACAATGCAGGGAATCCCAGGACGTCATATGACGCCCGCCCGGAGGGATGAAAGGTTCCTTTGGGCGTCGTATGACTATACAGCGGTAGGGAAGTGGTTAAGTTCTCTCTTAAAATAGCAGAGGTGACTGAGCCCCCCTGGTCCTCTTGGGATCCCTGAGGCCTCTTCAGGCTGCACAAGCTTTACCCCTACACCCCCTGCTGGAAGAGGCGGTGTATGCTGATTGGGAACATCCCGACAGGATTTTGTTCCTCTTAAAAGGTTTTCCCTTTTTGTATCCCATGGATGAAAAGTTTGTTAAAGGAAGCATGCCAGCCATAGATGCAGCAGTCTCTTCCTTTAAACAAGAACTTAACTTGTCCAGGTAGTTGATGCACAGGGCTTGAAAGACCCTGTTGACAAGAAATTGGAGTCATTTATTAAAGGCTTCCTTTTTCTTTGGCCAGTTCAGCTATTCACCCAGATGTTGCAGCAATTGGTATCTGCCAGTCCATAAATGATCATGTCAAACGGCCGGATAAGGCCTAAGCAGAAGGATGATCAATATTCCCGCGTTTTTTGCTGTTGACGCCTTTAAAAGGATTCAATACAACAGGTTTCTCGTTTGGCTTTCTTGTCTGTACATATGTACAGACTTTTGTGGCTTAAATGGTCAGCCGAGCTTCCTTGTGAAAAGTTATTGGCAAGTTTCCCTTTTCATGGGGAACATTCATTTGGACGAATATATCCAAAAGATTTCCGGAGGGAAGAGTTCTCTACTTCTTGTGAAGAAAGCACCAGGTGTCCCTCGTTTTTAAAACTTCAGGGACTGCTTCCTCAAATGTCTCAGCACCAAGGCAGTTCCGCTGCCAACAGGGCGCTAGGTGCAAGGCCAGGGCCAGAATTCTTCTAAACCCAGCACCAAGTCCTCCTTATTGAGGAGATGCCCCCACTCTGTTGGGTTGGGGGGGCTGCTGCACTTTGTGCTGGTGGGGCTGGACATGGATGATACCCCCTCCTTATAACTACTACAGGGTCTTGTGGTTAGATGGATTTGTTGATCACTAGGGCAGCATTCACACCTGAGCATATCGTTTTCAGGCGGAAAGTCGTGCAAATTTATTTTATTTTTTTCTGCCGCGATTTTGTACAGGTCAAAGGGTCACCAATGTAAAAAGCAGAAAACATGTAATCTGCCAAAAACAAAACAAAAAAAAAACTCGTACTTTTTGGAACTTTAGGGCAACATAATACTCAGATGTGAACAGGGGCCATTTAAATGAATGGGATTTTGCTTGTTGGGCGTTTTTTGTAACTTTTGAGATGAGTGTTTTCCCAGCTGAAAACGCTCAGGTGTGAATGGGCCCTTAGAGAAGTGCAGTCACAACTTTGTTTGAGTCTTGTATTAGGATTTATTGGGTTGTGGCTCTCATATTTTAATTCTTTGGCTTCCTTTTTGCTTTTTCATTTACAAACTTTTTGCATATTTGGAGGTGGGATAATCGCAGGATTTTTGTTAGATAAGATTTAAAGTACAGTGTTGCCGGCTCCAAATTTTTGAGAACATATACTTAAGAGAGGTTGAGATATATCATTTTATTTGATGTCCTTACCCTTCCTTTTTTTTTTTTTTTTTTTTTTTTTTGTTTCCTCCCACAGGTTAACAAGTATAAATGCGGGTAAACTTGCTAGAGGAGATCTTGGAGATTGCTTTATTCCTTGTACACCGAAAGGATGTATGGATCTCATACGACAAACAGGTGAAATGTTTTAGGAACTAAGGCCTGGCAAGAGTAATGTAACCTGAGTGTTTTTAGTCTAGATAATGGTATGCCGCCAGCAGCAATCCGCAGCTCAAGGGTCTTCTGTTTTCACATATAGTTTTAAGGTAACCGTTTGTTAAAATATTCATTACTTTTTGTACCATTGGGAGGTGTGGGATGTCTTATCCATAAAAAAAAGGGGTACATGGTGCCAATCAATACCTCCAATGCAGAGTTAACTAAAATATAACTAAAACGACATTTTAGTCAGAGTATGACTAAAACTAAATTGAATTTTTATCGGCTAAATCTGCGTCTGTAGTGCAGAATAAACATTATCAGATTTTCCTTATCGTACATCACGGGACACAGAGCCACAGTAATTACTGTATGGGTTATATGGCACCTTCAGGTGATGGACACTGGCACACCCTAGACAGGAAGTTCAATTCCCCATATAACCTCTCCCCTTACCGGAAGTACCTCCGTCTTTTTTTTTTTTTTTTTTTTTTTTTTTTTGGCAGTGTCTTAGGTGTTGGTCACGAGTAAAGATGTGCTGTGCTGAGCTCTGCTGGACCATTCCTTGCTGGGGCAAGCTTTGCAACCGGATCCATTCAAAGTGTCTTTTCCAGGCCGAATTGAATGGTACCCGGGCCTCGTGTCGGAAGAAACAAGGTTTTGCCTGTAACGCTTCTCTCTTTTTTTTTTTTTTTCAGCTATATTTCTGGCGGGGTGCTTTACAGGCCCAGGGGTGTGGAACCCCCGATAAAAAGGGGCCCCGGTCCCTGAAGGTTTTTTCAACAGAGCCCACCGTGAGTGGTGAAGATTGGGTCTGTTTACCACAGAACCCTGCAGCTGGATAATGTAAGAGAAAGATTCCTTAGGAACCTCCAATTCTTGTGGAGTTTCTCCTTTACGTAAATGTTGTCATGCCTATAGTTGCCACCGGGGACTGTCAAGAGCACATACCTGATTCCATGCTTGTCAGTCTCGCTCTGTGTTGCAAACTGCACGCTTCCTCCGGCCCAATCCCCAGGTAAGACGTGGTAAGAAGGGTTTTCACTTTTGAATGTCGTCATCCGTCCCCCCCCCCCCCCCCCCACACCCCCACCTGGACAGCTTCTTTTCAGGAGGCTGAGGGAGCATGGCTCAGTCGGTGGTATGCCGCGCCGCTCCCGCCGCCATTATGGGTGGCTCTTCAACCCAGCCCTCCTCCACATGCGGATCGGAGCCCTGCAGGAAAACAATCTCTTTGAAAAAGGTGGGGGCGGGGGGGGCGCGTGGGTGGTCGGAGGAAGGGGGCAGGGCTTGTCGGCGTGGTTCAGCGTCCACAACGCAGTGCAGCTGACGGAGGGACACAGAGCAGATGGGTGGGTGGCATGTGAGTGTTGGTGACAGGCATTCCCAGGGCACATTTACTTTGCATCAGGCTGAGCTTTAATGGCAGCGGCAGTTGCTGGGGGTGCAATTATTATATATATATTTTTTTTGTGTGTTTGTGCTCAGCACTGACCAGAGGGGGTGGTTCAAATACCACAAAAAACAAGGGCACAAAGGGGTCGCCTTAAGGACCCTCCCTCTGCAACACCATCCCCCCCCCCCCGAAAGATCTAGGGAGACTGGTCAGAGTGAGCCATCGGGGTCGTCAGGGGCTGCAATTGCTTGACACTTCAGCCCCCTGTCTATATAACTGGGGAGGTGTTTTTTTTTTTTTTTTTATTTATTTTTTTGGTTCACTAAAGCCTCCAAGCTTTGCGTGCCTTTCCTGTCCATTTATTGCTGGAAAAGCTTATGTATTCTGAGTGGGATCACCTCCCACTCCCTCCTAAAAAGTTTTCAACACTTTATCCTATGGAGGAAAAATTTACTAATGTGGAGTATACCAGCAATTGACACTACTATATCCTCTGTGAATAAAAGTTTGACTTGACCGGTTGACAATGCGCAAATGCTTAGGGATCCAACTGATAAAAAATTGGAATTCCTGTTGAAAAACATTTGTTCCTTTTGCAGGTTCAGTAGCTCAACCTGCAGTGGCGGCAATAGGGGTATGTCGGTCCTTGAGAGACCATTTGAAACAGGTGCTCAAGGGCGTTTCCCTGAACAGCTGGCCCAGGAGTTAGCCGAGCTGCCAGCGGCTTTGTGTTTTTCAATTGACGCAATCGGAGATTCTATTCTTCAAACCTCTTGCATTACGCTTGGGTTGGTGCATGTGCGTAGAATCTTATGGTTGAAAAGTTGGTCAGCCGAAGCGCCATGCAAAAAACTCCTTGCTGGGTTTCCTTTCTGCAGTGAAAAGCTGTTCAGGGATGATTTGGACAAATTATATCCAAAAAATAATAAAGAAATAACTGCGCTAAATATAAGTGAAACACGTGAAGCAATCTCAAAGACTTCCGTGAGGAAGTACATATATCAATACAAAAATGCTGAAAAATATTAAAAATTAAATTATGAAAAGTACATGGGTCAACACATGTATGTATGAATCAAACATGAGTGTCCATATGTAATATTTGCGAATAAAAATAAGTGTCCATATATAGTAACAGAAAATAAAAATGTAGTAATGATCTGAAATCAGTCCAAGAAAGACCCATTGGATGAATCCAACCAGAGTCAATGGTGTAAAAAATATGAGTGACAACCCATACATTATCCGCAAATACCCAATAATTGAACTTACCGCAAGGCAAGCGAACACCAGCCTGTATCACGTCTTAGTGTGGGGAATCCAGATTGTGCTCTTAGACTGTATACATCGTAGCTGAAAGGATGTAATGAGGACACCAAACTTCCATCTCATGGACATGTAAATAAAAGGAAACTGGCCATAGTGTAATACTGCCAAACTAATTAAAGTTTAGAAAAGGTAGAAAACTTACACTAGTGCATAAAGATACAGCAGGAAAAAAAAGGGAACTTAGAGTGAACACTAGCAAACTCAGTAGTGAAGATGAGACCCTACACTCCGTGCAAATATTGCGCTTACCACAAGGCAAGCCAACAACAGCTTGTGTTCAGTATTGGTTAACCACACCACACTACGTGATCCACCACCAGGCAAATAATGCGCTTACCGCAAGGCAAGCCAACCACAGCTTATGTTCAATAGCAGTATGCGAGATCCATTGGCGTTCTGGACTGCTTGCGGCAGGAACCGGGGGATACAGCAGAGACTCCAAAATGACATCTCACAAGCATGTAAATAAAAAGGAACTGGCCATAGTGTAATACTGATAAAAACGGTTTAATAGATAAAGGTAGAAAACTCACATAAGTATGTGTTGGGTAGAATTCTTGCCTTTCTGCAAATGGAGTTAGAGATGAAACTGACCTTGAGTACCATCAAGGGCCAGGTCTTGGCCTTATTGGTATTGTTTCAACGTCCGCTTGCATTCTTTGGTTCGAAGCTTTATACAGTGGGTAACGTGGCTTAATCCACCGGTTAGAGCACCCCTGAACCCTTGGGACTTGAATTTTAGTTCTGTCGACATTACAGAAACAGCCTTTTGAGCTGATACATATTCCCTTGGTTCTTTTGACAAAGAAACTAGTTTTTTTGGTAGTCATATCTTCTGCAAGAAGAGTATCAGAGTTGGCGGCTCTTTCTAGTGAATGATTTAAATATGGCTCTTAACAAGGATAGAGTAGTATTGTGTCCTCATCCTAGTTTTCTGCCAAAGGTGGTTTCAGGTTTTCATCTATACTAGGATATTTTTTTTTCTTCCCTCTTCTTCCCCCCCCCCCCCCCCCCCCCAGAACCCTATTCTATGGAAGAAAAGTCACTACATTTCTTTGGATGTAGTGAGAGCAGTCAAAATCTTTGAAGGGGACTGCTCAGATTTGGAAAACGGATGTTTTGTTTGTGTTGCCTGAAGGTCCTAGGAAAGGACAGGCAGTGTCAAAATCCACTATTGCCAAATGGATTCGGCAAGTAATTATTCAAGCTTATGGTTTGAAGAGGAAAGTTCCACCTTTTAAAATCAAAGCGCACTCCACCAGGGCTGTTAGTGCTTCGTGGGCAGTGCATCACCAAGCCTCCATGGCTCAAATCTGCAAGGCCGCAACTTGGTCTTCAGTCCATATATTCACCAGATTCTATCAGGTGGCTGTAAGAAGGCATAAGGATATCGCCTTTGGGCGCAGTGTGCTGCAGGCACCAGTATAGGTCCTCAGGTCTGATTGCACCCTACTTCTCTTTTTTTTTGGTGATTAGCATTGCTCTGGGACATCCCATAGAGTAATTACTGTGGCTCTGTGTCCTGTGATGTACGATGAAGAAAATAGGATTTTTTTTATAACCGCTTAACCTGTAAAATCTTTTTCTTGGAGTACATCATAGGACACAGAGCTCCCTCCCTCTTTCTGGTTACACGTGTATTGCTTTGCTACAAAACCGATGTATTCCCGGTAAGGGGAGGGGGTTATATGGGGAAACGAACTTCCTGTCTAGGATGTGCCAGTGTCCATCACCTGAAGGTGCCATATAACCCATACAGTAATTACTGTGGCTCTGTGTCCCGTTATGTACTCCAAGAAAAGGATTTTACTGGTAAGCTGTTTTATAAAAATCCTATTTTTACTCCAGGGGTATACGCTTGTCGGTTCTAAAAAAAATAATGCTTTCAAATTTTAACTAAACCCATTAGTTTTTAGTCAACTAAAATGTACTGGAGATTTTAGTCGACTAAAATACGACAAACTAAAATGGAATTTTTGGTCAAAAGACTAAATGGCTAAAAGTAAATCGAAATTTGATGTCCAAATTAACAATGCTCCAATTTTATTCAGTCAATACTAAACACACTCTTGGAGCCAATGACTTTCAAATTTACCTTAAATTGCATGTACTTTGAGAAGTTACTTAAGTTAGCATAGTTCATTGTTTGCTGGATAGCAGTAGTCCTTTGACTTTATTTGCAGTCTGGATTCTCTTTGTAACATAGATTTAAAAATGCAGAAAATTTTTTTAAGCCGTTTTTCCTAATTTTTATTACTGATTTTTGAGGTGTGTGTGTGTGTGTGTGTGTGTGTGTGTGTGTGTATATGTGTTGTAACCATTTTTGTATGTTTTAGGTGTTCAGATTGCGGGGAAACGAGCTGTGGTTATTGGACGCAGTAAGATTGTGGGTGCACCAATGCATGACCTGTTGCTTTGGAACCATGCTACGGTCACCACCTGCCACTCCAAGACTGATCCACTGAGTGAGGAGGTAAGTGCCTTTTTATATTGCATTTAAAAATTTACATCGCTTTGCCTAGGTTCACACTAATGCGGTGCAGGAAAAGCCACGATCTGTGCGCGTTTCCTGCACCGCATACCAGTCGCACTGCCCTTGCGATCTGCTGCGGGTACAAAGTTGACGACACCCCAAATGCCCTTTCTTGCACTGGAGCACATGGTACAAAACGACCATGCAGTCCGGTTGCAGTGTGGCTCTAAAAAAAATTGAATACATGTCTTTGGTGTAATTTGATCCCATTCAAAATTCAACTTGCACTGACTCGCATGTGAATTGCACAAAAGTGCAGTTCCTGTGCGATTTACATGTTTCATAGTGTGATGCAAAGGTTTTCCCTTTCCCTGCAAAGTACAGACATAATGTGCTAGTCGGGCGGATCCAGAGTCTAGTCTCGGGAGGGGCACTGCCAGAAAATACTTTTTTTTTTTTTTTTTTTTGTGGGCAATTTATCGAGGAAATGGCTGGTGTTGGCGCTTCAATTATCCCAGCACCATGGTTGTTATTTCTATTAATATATTGTAATATAAAATTTAATGGTTCAACTCAACATAATGCAGAATCAGTGGGAGCCCTGAGCGTGTCACTTGCCACCGTCGCCTGGCACGCATTGCTGATTATCACTTGCCCCGTCACCTGCCACATGTTGCAGATTGTCACTTGCCTGCTACCAGATGCGGATTGTCACCTGCCACATGTTGCGGATTGTCACTTGCCACGTCACCTGCCACACGTTGCAGATTGTCACTTGCCACGTTACTGGCCACACATTGCGGATTGTCACTTGCCACGTTACTGGCCACACATTGCGGATTGTCACTTGCCACGTCACCTGCCACACATTGCGGATTGTCACTTGCCTGCCACCAGATGCAGATTGTCACCTGCCACATGTTGCGGATTGTCACTTGCCACGTCACCTGCCACCAGATGTGGATTGTCACTTGCCACGTCACCTGCCACACCTTGCACATTGTCACTTGCCACGTCACCTGCCACACCTTGCAGATTGTCACATCACCTGCCACCAGATGCAGATTGTCACTTGCCACGTCACCTGACACCTTGCGGATTGTCACATAGCTGCTAAGGTGGTGTTTTGCTTGCCTCCTTTCAGATCAGGCAGCAGAGAGATAATGTAATCTCTCTGCTGCCCACACTGCCTGTACATTGAGGGCAGAAGTTACTGCAGGGATGCGGGGCAGTGAGAGATGTCATCTCTCTGCTCCCCTGCACGCCGGCTCGCTGATTGGCCAGCCGCCCCCACTCACACCACCTAGCCTGCTCTCACCCGCCTGGTCCTCCCACGGAGCCTCCCGCTCGGGGAGCTTCCCGCTCGGGGAGCCGCCCGCTCCCTCACCCGCTCGGGGAGCGCAATTGCCCCGTTGGTTCCCTCCCCCCCCCCCCCCCCCCCCTGGATCCGCCCCTGGTGCTAGTATGCATCGTTCCCGCAGCATGCCGCATCCATGTTCGCCCCTCCTCCTTCCGGGGCCGCGGACTCCGGCTTATCTCCCCATGCATGCACGAAGGAGCTGCCAGTCATGGCACTCGCTCTTCAAGGGGCGGCCGTTCCTTCAAAGCGCATGCGCCGATGACCTCTTCGGCGCAGTATACAGTAAATATCTCCTAAACGGCGCAACTTGAGATATTTACAGTACCTATAGGTACAAGTACCTCGGATGGTTTACAACCTCTTTAACCGCTTGCCAACCGCCTCACGCACATATACTGCGGCAGAAGGGCTCGTACAGGCAAAATCACGTACCTGTACGTTGCCCTTTAAGAGGCGACCAGCAGGTGCGCGCGGCAAGCTCCGTGAGTCGGGTCGCGGGTCCCGCGGACTCTATCGCCGCGGGGATACCCGCGATCGCCTCACGGGGAAGAAGCTGATGTAAACAGCATCTCCCCGTTCTGCCTAGTGACAGTGTCACTCAATCTCTGCTCCCTGTCATCGGAGCAGAGATCAGTGATGTCACACTCACAGCCCATCTCCCTGACAGTTAGTAATCACTCCCTAGTACTGACTTAACCCCTCCCCGCCCCCTAGTGGTTAACCCCTTCACTGCCAGTGTCATTTATACAGGAATCAATGCATTTTTTATAGCACTGATTGCTGTATAAATGACTGGTCCCAAAAATGTTTCAAAAATGTCCGATGTGTCCGCCATAATGTCGCAGTCACAATAAAAATCGCTGATCGCCTCCATTTAAAAAAAAAAAAAAAATTAATAATGCCCAAACTATCCCCTATTTTGTAAACGCTATAACTTTTGCGCAAACCGATCATTTTTTTAACAAAAATATGTAGAAGAATACGTATCGGCCTAAACTGAGGAAAAAAATTGTTTTATATATTTTTGAGGGATATTTATTATAGCAAAAAGTAAAAAATAATGCTTTTTTTTTTTTTTTCCCAAAATTGTCGCACTATTTTTGTTTATAGCGCAAAAAATAAAAACCACAGAGGTGATCAAATACCACCAAAAGAAAGCTCTATTTGTGGGGGAAAAAAGACGTCAATTTTGTTTGGGTGCAACGTCGCACGACCGCGCAATTGTCAGTTAAAGAGACGCAGTGCCAAATCGCAAAAAGTGCTCTGGTCAGGAAGGGGGTAAATTCATCCGGGGCTGAAGTGGTTAAAGTTGCGCAAATATGAATGGTTATCATTGGAAAACTTGGTTAACGATTTGTCATGCAACTTTAACCACTTCAATACAGGGCACTTTCGCACCCTCCTGCCCAAGCCGATTTTTAGCTTTCAGCGCTTTCACTTTTTAAATGACAATTGTGCGGTCATACAACACTGTACCCAAACTAAATTTGTATCTTTTGTTCCCACAAATAGAGCTTTCTTTTGGTGGTATTTGATCACCTCTGCGGGTTTTTATTTTTTGCTAAACGAATAAAAAAAGACAATTTTGAAGAGAATTTTTTTTTTCTTTGTTTTTGTTATAAAATGTTGTAAATAAGTAAGTTTTCTCCTGCACTGATGGGCAGCGCTATCACTGGCAGGCATTGGATGGGCACTGTTTGGCAGCTGCCTGGCGGTCCTGGGTGGGCATCCGAGGGGGGGGGGCTGCGCTGATTAACAATCGGGACACAGACCCCCCATCAGGAGAGCACCCGATCTTCTCTCCTCCACTCACATCTGTCAGACGCGAGTGAGGGAAAAGCCGATCAATGGCTCATCCTGTTTACATCGTGATCAGCCATGGCTGATCACGATGTAAAGAGTCTGTTAGAGACTCTTTACTTAAATCGGAGTTGTGGTGTGCAGACTGACACGCCGCAACAACGATTGCTGCAATGCACGACGTCATTTTGTTATATGGCGGGCGGCAAGTGGTTAAGATCCAAAGTTGCACCACAAGTGTTTTTTATCCTGGGAACATTTTTTCTATTTTTTTTTTTTTTTTTTTTTGTTCCGGGTTTTTAACCGCTTCCCGACTGCCGCATGCCGATGTACAATAGCACGGGTGCGCAAAATGGGCGTACTCGTATGTCCCTTTGTAATCCCGGGCGCATGTTCCCGCGGGTACCACTGACATTGTCCGCCGGTGGCCCGCGATCAAGAAGGGGCAGAACTGGGAAATGCCTGACCAGTGACATGACAGGGATCTACTGCTCCCTTTCATCTGGAGCAGTGATCTCTCATGTCCTAGGTAGCCCATCCCCCACCGCACAGTCAGAACACTCAGCAGGAACACATTTAACACCTTGATTGCCCCCTAGTGTTTAACCCCTTCCCTGCCAGTGACCTTTATACAGTAATCTGTGGCTATTTTTAGCTCTAATCGCTTTGTCAATGGTCCCAAAATGGTGTCAAAAGTGTCCGATCTGTCTGCCGCAATGTTGATAAAAATTGCAGATCACCGCCATTACTAATTAAAAATCATTTTTGAATAAAAATGCCATAAATCTATACCCTATTTTGTAGATACTATAACTTTTGCGCAAACCAATCTACACTTATTTATGATATTTTTTATATTATATAAATTGCTTTTTTTTTTTTTTTTCCAAAATTGTCGCTCTTTTTTTGTTGGCGCAAAACATAAATACCGCAGGGGTGATCAAATACCACTAAAAGAAAGCTTGTCAAAAAGGACGTCAATTTTGTTTGGGTACAACGTCGCACGAACGCAATTGTCGAATTGCACATTTAAATGCAAAAAAAGTTATTGCTATTTCAAAGGGCTATCAAGCCTGCTATGTGATGGGCAGATGTCGGGTTCTTTTAGACCCCCAATCACCCTCCTGCCCTCCACTGCAGCTAATCGCAGTGTGCACTTAATTAGCTGCATCCTCAGTAGCCGAGGCATGAAAGCTGTGGACTGGGTTAATTCGTCTTGGGGGGGGCGGGCTGTTCTCAAAGTCACTTCCTGTTTACTGCGGTCCCAGGCTCTAGTATAGGATAAGCATACTTGTGTTGTGCCACGCTGGACCATTGTAAGTACATAATAAAGGTCATACCTGGAGTTCAGCTTAAAAAAATAGTGTTATCTGGGGAGATTATGAGAGCTGAAAATTTCTGAGCTCCTATTTCACATCACATGTTTATAGCTTGGCGAGTCTATTGTCCTATATGCATTGCTTTAGCGTTAATTGATAAATGGTTATGGTTGAGTTCCAGTCTAGAGGTAGGAAGGGTAAATCTCACTGGGGATTCTATTCCCATGAAAGCTGTCAAAAATGGACTTCCCCCTTTCTTTAACCACTTCAATACCAGGCACTTAGACACCTTCCCGCCCAGGCCAATTTTCAGCTTTCAGCGCTGTCGCAATTTGAATGACAATTGCGCGGTCACGCTACACTGTACCCAAACAATTTTTTTTATCATTTTGTTCCCACAAATAGAGCTTTCTTTTGGTGGTATTTGATCACCTCTGCGGTTTTTATTTTTTGCGCAACAAATAAAAAAAGGCCGAAAAATTTGAGGAAAAAAAAACAAGTTTTTCTTTATTTCTGTTAAAACTTTTTGTAAATAAGTAAGTTTTTTCTTCTTCAATGACTGGCACTGATATGGCTTCAATGACGGGCACTGATATGGCTTCAATGATGGGCACTCATGGGTGGGCACTGATGGGCACTCATGGGTGGGCACTGATGGGCACTCATGGGTGGGCACTGATGGGCACTCATGGGTGGGCACTGATGGGCACTCATGGGTGGGCACTGATGGGCACTCATGGGTGGGCACTGATAGTTAGCATGGGTGGGCACTGACAGGTGGCACCAATGGCCACTGATGGGTGGCACTGATGACACTGGTTGTTTGCAGTGATGCTCCTAAGGGTGGCATTGCTGGGCATCACTGCAACATAATGGTGCCAATCAGGGCCCATTTGTGGGCCCTGATTGGCACAGATTGGGCACATGTGGATGGCCATGGGGTACATACCTGGCCATCCACATGTTGCCCCTTCCCTGGTGGTCCAGTGTGGTGATCTGCAGGGGGGCTGCGCTGATAAACAATAAGCGCAGACCCCCCCCTGCCAGGAGAGCCGCCGATCGGCTCTCCTCTACTCGCGTCTGTCAGACGCGAGTGAGGAAGAGCCGATCAACGGCTCTTCCTATTGACAGCATGATCAGCCGTGATTGGACACGGCTGATCACGTGGTAAAGAGCCTCCGCCGGAGGCTCTTTACCAAGATCGGTGTAGCTGTGTGTCAGACTGACACACCGATCACGCGATGCGCGCGGCGGCATGTTATCCTGCTGGACGTCATATGACGCCCAGTCAGGATAACTGAACCACTTCCCGGATGTCAGTCCGCTATAGGGCGGGCGGGAAGTGGTTAAGGACAATTCTATTCTATTCTTTTTAGGTCATGTCAAGAATTGAGGGAAAGTCGTCCCCCCCCAAGTGAGATGAAGAAAGTGATTAACCTTTTGAATGTTCATCCTGCTTTCCCCATTTCATCTAAAGCATAAGTTGCTGGCGTTCTACTTGTAATGTTTTGCTCCTATACTGTGACTAGTCTAGCCATTCATGTGATACATTTTATATACTTTTATATCTCTTTACAGGTGAGCAGAGCGGACATACTAGTTGTTGGTGCTGGTAAAGCGGAGATGGTTAAAGGTGAATGGATCAAGCCTGGTGCTATTGTGATTGATTGTGGCATCAACTACATATCTGGTAAGCATGGAGTGCTGCTTGTAATTTTTATGATGTTGGCTTGTATGGGAGCCTTAGACCCCTTTCACACTGGGGCGGTTTGCAGGCGGTATTGCGCTAAAAATACCGCCTGCAAACCACCCCTAAACAGCCTCCGCTGTTTGTTCAGTGTGAAAGCCCGAGGGCTTTCACACTGAAGCGGTGCGCAGGCAGGACGGTAAAAAAAGTCCTGCAAACCGCTTTTTTGGAGCGGTGTATTCACCGCTCCTTCACCGCTCCTGCCCATTGAAATCAATGGGACAGTGCGGCTAAACCGCGGCTATAGCCGCGCTGTACGAGGGATTTTAACCCTTTTTCGGCCGCCAGCGGGGGTTAAAACCGCACCGCTAGCGGCCGAATACCGCTGCAAGAACGATGGTACAGCAGCGCTAAAAATAGCGCTGTTGTACCGCCGACGCCCCCACCGCCCCAGTGTGAAAGGGGCCTAAAGCTGGGTACACACGGGCCAAAAATTGTCCAAATAAGCATGCTGTAAAACCAGCATCTGATCAGTGTGTTTGTTCTGGTTGGGGGGTGAGGGGTCCCCCTGTCAGAATACAATAGCTCAGTGGGGCAGATCACTGCACTAACATCAAATATGTTAAGCTGGCTGCACATACAGGGTTTTTTTTTTTTTTTTTTTTTTTTTTTTTCATTTACCTTTAAACTTTTGTAGTGCAATGGCCTGCCTGATTGAATTCCATTTTTAAAAGTATTTAGGTTTGACCTCCATATGGTTTTGGTAAATTGAAAGGAAAATTTGTATGTGTAGCCAGCTTTAGCATGGCAATATGTACGGGTTTTTTTTTTTCTGTTCAGCCCTCTGGGTTGAACAAAAAAAAAAAACTTGCTATATAGTCTAGAGCTGCACGATTCTAGCTAAAATGAGAATCACGATTTTTTTTTTTTTTTTATATTTATTGAAGTGTATTTTTTCCCAAAAAATTGCGTTTGAAAGACCGCTGGGCAAATGCAGTGTGACACAAAATATTGCAGCAATTGACATTTTGTTCCCTAGGGGAACAAAAGTGTGAATATATATATATTTTTGGGGGTTCCAAGTAACTTGGCAGACTGCCTGGATTTTTTTCACACAGAAGTTTATCCCTTTGATCTAAGAAGGAAGAGTTGGTTACAATGTTTCATGTTAAAAACTTGGCAGACTGCCTGGATGTTTTCTTTTGACAGCGGAGTGAGCAGATAAGTCTCTCCACTTGTTATATAAAAGAATCAGCAAACTCTGCAATAGAGATTGTCAGGGGGGCTGAATTGAGATCACGATTTTTTTTTTTTTTTTTTTTAACGATTAGTTGTGCAGATCTAGTATATACTTTGCCTAAAAGGATAGTTCGCCTTTACAAAAAACCTGCCTATGCAGGTAAGGGATGTTTGTAGATTAAAACTGTGCAGCTCTGACTAAAGATGAATAATACCCTTGTTATAGGTGTAGGCCATTTATATACCTTATGAAGCCTGACTGGAATTCTCGCAGGATGTTGCTATGTGAGGCCTAGTCGTCCCTGCTCACCTCCACTATTACAGGATTGAGCTCTTTCTCTGATTTTTTTTTTTTTTTTTTTTTTTTTTTTTTTTTGAGGCAGTAGCTCTAAACTCAGCGTTTGAGAGCTCACTCCTGTGATTGTGGAGGTGAGCAGTAACCAGTAGGCCTCACTTGGCCACGTCCTGCGAGTATTCCAGTCAGGCTTCATAAGGTTGGTAATTGTATATATAAAAAAACCACGAAGGGTAAAAGCTGCGCTCAGAAACCAAAAAACAAAAAAATGACAAAAGGAAAATCAAAAGCTGCCAGCACTCTAAAAGTCCAGTATCTGACTCCAAAGCATATAATAAACAGAAAAGTGCAGCGCTAAATGTATATACAGCATATAGGATCCTGACAAGAGTAAGATCCTACCATGTGACTTAACATAAATAAGTGAGCAAAGTGACAAATATGAAAAATTCCAATGATAAAACGATCAGCATATATTACAAGTGCATGTGAAAAACAGGAAAAGATCTGAAAAAAAGTCCAAACAGGGATATTCTATCCGCAGGTTGATATAAAGCACCCATCCAAGAGAAACGTGAAGAAAAAAACGCCAGTAGATGATCCACCATGAAGTCAGTATATATATTCAGCTTACCGGACGGCGATGACTGCTATTACGGCAGTCTCGCCCAGCATAGGGATTAGGGTCTCCCAAAACCGAGGGTGCAATACAGGACCAGCAGCTTTAACAGTCAGTTGGCTGGATCACCAGATGAAAACAGAAGAAAGAAAGCCTATACCTCTCACTGCCTCTGCTGCACCACAAATTTTCCTGTTTTTCACATGCACTTGTAATATATGCTGATCGTTTTATCATTGGAATTTTTCATATTTGTCACTTTGCTCACTTATTTATGTTAAGTCACATGGTAGGATCTTACTCTTGTCAGGATCCTATATGCTGTATATACATTTAGCGCTGCACTTTACTGTTTATTATAAGGTTGGTAATTGGCCTACACCTGTAGCAAGGGCTTTATTCAACTTTAGTGAAAGCTGCACAGTTTGTCTACAGATGCACCTTATCTGCATAGGCAGTTTTGTGGTAAAGGTGAACTAACCCTTTAAGTGTGGACATCTCCACCTCAGTCATGTGAGGGTGCTGGGGCTTAGCAATTTGTCTGCTAGTTCCGTCACATGGGAGAAGACTCGCTCTCCATTTATTTTAATAGGCGTGTTTTAACTGCTACAAATGTATTACATTTTTGTAGACTTTTCAAGCACCATGTAGTGTGTGTGATTTTTATTTTATGTATTTTTATATAACAAATACACCACTATTTCACACTCCCCTTGTACCCAATAAGAAATCTGCAGTCCCCTGGCAGAATGGATTGCTATAGGTGAATATGGACCGGGGGCAAATGTCCCAAATTCCGTAAAGCATCACAAGTAAACTGAAGTACTTTAATTTTTATTGTTGCATTTATAAAAAGTGGTGTTTGTGGCTACTTTTTTTTTTTTTTTTTTGTTTTTTTTTTTGTTTTTTTTTTTGTTTTTTTTTTTTTTTTGTTTTTGTCAAAGTCCTCCTAGATGACAGTGGTGTTGCTTGTAAATTATTCATTTGACACATTTTTCTTTTTACAAGTGTGTAATTTTACACTCAAGGTCACTTGTCTCTATGAACCTAGTTTGTGTTTTACAGTAGTACTAGAAGTTCTTGTTCTTTGGTTACTGAGCTCTGTTGAGTTCGGTGTGTGGTGATTGTTCACATTCAATCGGTCAGAAGGCAGTGTAGGACCTGTTTACGCTGCAGATCACTGGACATTAAGGTGACATGGAGAACATTCAGAAGACTAATACAGGTCAGCAGATAACTGGTAAAAAGTGGGGACAAATGTTTTATATTTTTTTTCTTCTGCTCATTTATGCCTTTGGCACCAGAGAAATTTATGCCGGAAGAGCTTTACCAGTTTTTATTTTCTGTAATGTATACCATTTACCGTATTTGTTTTCTGGTTGTAGAGCTCTTTCACATAGATGACAATGTCTACAGTTCTCTGGAAGCAATGTGCAGTGGATCACTTTTCAGAGGGCAGCAGAGCAGTGTCTTCTAAGGGTAAAACTTCTATTGAAATGCTGCACCGCAAGCCAAGCATTGGTTGCGGTGCAGCATCCTTTAAGCTCTGCAAGAGAATAAAATGGCGGTCGTTGCAATACTTTGTCACACCGTATTTGCGCAGCGGTCTTACACGCGCACTTTGATTTTTATTTATTTTTTATTTTCTAAAAAAGAAAAAACAAAACTTGCCTTTTTTTTTTAATTAAAAAAAAAAAGTTAGCTTTTTTTTTTTTTTTTTTTTTTTTTTTCATTGTGAAAGATGTTACGCTGAGTAAACTGGTACCCATCATGTCACGCTTCAAAATTGCATACACTCGTGGAATAGCGACCAACTTTTACCCTTAAATCTCCATAGGCGACATTTAAAATATTTACAGGTTACCAGTTTTGAGTTGGAGGTCTAGGGTTAGAATTATTGCTCTCACTATTGATCGCGGTGATACCTCACGTGTGGTTTGAACACCGTTTTCACGTATGCGTTCACTTCTGTGCGTGAGCTCGATGGGGCGCTTTAACTTTTTTTTTTTTTTTTTTTGGGGTCACTCTTATTCCTATTACAAGGGATGTAAACATCCCTTGTAATAGAGAAAAAAGCATGACTTGAACGGCAGTTGGCCGTAGAGACCACTTTTAGCCGAAACCGGACCGCTCACTGAAGAGGATACAGGGGTTATGGCAGCTAGCTGCTACCATAACATTTTATAATCCTTTTCAAAGTACCGACATATGTCGTGAGTCGGTCTGGAAGTAGTTAAAGAAGGAAAAAATAAATGTAAAGACCTAAAACACTGTTTTGCAGATTTTTTTTTTTTATCAGGATTGCAATGTGTGACAGACTCCCCTCATCACCTGTCATGATGAAGTTAAAAAAATTAGCCCTTTATAGTAGAAACAGATAATGACTACTAGAAGGGGTTAAATTTATACTGTGAAACTTTTTTTTTTTTTGTAAATGAGTAATTTTTCTCCTTCACTAATGGGCACTTATGGGCCTGCACTGATAGGTGGCACAGATTGATGTCACTGATAATCGGGGGAATGGTGATCTGTATATGTCTCCCCTGTGAGGAGATGCTGCTAATCGGCTCTCCTCTCATCACACTCTGTCAGTGGGGAGATTTGATTAAACGGCCAATCCTTGTTTACATGTGATCAGCTGTGATTGGACACAGCCGATCACATGGGTAAAAGGCCACATCATTGGCTCTTAACCAAGATTGGGGTCGTGCTGTGTCCCTTTCAGCGCTGTCACACTTTGAAGGACAATTATGCAGTCATGCAATACGATATCCAAATTACATTTTTATCATTTTGTTCACACAACAAGAGCTTTTTTTTTTTTTTTTTGGTGGTATTGAACCACCATGATATTTGCACAACTTTTTTCGGTCAAAAATGCACTAGGATGAATTCTAGTTGGGTTGTGGTTTTTTGTTTGTTTTTTTTGTTTGTTTTTGTTTTTGTTTTTTTTTGTTTTTTGTTTTTTTCTGGTGACAATAACCCAAATCAGTGTGGCTCCAGGCGTGGGCTGGGAGGACGCCCTTTGACGTCGACCCTGATCGACAAAAGTCCTGCCCAGCCATCATTTCTCTTTTATAGGAGAGAAGGAAAGTGGTTAAATGTAATGCCTTCTATTACCTCCAGTCTATCGGCCTGTAACGTCTGGGTTCAGATGCTGATCTTCCTTCTACAGAGCCCTTAAAAAAAAAAAAAAATCCACCATTTTACAATTTCTTTAACAACAAACTTGTCATACTTTACCTGCTCTGTGTAATGGCTTTGCACAGAGCAGCCCTGATTCTCCTCTTCTGGGATCCCCCACCAGTGCTTCTGGCTCCTCCTGCCTTCAAAGTGCCCTAATAGCAAGCCGCAAAGCTATAGAGTGCCCCCTATAGCAAGGTAAAAAAAAAAAAAAACTTTTGCCTCTAGAATTACTCATTTCCTATTCCTGCCGAGGGCTACATGCCCCATGAGGCTTTGCTCCTCACACATTCACCTTTTACAAGTTCCCAGGCATTTACTGACATGTATGACTGGTGTACTGAACTGCACTGTATTTTCTGATATGTAAACAAATAAGCATTCTGTATGTAGGCTAACTAATCTATTGTGACAATAGTTGACAGCTATTTTCATAATTGATTATGCTGGTTTCATTGTTTCAGCCCTAGTGTGTTGAGAAGAATTCTAACTGGACTTGTTTAACCACTTCGCATTCCACAAATGTTAACGTTTGCATTGTTGGCATTTTTTAATTTTTTTTTTTTTTTTTTTTTCATATTTGCACAACTTTTTTCGGTCAAAAATGCACTAGGATGAATTCTAGTGTGCACAAACCCAATATTGTACCCAGTAACCAATTTATTTGTAAAATATTAGGCTACGTTCTGTATATGGATATCAAACATGTCCATCCTTACCTGTGATTGATGGCCTTAGAATTATTGCTCTCACTCCAATGCTTGCAGTGATACCCAACGTGCAATTGCTGCTTACATACACATGTGTGCGCAAAGCAGTGGGGTCGCACCCATCCTCCCTCCCTCATTTTACAACAAGACAGTTAGTGCCAGTTCACACAGGGGCGGCATGAGGCGACCTGCACATGACTTCAGCGGCGACTTGCAAAACAACTTCTGTATAGAAGTCAATGCAAGTCGCCTGAAGTCACCCCAAAAATACTACAGGAACCTTTTTCTAAGTCGGAACGACGCAACTAGAACGGTTCCGTAGTACAGAACGGGAGACGACTTGTCAGGCGGCTAGGTCGCCTGACAATTCGCCCCTGTGTGAACCGGCACTAAGGCTGTTTCTTCAATCTTTCGTCATCACCCCTCAGCGAGCTTAAAGTACACAGATGGGGAAACGCCTGGTTCGCAAAAGTCATTATACAAATGCCTCTGTAATTTGCTTACAGACTTTTACAATTGACCTTTGAACTGCAGACCAGTGAATACAAGCCCTTACAAATGTACTTGTGCAGTGACCGCCTGGGTTGAGCCTCTATCAGAGGAGGAGCTGAGAGCACCAGTGGGGAACCCCAGAAGAGGAGGTGCTACACAGAGCATTTTATACAGAATTATGCTATGTGGTTCCCTTTTTTCCTTGTTCCACGTACATATTTGATGTGCAATTAACCCTGTATCTAGACCAAGTTCCTATAAAGGTTCGGGACACCCTGGGTTTTAACTGCAGAGGATCCTCAAGATTCCATCCTGGTTGCCAGCTTAATATACAAGCCTGTTTGACTCATAGAACATACGTTCTTTTGAGTTCAAACTATCTGGTAAGCTCATATCTGCTTTGGTGGGGGCTTTACTGCACTGATGTATTAATACTGCACAGTATTATCCATTGCACTTTGATACCTTTGTGGTGAATTGGATCCTTTCTTTCTTCACTACATACTGTGGACTATACAGAATTTTCACTGACTTTCATCTACATGTTTTTTTTATTTTTAGTTTATTAGGCACATGTCATATGTGATACACCATTGTGGTGAATTGGATTTTCTCTTTCCTCACCATATACTGTGGACTTTATAGAATTTACACGGACTTTTTGTACACATGATTATTTTTTATTCAGTTTATCAGGCACATGTCATATGTGATATTTATGTGTTCTTTTGTTTAGGTTAATAGTTCTTATGGTCTGTACGTTCGTATTGATTTATTGATATTTCACGATTCACCTTACAAGGTTGTTAGTTGATATTTACCAATTTAATCAGTTTAGCGCTACACTTTTATATATCTTCACCGATCCTCCCCTCCCTGCACTACCCCCCTGGACAAGTCCAGATAAGACAGAGCCTTTGGAGTTGGGCTGCACATGCTCAGTTTGTTTGTTTTTGGCAGTGCTGACTACTACAGTAATGTGCAGCATCCCCGGTGGCCCATCAGGTATGGAATATACTTATTTTGTGCCAAGCTGGTCTAATCTAAGTAGTTCAGAAAATGCCTGGTGTTCCACTTTAACTTTTTTTCCATCTTGGAAGCCTTGTATTTTACTTTTCGGCATGTGAAACCAGTATAAGGAAGTAGTAGAGGTCAAGTGAGTGTTGGTGCAGGAAAGGGAGGGCCTGTAGACCATCTGACAATTTGGGGCTCCGTATCCCCATATAATGGGCACCCTGAAGTCTGATTCTCCCCATCCTTTCTACATATAGTTATGGGTGAGGTTGAAAAAAGACACGCGTCCAAGTCCTACCTCATTTACAAGATATTAGATTGGGATATAAGATCTGGAGAATTTGGAGTCAAAGTTAAGACCTCAAACTCATTACTGTGTCCCCCAAACCATTCTTGAATTCATTGGACGAGGCCACCTTCTTCCATTGCTCCGTGGTCCAGTTCTGATGCTTACCTGCCTGTTGCAAGGCACTTTTGGCTGTGAACACAGGTCAGCATGGGTTTCCTGACCTGTCTGGCTCTGTTCTCCCCCATGACCCTGTTGCCCATTCGCCTTTCTTTCTACTTTGGGAATGGAAACATCCCACAAGAGCTGGAGTTTTATTGACCTAGTCCTCTACCTCTTACAGTTTTGGACCTTTTCAAAGTCGCTCAGTCTTTGCACTTGACTTTTTTTTTTTTTCCCCCACAGTGAGCAGGCTGCTGGAGGCAAACATAGAAAGTTGAGCTGCTGATGGATGGGAGGGGGAAATGAGGGTCACCTGCCTGGCTATGCAGTGTGACCAGTTTCGGTCACAAGAACAGCCGCTCATTAAAATAAAAAATAAAACAATATCCTCGGGCAGATTAACTTGTACACATTTTGTCTTTTTACCATACAAAGATTATGTCTAGAAATATACACGCACATTCGCTTTAAAGACATCCCAGTCTTAGTCCATAGGTTTCAATATTGAGTTGGCCCACCCTTTACAGCTATAACAGCTTCAACTCTTCTGGGAAGGTTGTCCACAAGGTTTAGGAGTGTGTCTATGGGAATGTTTGACCATTCTTCCAGAAGCGCATTTGTGAGATCAGGCAATAAAGTGTATATTCAATAGCAACCCATTAGGCCTTTGTTTAGCTTTAAGTTTTAGTGAGAGACATTTTGTACGATTGCCTTTGGTGTATTTGTTTGCCTTATTAAGTTGTAGTTTTACTAAATTGATTTTATCATTTTTTTTTTTTTTTTTTCTAGATCCTTCAAGGCCCTCTGGTAAACGTGTAGTTGGCGATGTGGCATATGAAGACGCAAAGGAGAAGGCATCTTACATCACTCCTGTGCCGGGTGGTGTTGGCCCTATGACTGTAGCCATGCTAATGGAGGTAAGTTAAACCCTTAAAAAGGAGTCCTTTTTTAAGGGCTCATTCACACAAGCAGGAAAAAACTATGCGTTTAGTTGCATACGGCCGTTTTTTTTTTTTTTTGTTCTTTTAACGCATCTAAGCACAGCACTATAGTAATCAATGAGCCCATACACTGCTGCATCTACATAAAAATGAGCTGAGTTAAGTTGCGATCAAAAAAAGTAGGACACCATTGTAGATTTTACATATACTTAGGTGCATATTTTATGCAGGATCTTTCCTCATGCAGAGAATGCGCCTCTAAATGCAGCATGTTATCTGGCCATGTGATTCTTGCTGGCAGGGCTAAAGCCTATACTTTTATGTAGAAAATACATGTCTAAATGCAGATATTTATTTATTTTTTTTTTTATCTGCCAGTTTTAATGAGTCCTAACAGGGCCGAAACTAGGGGGGAGGGGCGGCATGTGCCTCGAGCGCCACATTGAGGAGGACGACGCTGTCACTAACAGGAGTAGTGAGCGAGCAGAGGAGGAGGGAGCTCGGAGGCAGTGCAGCATGTGGTACTCTCCTCTTCTCCTTCCTACCAGTGCAGCGCTCCTTCTCCCGGCATCGTTCTATTGAATGACTGCTGCAAACCTTCCTGGGAGGTTTGTGTGTGCAGGAGGAAGGAGTGAGTAAGGTAAGACCTTCCTTGGACCGGTAGAGCAGAGCTCGGCCATTTCTTCCTCCACATTAACAGATGACAGGTGGACTAGGAAGGACCATCGGATGGCTTGTCACTGATTGTAGGGCACTGTGATGTCAGCACTGGGGGATTGCTTCCTGCGTCTTACATGGAGTGTAATATAGTCCCAGCAATCCCTGATCTCTCACTACACAGAGCCGTTCTTTGAGTGGCAGCCGACAGTGACAAGAGCAACTGGAAGATCACTTCTGTGTTACTATTACTGTCAACTTCTGTGTTCCTACATACTGATAGTAATAGTAACACAGAAGTTATCTTTCAGCTGCTCTTGTCACTGTCGACTGCGGCTCAAAGAACGGCTCTGTGTAGTGAGAGATCAGGGATTGCTGGGACTGTAATACTACTGCCTAGGAGAGGGCTCTAGAGCTCTGCAAACCTCTTCCCTCCTCCTGTAGGGGGATAGAATTGCCCCTCCTCTCAGCTCCTGCTAAGCTGCTACACCTTGCTGGTGAGGGGGGGGGGGGGGGGGGGGGGGCTCCTCTGACGTAGGGGTGCACACTGATATAAGGAAGAACTCTGATATAAAGGGGCGGGCATGCTGATGTAAGGGGACACTCAAATGTAAGGAAGACACTATTTTAAGGAGGGACACTGATGTAAGGGGGGACATTAATATAAAGAGGGAACTGATTTAAGGTGGGACGCTGATATAAGAGAGGGCTCTGATGTAAGGGTGCATACTGATGTAAAGGGGGGGAGGGGACTCTGTTGTAAAGTGGTGAATTGATGCAAGGGAGGGGGGCTCTGATTTAAAGGGGGGAATAATGTAAGGTGGGGTGTTGAAAAAAGGGGGGGGACTGATTTAAAATGGGATTCTAATGATGGGTGCTGAGTCTTTGCCCTGGGTGAAAGAATGTCTAGCTAAGCCACTGAGCCCTAATATGAGACGAGTATCTTTTTTTTTTTTTTTTTTTTTTTTTTTTTTTTTTTAATTTATAGACTTGGGCTGCCCCTCCATGATGTCGTTTTCTCTTTTCAGAACACGGTTGAAAGTGCAAAGCGATTCGTAGAAAAACATGATCCCCATGCGTGGAATATAGAGTACACCAAGCTCCAGGTGCAAACCCCAGTTCCCAGGTAACCTCTCTTACAGATGCAGTGCGCTTGCTGTTTTTATTATTCACTCTCCAGTTTTAGCTATGGGAGCTGGCACCGGCTTCGTTCCTCTTTTTGTTCCATGCTTTATCAGTTCAATCAAGCTCACAAACCTTGGTTTTTCCGAATGCTGAGCTTTGTGTAAGCAGAAGTGTGAATATCTATCTGCAAATACAATCGACTCTGCTTTTTATGGTTCAGCTACAAAACTTTGCTGTCTGATACACTGACCAGTAATAACCGAATCCTGCTTCATGTCCAGGATTTGGTTATTGAAGTGGTCTGACACACGTGGGAGCATTTGTTTTTTGTAACCATTACATATTGTGGTAGTGTTTAGAGCTCTTGCACACTGGGGCGGGGGCGGCGTCGGCGGTAAAACACTGCTATTATTACCGAGAAAGGGTTAAATACCAGAGGCGCTTTGCCGGCGGTATAGCCGCGCCGTCCCATTGATTTCAATGGGCAGGAGCGGTATACACTCCGCTCCTTCACCGCTCCGAAGATGCTGCTGGCAGGACTTTTTTTACCGTCCTGCCAGCGCACCGCTCCAGTGTGAAAGCCCTCGGGGCTTTCACACTGGATACACAGCAGAGGCACTTTCAGGTCGGTTTGCAGGCGCTATTATTAGCGCAATAGTGCCTGCAAACCGCCCCAGTGTGCAAGGGCTCTTAGAGAAGACCCTGTTTGAAAAGTTTCCAATACTGAGACATGTGGCACATGACTAACTTTGTTGTAAACAATTAAAATATAACTAAAGCAAAACCTTTTTTTAGTTCCGGAGTGCAGAGGGATTGGAACCCTTGTTGGGTTTTTATTGCTGTCTGTGCTTCTGTTAGGTAAATTCACCTTCTCTATTTGTCCTGTTCACCGTTCTTGAAAGTGACAGTAAAAAAAAAAAAAGAAAAAAAAAGTCACCAGCTCAAGAATAAAGGAAATTTTTCAATGGGGACACTAGTTCTGGTGACAACCAGGTTGCCTCACTTTGGAGGGCTTTCCTCACTCCCTGTTTTGGCTAGAAGACAAAGTAAAGGGGGGAAAAAAATAGCGGACAGGGGTTATAACCCTCCCTTACTCTTATCTGAAGGGGGAGGGTTTTGCCTTTTTAATTTTTTTTTTTATAGTTCTACTTTATTTTCCTCCTACCCCAATGTTCAGCAAATTTTTGAATTTGGTCAAGTTGAATTAAAACGTAATTTTTACCCCATAACACTTTTCCACCATAACCTTAAAGTGGAGCTTAACTGTATCTGAGCACCACAAACTGAAAACACTATTTCATTAATTTTTTTTCAAAGCAAACTTCCCAACCATCTATGTTTCGATGCTTTATTTTGTTGAGAAGTCACTTTGAAAAACACCCCTCTAGCATTTCTAGTTGCTGCCATCTTGAGTAAGGGCAGAGATTTCATGTAGTGTTTACTTCCTGGAGTCCATCTGCCCTTGGCACAGGCATGCAGACACAAGGGTGTGCTTAGCTGAGAGAGCCCATGGGATGTACAACATCATTTTTATATAGGCCAGAAACCAAGAAGCAACTGAAGAAATGAAAGAAAAAAAAAAAAAAAATTTAGCTAAATGGAACATATCGTCTTATCTATTTACGAATGCTAACAGAATAAGGGTTAATTGGTTAATATTGATTGAGAGACTTTTAGTTCAGCTTTACTTTAGCCCATGGAGACCGTCCTCAGACCATTCATGTCAACAAAATTATGTGCTTTAAAGGGTATGTCAACTTTCGTGGGGGAAAAAAAAAAGCTAAGAAAAAATATAGCGCATATAATTGCACTACAAATCGTATTGTAATTAGAAATTACCTTTTACTTTTCATTTTGCAGCCGCTGTAAATTTCTGAAAATGTAGTGCTATATGACTACATGGAGGTGTTCTGTACACAGAGTGTACTGGACACGCCCCAGAAATATAATTTCCAGCTTGTGTGATTGACTCACCAATTTTCCCAGGAATCTGCCTAAGATACAAGTCAGATTTCAGGCATCCCCTGCAACAAAAATGTCATTTTTGGTGAGATACTCCCAATGGGTACATGTCTAAAGGGATGCAGGCCCAGCAGATTTCCTCATTAGTGCCCTGCAGCTGCAACAGCTGACTGATAATTATGCAGCCACTCCCATTAGACCCACTCGGCACAGAGTAACACGGAGGGATTTCTTCAGAACAACAAAAGATAGGAATCTGCAACAAAGTTTGTTATAATCCTTGCAATTTACATAGATCACCCAGAGGGGAATAATGTATTTTTTTTTTTTTTTTCTCTAAGCAAAAGTGGAGTTACACTTTTTACCACTTAAAGTCCAGCTGCAGCAGGTTGGCTCTCCTGGGCGAATCTCTGTCCTTGTACGTCGGCCGTTTTAAGACCACTAGGAGCCGATGTGTGTGGCTGCGATGTCCGCCGGGCACCCGCGATCGCTCCTTAGAGACAGAACGGGGATCTGCCAATGTAAACTGACAGATCCCTGTTCTGTCAGGGGAGAATAGACTGATCTGCTGTTCCTAGTGATTAGGAACAGCGATCTGACTCCTCCAGTCACTCCCCCCCCCCCCCCCTTTCTGCAGTTAAATGCCTCTTTAGAGTACCGCCCCCCAGTGTTAACCCCTTCCCTGCCAGTATACAGTAATCGGTGGCTATTTTTAGCACTGTTCGCTGTATAAGTGTCACTGGTCCCAAAAAAGTGTCAGCTCTTTCTGTTGCAATGTTGCAGTCCCGGTAAAAATCGCTGATCACTGCCATTACTAGTTAAAAAAAAAAAAAAAATATTTTGTAGCTGCTATAACTTTTGCGCAAACCAATCGATATACACGTATTGCAATTTTTTTACAAAAATATGTATACAAGTACATATCTGCCTAAACTGAAGACATTTTGGGGTTTTTACTTTTTTTTTTTTTTTTTTTTTTTTTTTTTTTTTTTTTCAAAATTGTCAGTCTTTTTGTTTTTTATAGTGCAAAAAAAACGCAGAGCTGATCAAATACCACCAAGAAGCTCTATTTGTGGGGGGTGGAAAAGGACATAAATTTGGGTACAGCGTCGCATGACCGCGCAATTGTCTGTTAAAGCAACGCAGTGCCGTATCGCAAAAAATGGCCTGCTCATTAGGGGGCAAATCTTACCAGTCCTTAAGTGGTTTAATATACCTTATTTATTTTTTTTATATGCTTGTAAAAACCTCCCTTATGTAGACATACAGTGGGTACGGAAAGTATTCAGACCCCCTTAAATTTTTCACTCTGTTATGCAGCCATTTGCTAAAATCCATTTAAGTTCATTTTTTTTTTCCTCAATGTACACACAGCACCCCATATTGACATAAAAACACAGAATTGTTGACATTTTTGCAGATTTATTAAAAAAGAAAAACTGAAATATCACATGGTCCTAAGTATTCAGACCCTTTGCTCAGTATTTAGTAGAAGCACCCTTTTGATCTAATACAGCCATGAGTCTTTTTGGAAAAGATGCAACAAGTTTTTCACACCTGGATTTGGGGATCCTCTGCCATTCCTCCTTGCAGATCCTCTCCAGTTCTGTCAGGTTGGATGGTAAACGTTGGTGGACAGCCATTTTTAGGTCTCTCCAGAGATGCTCAATTGGGTTTAAGTCAGGGCTCTGGCTGGGCCATTCAAGAACAGTCACTGAGTTGTGAAGCCACTCCTTCGTTATTTTAGCTGTGTGCTTAGGGTCATTGTCTTGTTGGAAGGTAAACCTTCGGCCTAGTCTGAGGTCCTGAGCACTCTGGAGAAGGTTTTCGTCCAGGATATCCCTGTACTTGGCCGCATTCATCTTTCCCTCTATTGCAACCAGTCGTCCTGTCCCTGCAGCTGAAAAACACCCCTACAGCATGATGCTGCCACCACCATGCTTCACTGTTGGGACTGTATTGGACAGGTGATGAGCAGTGCCTGGTTTTCTCCACACATACCGCTTAGAATTAAGGGCAAAAAGTTCTATCTTGGAGTCCTTCGTCAAATCCTCCCTGGCAATCGGTGGTGAGGGGGAGGCCATCCATTTGTGCCCCCCTCGCGATCGCTCCCAGCCAATGGGATCATTTCCCTGCCTCTGTATTGTACACAAAGGCAGAGGAAATGATGTCATCTCTCCTCGGCTCGAGAGAAGACTGGAATGTGAGTGCACAACACACAAACACATACAGTAGAACATGCCAGGCATACATTACACCCCCCCCCCCCCCCCCCCGGTTACACTGACACCAAGCAGTTTTTTTCTTCTGATTACTGCATGGTGTCAGTTTGTGGCAGTTAGTGTGGTGGGACAGTTACTGTTAGCCCCCTTTAGGTCTAGGATACCCCTCTAACCCCCCCAATAAAGTTTTAACCCCTTGATCACCCCCCGTCGCCAGTGTCACTTAGCGATAATTTTTCTGATTGCTGTATTAGTGTCGCTGGTGACGATAGTTAGGGAGGTAAATATTTAGGTTCGCCGTCAGCGTTTTATAGCGACAGGGACCCCCATATACTTCCTAATAAATGTTTTAACCCCTTGATTGCCCCCTAGTTAACCCTTTCACCACTGATCACTGTATAACTGTTACGGGTGACGCTGGTTAGTTCGTTTATTTTTTTATAGTGTCAGGGCACCCGCCATTTATTACCGAATAAAGGTTTAGCCCCCTGATCGCCCGGCGGTGATATGCGACCAGGCACCACGCACGCAGCATACGCCTCCCTTAGTGGTATAGTATCTGAACAGATCAATATCTGATCAGATCTATACTAGCGTCCCCAGCAGTTTAGGGTTCCCAAAAAAGCAGTGTTAGCGGGATCAGCCCAGATACCTGCTAGCACCTGCATTTTGCCCCTCCGCCCGGCACAGCTCACCCAAGTGCAGTATCGATCGATCACTGTCACAAAACTCTAAACACGTAACTGCAGCGTTCGCAGAGTCAGGCCTGAACAGTTTTTTTTGGTAGCGTTTTGGTGAACTGGCAAGCACCAGCGACCTAGTACACCCCGGTCGTAGTCAAACCAGCACTGCAGTAACACTTGGTGACGTGGCGAGTCCCATAAGTGCATTTCAAGCTGGTGAGGTGGCAAGTACAACTAGTGTCCCGCTGCCACCAAGAAGAAGACAAACACAGGCCCGTCGTGCCCATAGTGCCCTTCCTGCTGCATTCGCCAATCCTAATTGGGAACCCACCACTTCTGCAGCGCCCGTACTTCCCCCATTCACATCCCCAACCAAATGCAGTCGGCTGCATGAGAGGCATTTTCTTTGTCCTCCCGAGTACCCCTACCCAACAAACCCCCCCCAAAAAAGATGTTGTGTCTGCAGCAAGCGCGGATATAGGCGTGACACTCGCTATTATTGTCCCTCCTGTCCTGGCAATTCTGGTCTTGCATTGGTGAATGTTTTGAACGCTACCATACACTAGTTGAGTATTAGCGTAGGGTACAGCATTGCACAGACTAGGACACACTTTCACAGGGTCTCCCAAGATGCCATCGCATTTTGAGAGACCCGAACCTGGAACCGGTTACAGTTATAAGTTTAGTTACAAAAAAAGTGTAATATATATATATATATATATATATATATATATATATATATATATATATATATATATATATATATATATTAGTTTTATTTTTCTCTCTATTCTGCTTTTTTTTTTTTTTTTTTTTTTTTACTGTATTCTATTCTGCAATGTTTTATTGTTATGTTTTATCATGTTTGCTTTTCAGGTATGCAATTTTTTTATACTTTACAGTTTACTGTGTTTTATTGTTAACCATTTTTATGTCTTCAGGTACGCCATTCACGACTTTGAGTGGTTATACCAGAATGATGCCTGCAGGTTTAGGTATCATCTTGGTATCATTCCTTTCAGCCAGCGGTCGGCTTTCATGTAAAAGCAATCCTAGCGGCTAATTAGCCTCTAGACTGCTTTTACAAGCAGTGGGAGGGAATGCCCCCCCCCCCCCCCCCCCCCAGTCTTCCGTGTTTTTCTCTGGCTCTCCTGTTTCAACAGGGAACCTGAGAATGCAGCCGGTGATTCAGCCAGCTGACCATAGAGCTGATCAGAGACCAGAGTGGCTCCAAACATCTCTATGGCCTAAGAACCCGGAAGCTACGAGCATTTCATGACTTAGATTTCGCCAGATGTAAACAGCGCCATTGGGAAAGCATTTTATCACACCGATCTTGGTGTGGTCAGATGCTTTGAGGGCAGAGGAGAGATCTAGGCTCTAATAGACCCCAATTTTTTCAAAAAAGAGTACCTGTCACTACCTATTGCTATCATAGGGGATATTTACATTCCCTGAGATAACAATAAAAATTATTTAAAAAAATGAAAGGAACAGTTTAAAAATAAGATAAAAAAGCACCCCTGTCGCCCCCTGCTCTCGCGCTAAGGCGAACGCAAGTGGCGGTCTGTCGTCAAACGTAAACAGCAATTGCACCGTGCATGTGAGGTATCACCGCGAAGGTCAGATCGAGGGCAGTAATTTTAGCAGTAGACCTCCTCTGTAAATCTAAAGTGGTAACCTGTAAAGGCTTTTAAAAATGTATTTATTTTGTTGCCACTGCACGTTTGTGCGCAATTGTAAAGCATGTCATGTTTGGTATCCATGTACTCGGCCTAAGATAATTTTTTTTTTATTTCATCAAACATTTGGGCAATATAGTGTGTTTTTAGTGCATTAAAATTTAAAAAAGTGTGGTTTTTTTTCCCCAAAAAATGCGTTTGAAAAATCGCTGCGCAAATACTGTGTGGAAAAAAAAATGAAACGCCCACCATTTTAATCTGTAGGGCATTTGCTTTAAAAAAAAAAAAAAAATAATGTTTGGGGGTTCAAAGTAATTTTTCTTGCAAAAAAAAAATGTTTTTCATGTAAACAAAGTGTCAGGGCTTTGTCTTCAAGTGGTTAGAAAAGTGGGTGATGTGCGACATAAGCTTCTAAATGTTGTGCATAAAATGCCAGGACAGTTCAAACCCCCCCCCCAATGACCCCATTTTGGAAAGTATATACACCCCAAGCTATTTGCTGAGAGTCATGTCGAGTCCATGGAATATTTTATATTGTGACACAAGTTGCGGGAAAGACACTTTTTTTTTTTTTTTTTTTTTTTTTTGCACAAAGTTGTCACTAAATGATAAATTGCTCAAACATGCCATGGGAATATGTGAAATTACACCCCAAAATACATTCTGCTGCTTCTCCTGAGTATGGGGATACCACATGTGTGAGACTTTTTGGGAGCCTAGCCTCGTACGGGACCCCGAAAACCAAGCACCTCCTTCAGGCTTTCTAAGGGCGTAAATTTTTGATTTCACTCTTCACTGCCTATCACAGTTTCGGAGGCCATGGAATGCCCAGATGGCACAAAACCCCCCCAAATGACCCCATTTTGGAAAGTAGACACCCCAAGCTATTTGCTGAGAGGTATAGTGAGTATTTTGCAGACCTCACTTTTTGTCACAAAGTTTTGAAAATTGAAAAAAGGAAAAAAATAATTTTTCTTGTCTTTCTTCATTTTCAAAAACAAATGAGAGCTGCAAAATATTCACCATGCCTCTCATCAAATAGCTTGGGGTGTCTACTTTCCAAAATGCGGTCATTTGGGGGGGGGGGTTTGTACCACCTGGGCATTCCATGGCCTCCGAAACTGTGATAGGCAGTGAAGAGTGAAATCAAAAATTTACACCCTTAGAAATCCTGAAGGCGGTGATTGGTTTTCGAGGCTCCGTACGCGGCTAGGCTCCCAAAAAGTCCCACACATGTGGTATCCCCATACTCAGGAGAAGCAGCTGAATGTATTTTGGGGTGCAATTCCACATAGGCCCATGGCCCGTGTGAGCAATATATAATTTAGTGACAACTTTTTGTAAATGTTTTTTTTTTTTTGTCATTATTCAATCACTTGGGACAAAAAAAATATTCAATGGGTTCAACATGCCTCTCAGCAATTTCCTTGGGGTGTCTACTTTCCAAAATGGGGTCATTTGGGGGGGGGGGGGGGGTTGTACTGCCCTGCCATTTTAGCACCTCAAGAAATGACATAGGCAGTCATAAACTAAAAGCTGTGTAAATTCCAGAAAATGTACCCTAGTTTGTAGACGCTATAACTTTTGCGCAACCAATAAATATACGCTTATTGACTTTTTTTTTTACCAAAGACATGTGGCCGAATACATTTTGGCCTAAATGTATGACTAAAATTGAGTTTATTGGATTTTTTTTTTTATAACAAAAAGTAGAAAATATCTTTTTTTTTTTTTTTTTTCAAAATTTTCAGTCTTTTTCCTTTTTATAGCGCAAAAAATAAAAACCGCAGAGGTGATCAAATACCATCAAAAGAAAGTTCTATTTGTGGGAAGAAAAGGACGCAAATTTTGTTTGGGTACAGCATTGCATGACCGCGCAATTAGCAGTTAAAGCGACGCAGTGCCAAATTGGAAATAGTCCTCTGGTCCTTAGGCAGCATAATGGTCCGGGGCTAAAGTCGTTAAAGCAAACGCCATGCGGGCTTTCATGTGTCTTGCACTGAGGAGAGGCTTCTGTCGGGCCACTCTGCCATAAAGCCCCGACTGGTGGAGGGCTGCAGTGATGATTGACTTTCTACAACTCTCCCATCTGCATCTCTGGAGCTCAGCCACAGTGATCTTTGGGTTCTTCTTTACCTCTTTCACCAAGGCTCGTCTCCCCCGATAGCTCAGTTTGGCCGGACGGCCAGCTCTAGGAAGGGTTCTGGTCGTCCCAAACGTCTTCCATTTAAAGATTATGGAGGCCACTGTGCTCTTAGGAACCTTAAGTGCAGCAGAATTTTTTTTTTTTTTTTGTAACCTTGGCCAGATCTGTGCCTTGCCACAATTCTGTCTCTGAGCTCTTCAGGCAGTTCCTTTGACCTCATGATTCTCATTTGCTCTGACATGCACTGTGACCTGTAAGGTCTTATATAGACAGGTGTGTGGCTTTCCTAATCAAGTCCAATCAGTATAATCAAACACAGCTGGTCTCAAATGAAGGTGTAGAACCATCTCAAGGATGATCAGAAGAAATGGACAGCACCTGAGTTAAATATGAGTGTCACAGGAAAGGGTCTGAATACTTAGGACCATGTGATATTTCAGTTTTTCTTTTTTGATAAATCTGCAAAAATTTCAACAATTCTGTGTTTTTCTGTCAATATGGGGTGCTGTGTACATTAATGAGGAAAAAAATGAACTTATATTGCAGCTATTTGCTAAAATCATTTAACAAAGAGTGAAAAATTTAAGGGGGTCTGATTACTTTCCGTCCCCACTGTAAATAAGATGATGGATACCGCCATCTTGGATATGTCGGCAGCCCCAGAAGACTCGGAGCTTGCACTCAAGTGACACTTTCTAGTACTCCACTTTGCCCCTCCCCTGGTCGCTACATAGGTTTTGTGAAGGGTGGTAGAGAGGCAGAGAAGCTGGACCTGAACCGGAAAATGAAACCCTCCCAGGAAAGAAGAGGGCTAAACTAGGGATGTGACTCATCTAGAATGGTCAGGTTTATAGTTCCAAGGCAAACTGCAAGTGAATATATGGTAAACAAAAAAAAATTATGGAAATGAAAAAAAACTGCAAGTAAGCATTTAACATACCTTATTTTTTGCATGCTTTTACATGCAAATGTTTTAAAGTGGTGACAGGGTCCCTTAAATGCTTAACTCCCTAGAACGTTCCTTAAAATCCTGCTTGCCTCATTAGGCTATCCTGTGTCAAGAAAACTGGCTGTATTGTAGAGTAGTAAGTGGGGTTTTTTTTAATTGGGTCATTTTTTATTAAATTATATTTCAGTTATGCAACAGAAGACAAAACGGGCGATCACTGTTTAAAATAAAACCAAGATAACAAATGTGATCGTATGCCATGAAGTCAGGGTGGATAAAATCAATGATTTTTATTTTTAATCAGATTTTGTTTGGATTTTTATCAGATCCTTTTTTTTTTTTTTTTTTAAGATACATAAAAAAAATGTGTTTATTCAGCATGAATTTTTTTAGTAAACTCATTCAATGAATCCAAGCTCAGAACATGCACTGATGCATTTACACAATTTCACAGCAACCATGAGATTAAACAAAGTTCAGGAATATTCGTTTATCCTATTTTTCAAATATATACACTACAAACTGTATGATTCAGTTCTGATATTGCTGTTTTACTGACGGCTTATTATTCTAAATAGAATCTTTAATATTTGCAAACAAAATGAAGGTTTCTTAACTACCAGCAAGAATGAGTCCCTACATTTAAAGAGCACCTGTCATTTCAGATCCATCATGGCAGCGCCTGTTAGCGGGCATCCACTCACCTGCTGCTGCCATGTCCCTCACCTTGTTGTGTCACTGCCGCATCACCAGCTGTCCCATTAAGGTGAATGGAACTGTCTGAGTCAACAGTGGGTCAGAGGAGAAGCCGCTGCAGGACAGATGACAGTTGCTCTTTTTAAAATTATTTAAATCAAGCCTTTTTTTTTTTTTCCTCCTCCCCCTCACTGGTTTAAATCAAATCCACCCTGCATTAGGCATTGCTGTAAATGGTCATATCATACTCCAGGTATTACACCAATACAACCTCACTACTACAGAGAAGGTATAATCACTCACACTTAATAGCCCAAGTGAAAAACACTCCAGGTTTCTAGGCCCAACTCCAGTACAAGTACTCCCTATCAGAAAGAGATCCACTTGGTGAAATGTGTATGGATTCTGAGGAAGGCCACCATGGATCCTATGTTTTCTGAAGAGACCGTACTAAGTTAAAGGGCCGGGCAATCCAAATCTGCTACTTAAGTGGATGTTAAAGATTTTAACAATTTGAGCATTTTCTTGATCTCCTGTATTCCTAATAAGTATAGTGGTTCTGCACTGATTAGAGAATAGTCTTTGTAATAAACACCCTTAAACTAAACTCCATAAAGATATGCATTTCTACATACATTACATATTTTGTGCAGTGCTAATTGAACTATGTCTTCTATTATTCTTCACTTGGTAGCAGTAATGAATCTACTTCTTCCTTTACTCTCCACAGTTTTTAGTTTTTATTGCCACGTGTTCATTATCCTTTTGTGATTGCGATATTCAGTGTATATCTGTGCCTCATCCATAGCTGCACCATTGTACGTCTAATACTGTGTATTCATGGATCATATTTTTAAGATTTATCACCATTTTTATATTGTTTTCTTTTACAGGTAACACCGATGTTTCACCTCCACTTATGCTAAAACAGATTTGATGTCAATACAATTTGCCTCTGGTCATGTTCACTTTGTATATTAATGATGGTCGCTATCAAATAACCTCATGTTATGTATTTTTGTACTGCAAACATTACATTGTTTGTTGTACAATATGTGAATTAATTTGGGCCTCTCTGAAGGTTTAGTCTGGTTTGGGCTTTTGTTGGCCTTTTTACAAAGAAGTGTGCCTACTATGGCCTCTTCCTTACTTACCCTTGGATGGAGTAACCTAAAAGAAACACGATGCACATACAGTTTGACTTTCACTTCTAAGGTTACTCATTCCTAAAACGATAATTTTTTTTTTTTTTTTCATAGAATTGTTTATCCTGATACCCTATGCCTTCTTTAATATGATTGGTAAGCAATATAGGTGTTCCCGGTCCATCCAAAACATGTTTGTGATGGAACCACTTAACAGTTTCATGGATTCCTCAGGGAACTCAAATTTGCACTTTTCCTCCTTGAACTCTTATTTTATATTGTAGTGAACATATTTATAAAGGTGGGAATACCAAACACCGTAAGATGAGGGGGATTAAAGCCAGGTCATGACATATCGCTATGGAAATCCATGATGCAATAAAAGGCCATTGGTTGACTTTGCAACCCGTAGACTTCACCTTTTCCACGAACTAGCATTTTTGGGTGGATTGACCTTTTAATAATTTGGTCCAGGGGTACTGAATTCGAATTCACGGGGGTCCAGTCAGTAAAATTTTCTTCCAGCGGAGGTCTGAATGTCATTAGTGATGACTGAGATCCTTCACATCACAGCCTCTCATGCACATCACAATTGGTTTCTATTGCCCTTGTAGATACCTGTGTTTTGCTAGGGCAGCAAAACAGATCTCTGCACAAGTGTGAACAAGCCCTTACATCATTGTCTTCAGTGCCCCCCCCCCCCCCTTCACAGCACATCTGCCTTTTTACATCACAGTCTGCCATCAGAGACCTGCCAACCCATTACAGGCCGTCCCATCACATTGTGTCCCTTTTTAAAGACCCCCCTCCATCACAGATCCCTCCTACCCCAATTACAGGCCCCCTCCACCCCCATCTCACAGATCCTCTCCATCACAGATCCACACTCCTTTACAGATCCTTCTCATTTGCCCCCCCCCCCATATTACAGATACCCCTCCCATTTAGTGATGTCTGGTCTAGTCTATAAAGTTCTTAAAATGCATACAGATGCCCTTTACCCATTATGTCCCATTTAGTCAGTTTTGACTTCTTGTATGAAGCACTTTACTTATGGGGGCAAATTGTTTCTTCACAATAGTATGATGGCTCAGGTTGTCCTCTTAGGTTTTTAGGTAGCCTACAATGCAGCTAACACACATTGAGTACAAAACTGGAGAGTGCAAAATCTGGTGCAGCTGTGCATGGTGGCCAATCAGCTACTAACTTCAGCTTGTTCAGTTTTGCTTTTGACCAAAAAAAAATAAAATGAAGCAGATTGGTTTCTTTGCACTCCCCAGCTTTAATAAATCAACCCTATGTCTGTAAACACTAAGTAGCTAATGGCTGGACTCCAGGAAAACTGTTAAATACACAGAAATACATATAAGAATACTTTCACATGGGATTTTTTTTTTTGTATTTCTGGTTCAAAGATGTACACAACCCTTCCACACCACTGTCTCTGGTTAGGCTGCAATAACTCTTTTGTGTAGTGGGAACATTTAAAGTAATCGCAGTGTTAGCCAGTCGTTTTTTTCAGCCAATTAAATTTATTGCTCATTTCTGGGAAATTTCGAAGGGCACGTACAGGCAGATTACCGTACCTCTACGTTGCCCTTTTAAGAGGTGGCTCGTGGGCACGCCTGCCGGGAGCTTTGTGACCGCGGGTCCTGTGGACCCGATGTCCACAGGGATACCCGCGATCGTCTCTCGGTGAGGAAGAACAGGGACTTGCTAATGTAAACAAGCATCTCCCTGTTCTGCGTAGTGACGCTGTCACTGATCTCTGCTTCCTGTGATCGGAAGCGGTGATCAGTGTAGTGTAACACACAGCCCCTCCCCCCACAGTTAGATACACTCCCTAGGACACACTTAACCCCTACAGCGCCACTTGGTTAACCCCTTCACTGCCAGTGACATTTTTACAGTAATCAATGCAATTTTTTTAGCATTGATTGCTGTATTAATGACAATGGTCCCAAAAATATGTCAAAATTGTCCGCCATAATGTCGCAGTCACAATAAAAATCGCTGATCGCCGCCATTACTAGTAAAAAAAAAAAAAAAAAAGTTATCAATAAAAATACCATAAAACTATCCCCTATTTTGTAGACGCCATAACTTTTGCGCAAACCAGTCAATAAACACTTATTGCGATATTTTTCTTTTTTACCAAAAATATGTAGAAGAGTACGTATCGGCCTAAACTGAGGGGAAAAAATGTTTTTTTTAAATATTTTTTGGGGAAATTATATTATAGTAAAAAAATGTTTTTTTTCCAAAATTGTCGCTATTTTTTGTTTATAGTGCAAAAAATAAAAACCGCAGAGGTGATCAAATACCACAAAAAGAAAGCTCTATTTCTGGGGGAAAAAAGGAATTCAATTTTGTTTGGGAGCCACGTCGCATGACCGCACAATTGTCAGTTAAAGCGGCGCAGTGCCGAATCGCAAAAAGTGCTCTGGTCAGGAAGGGGGTAAATTCTTCCGGAGTTGAAGTGGTTAAGGGTTGGCAACTGTCAGTAAATTCATGGATATTCTGTAAAATTAGTTTTTTTGTATACATCCTGTCCAAGAATATCTGTTACGGACATTCACGGTTAGATGTAAAAATCACAGATTTTACAGAATGTCTAAATTTACTGACAGTTGCCAACCCTGATTCAAGGATGGGTGCTAACATTAAAATTATAGACATAAGGGACTTGCATTATTTACTAACTGTGGGTGTTCTTAGACTCTTTCTATAAAATGTAGTTGGGCTAGCCATAGAAAAGGGGAGACAGTGCCCTTTTGTTGTGGGGCTGGGACTTGCTATGGGTAGTTGAGTTAGTCCCCTCATGGACTGATGCTGCAAATGCATAAATCAATTTTCAGAGGTGATCCATCAAGGTGGAATATTTTCAGTGAGCAATCAACATCACTCCTCATGGCAGATGCTTGTAATCATTTCAGAGGGCTACCCTCTAAACAGCCAGATCTTCAAACACACGTCAAGCTAGGCACTTACCATTAATCAGGATTAGACTGGTCATGGCGGGTGAAAAATGACCTGTGCAAAACATTCAAGAATAGCAGATACATACATTGTTCTATTTCACGTGAATTTTAAGATATTGATTGCAGTAAACCACATTACAAGAAAGGTGACCAACTACTGTAATAGTCAAAGTGAACATCTCCAGCTGCAATGGCATTCTTCACTAAACAGGACAGGTGCTGTTTGGTCCAAAGCTTTGCCTTGACAGTTCCTGCATGGAGCAGAGTGAAACAATGGTGTTACCAGCAATGTGAAGAAAAGGCAAGTTGTGCAATATTATAAATAAATTATATATGCATGCTGCGATATAAAGCCATGGAGGTTTGATAAAGAATAACTCCAAGGACAACACATTCCCTCAGAGGTGTCAACTGCTTTATTTATGGATGCATCATGTGAAAGAGAAGTATGTAATTGTGGAGTGCTAGTCAAACAATTTTCTAGGAGGGGAATAAAAAAAGCTTTGTCAATAGCAGGGAAGGGTTACAGTCTCACAGGTATTTTTTCTGTCTCCATCTACTCCTTTGAATAATTCAGTCTTGGCTGAATAATTGCTGAATGCTGCCTCTGGATGCAGCAACACTCTGTGCTATGGTCGCATACAAAGTGGCTGATTAGCTGCGGCAAGTCTGTGTGCAGCCAAAGCTCTGCAGAAATACTGGTCCTGGATGCACACCATCTGCGTCCAGGGTTGATCGAGGGTTTTATTCACATGTAGCCTCTCAGATGAGTGTTTACATGTAAAACAACAGTGGTGTTGGTCATTGATTGGTATGTTTGTTTACAATCGCTGGCAAGATTCTTCTAATTATACACAGTGTAGCGACTTAAACAGTTGACCATCTCCTTCCTCTATTAAAAGCTTGCTTTCAGGGGTGCGGATCTGCCCTATGAATTGTTTGCAGTGTCAAGAACACATCACCAAGTATGAGTTTAATGGGGTCTTTCTCCTAACTGGGGTGTGCCTATGACACAACTACAATGTATCCAAGAAAATCAATAAGGAAGCATTGTTGCCCTTTTTTCTCAAACTTCTGATAAGGTTCCTGTTAAATTTGTCAAAGGTTCAGGTAGTAGCAGCTTCAAATATCGACTTTCAGCTCTGAAATTGAGCCCTTGCACACTTTGCCGTATACACCTTTTATTTTAGCACTTTGCAGTATACACCTTTTATTTTAGCACTTTGCAGTATACACCTTTTATTTTAGCAATGTCCAGAACACTGGAGCGCAACCTGTTATCACAGTCTGAATTAAAAGGCATGCTCCCTGCCAGCATTCTGCAGAGAAGGACTCTTGCTCATTGTTTGAAAGCAGCTGTCTCTCTGCAGCGGTGTGACACACCCATCAACTGAGTCAGGTAGGACTGCAATCTCAAGATTACTACTGATTTGAGAGCTCAGCAGCGGGTGTTTTGGACATTTGCGAAGAGACCACTGCTTCTACACACAGAGCAAGAATTTTGATGCACCTGAAATGTATTTAACTGATTTAGGCTATTGAAGCGGCAGGTAAGCTGCAGATAGTTTGCTGCATTCAGAGATGGCTACGTTTCACCTCTGGACGCAGCAACACTGTGTTATGGCTGCATACACACTGCCTGATTGGCTGCAGCCAACTTGTGTCTAGTTAAAGGCCGCAGAAACTGAACCTGGATACCCACTGGCTGCGTTCCAGGACCAATCCGAGGCTCTAGTCGCATGTGACTGGTCAGATGAGCAGTTGCAGAAGAACAGCAGCAATGCCCATTTATTTGTACAGGATAGAATGACAGCTGCAGCTTTTCACACACATGAAGGTTGCACTGCAAGTAAAGTTGCTCCAGGGCTTAGTAAATAACGTAAAGATAACATTTGTAAAGCATACCTAATCACATGCAAGTAAAATAAAAAATATAAAAAACAGCATTTTTGCTTGCATATGATTGAATGATAAAAATCAGCGGAGCTTCCTCTTCTTTCCTAAGATCTATTCTAGAGCAACTTGCACTGCACTGTATCTTTGTCTTAAGTTAAAGCGGAGTTCCACCCAAAAGTGGAACTTCCGCTTATCTGATTCCTCCTATAAAAAAACAGGTACCAGCTCCCCCCTCCGGTGCCAAATGTGGAGGGGGGAGCTGGTACCTGTTTTTTTTTTTTTTTTAAATAGGTACCTTGTCCCCACTTCCGGGAGACTGGGCCACGTCAAAGTACGTAAGCAGCGCGGCCTCCCTCCCCTTCTGCTGGGCCAGTGAGAGCGCATCGCATTTCGTTAAGCCGAAAGGCTACACTGCCAGGTTCCCTTACCAGCAATGCCGGCAGTACTCGACCAGCCGATGTAAACATCGGCTGTGGTGCCGACATCGCTGGACTCTAGGACAGGCAAGTGTCCTAATGTTAAATGTCAGCAGCTACTGAGCCGCCCTGTAGCAGTAAATCTGCTATGGGTTGGTTGGGAAGTGGTTAAGGATCCTAAAGGCTGTCCTTTGTCACTCTTTGGGAAAGCTCACCACAGTTACTGAGGTTATATCTTTGCCAAGAGGTCTCCTTAGTTGTAGTTCCCTAAATTCAAGAGGGTGGCTGCACCCTGAAGAAGCAGAACAGTTACATGTGTCCTCTATTGTAATTCTGTTTTGGAATATGCCAGGTTCGCCCCACACAGGTTAACCACTTACCACCCCCCAATTAGGAGAATGACAGCCGCAAAGTGGTCATATAACGTCCAGCAGGATAAGCCGCTCGCTGATCGGCTCTCCTCTACCCGCACCATGTCAGGGCGAAGAAGAGAAGCTGATAAACAGTACTTCCTGGTTATGATGTGACCAGCTGTGATTGGACACAGCTGATCACATGGTAAAGAGCCTACATAGGCTCTTTACCAAGATCGGAGATGCGATGTGTCAGAGCGACGTAGGCTTTTTACCTTGTTATCAGCTGTGTCCAATCACAGCTGGTCACATCGTAACCAGGAAGTACTGTTTATCAGCTTTTCCTCTATTCATGCTGACAAGGTGCAGGTAGAGGAGAGCCGATCAGTGGGGGGTGGTCTGCGCTGATAATCAGTGGATTCATTATCAGTGCAGACCCATCAGTGCTGCATATCGGTGCTTGTCAGTGAAGGAAAACATGTACTTATTTACAAAATTTTATAACCAAACCTAAGAATTTTTTTTTTTTTTTTCAAATTTTACTAAAAAAAAAACCCCAGTGGTGATCAAATACCACCAAGAGCAAGCTCTATTTGTGGGTAAAAAAAAAAAAGGTCAAAAATGTTGTTTGGGTACAGTGTTGCATGAACGCAATTGTCATTCAAAATGCAACAGCCCTGAAAGCTGAAAATTGGCCTTGGCAGGATGGGGGTATAAGTGCCTTGTATTGAAATGGTTAAACCAGCAAAAAAAAAGTCTGTTTTCTGATTTGAGTGACTGTAACCTGCCATGTGCTTCATAGGGAATGGAACCTGGGCTATATCTTTCAGTGCTACACATGTATTCTTTTTTCTATATCTCCTTCCAAAGAAAAAAAATCTGTCAATTTTAAAATAAATATTCACTGCCTGGGCTTTGCTTCATCTGCCTCTCAGAGAAGGATAAAAACCCGCAGAGGTGTAAAGCCCAGCTTAGCACCAAGAGGTTTAATCATATGATTTTGCTAAGGGCTGGTTCATACTACAAAAATGCACTCCAGATCTGTTCCGGTGTGTTTTTTTTTTTCCCCACTGTACTGGGGTCTGGTGCGTTTTTGATGTGTTTTACTGCGTTCCAGTGCAGGAAAAATGCAGCATGTCCTAATTTTGTTTTTTTTTTTTTTTTGGAACTGACCGCTCTGGTGTGAACTATGCCATTGGAAACCATATGACCTACTTTCCGTGCATTTTTGTTGCAGAAGAAAAACGCACTGAACTGCATATGGCGTGAACTGGCCCTAAGGCTCGATTCACACCTATGCATGTTGCTTTTGAGCGTTTTTGGAGTTTTTTTTTTCATGCTTGCCACGTTTTTGAGCAGCGTTTTTGTAGCGTTTTTGCCGCGTTTTGCGTTTTTTTTTGTTTTTTTTTTGTTTTTTTTTTACAGTCTAAAAAAAAAAAATAAAATAAAAAAAAAAAACGGCAAAAATGCTGTAAAAACGCTGCAAAAACGGTGCACTTGCGTTTTTGATGCTTGTCCATTGAATTCCATTACATGCAAAACGCTGCATTTTGCATGAAAAAAAGTCCCTGACCCTTTCCAAAAATGCAGAGATACAAAAAGGCATTGATGTGAACATGTTCCATAGGAACCCATGTTAAAAAAATTCCCATTCATTTCTGCAAAATGCATCAAAAAACGCGCTATTGTGAATGGAGCCTTAAAGAGTTAACCAAAATGAGATAGCTGTAGTTGTATAAATATATGATTTGCAGCAATGTGTGCGTCACTGTTGAATCGGTACACGAAGCAACCCAGCTGCATAATACAAGAATTTTTCCAGTTGATTGGATCTGTATTCCAGAAATATAAAAGCAGCGTGGAACACATCAGTGCTGGGAGAAAACATCTAAACCACCTTAACCTCTTTGCATCAGCAATGTAACACAACAGGGGTGTAATAAAGAAAGCTAAAGGCAAATCCACTTTGCACTACAAGTGCAAAAGTGCACTTGAAAGTGCAGTCGCTGTAGATCCGAGGGGGACATGCAAGAACACCACCTTCCCTAACTTATTGACATAAGGGGGTTTATTTACTAAAGGCAAATCCACTTTGCACTACAATTGCACTGGAAGTGCAGTCGCTGTAGATCCGAGGGGGGACATGCAAGGAAATTAAAAAACAGCATTTTAGCTTGCACATGATTGGATAATGAAATCAGCAGAGCTTCCCCTCATTTCAGATCTACCCCTCAGATTTACAGTGACTGCACTTGTAGTGCAAAGTGGATTTGCCTTTCGTAAATAACCCCCACTGAGTAACAAAAAAAGAAATCTAAATATGGCAAAGTGTACATATTTTACATATAAATAGGTTTCAATAAACCAAAGTTCACAATCAATAAACCATCATATCCACTCATAAAAAACCTGTCAAAGCCAGTAAAGGAAAAAGAGTCTGTAAACGCTTTTGTGACTGTTGGTCCTTGATGACCAAAATAACTATAGGCCAAAGGTTTTTTTTTTTTCTTTTTAATTTGAACAGCTACAAAATACCTGTGTGCAGTGTACAGTAGTCGCTGTCCTATGGCAGTGAGGGTCAGAGTGCTGAATTTTTAGGACTTATTTGAGAACTGTTGGGTGATCACCGGTGAAATGACATTAATCACCTCCGGGTGTTTGGCTTCCAGCACCTTTCCCAGTATAATGGCTGATATAAATGTAAGAGCAGTTTGGCATGGATCCAGCACACACAAATATTGCACATGTAAGGCTAGGTGCTTCCACGGATGCATGTATTTTAAACTGCTGTAAGTGAGGAGGCACAGTGCTACATTCCTGTGCAGGAATGCAGAACAAATTCGGGTGTAGATCTATGTTCTAATTGAAGTGAACCTGTATTCCATCTTACATTTTTGTAAGGGCTCATTCAGACACTTTTATATGTTACTATGCGTGTATCAACCCCACGTTAGCTCATAGTTAAGCAGCCCGTTAACGCAGAACTAAATTCTTTCAATCAAGATTAAAGCAGTATTAAACCTAAAGCAAGCATTTATTAAAACCTGTATAGTGCAGCTTACCAATTCGTAGATGTGTTGTCTGCATTAGTTTTTTTTTTTGGGCTTTCTTTCTTTTATTTTCACGTGGTGATCTAGCCAGTAAGAGCTGGTTCACATGGAGGCAGCACGACTTGCAGCGCGACTGCCTCAGGCGACCTGGACACGACAGCAGCGGCGACTTGCAAAACGACTTCCATATAGAAACTATTAGATAAGCACCTGAATGACTGCAACATACAGGGATATACAATGTAATACTGACACATAATCACACACTTGGGTTGGACTTGATGGACTTGTGTCTTTTTTCAACCTCACCTACTATGTAACTATGTAGAAGTCAATGCAAGTCGCTCCCAAAGTCATACAGGAACCTTTTTCTAAGTCGGAGCAACTTGCGTTGCTTCTATTAGAACGGTTCCATTGTACAGAACGGGACGTGACTTGTCAGGCAGCTAAGTCGCCTGACAAGTCCTCCCTGTGTGAACCGGCGCTTAGTCTGTTGTTTATCAACAGAACAAGCTCTCCTGAAAATGTATCGGTTAAGAGTGTTGAGACAAACCATTTACCATGAGTCTGTTGTTTATCAACAGAACAAGCTCTCCTGAAAATGTATCGGTTAAGAGTGTTGAGACAAACCATTTACCATGAGTCTGTTGTTTATCAACAGAACAAGCTCTCCTGAAAATGTATCGGTTAAGAGTGTTGAGACAAACCATTTACCATGACAGGGATGCTTACAATGATCAGCTTTTTTTTATGTAAAAACCTTTATCCCAAGAGGAACTAAACTTTATATACAGTATCTCACAAAAGTGAGTACACCCCTCACATTTTTGTATATATTTTATTATATCTTTTCATGTGACAACACTGAAGAAATGACACTTTGCTACAATGTAAAGTAGTGAGTGTACAGCTTGTATAACAGTGTAAATTTGCTGTCCCCTCAAAATAACTCAACACACAGCCATTAATGTCTAAACCGCTGGCAACAAAAGTGAGTAAACCCCTGAGTGAAAATGTCCAAATTGGGCCCAAAGTGTCAATATTTTGTGTGGCCACCATTATTTTCCAACACTGCCTTAACCCTCTTGAACATGGAGTTCACCAGAGCTTCACAGGTTGCCACTGGAGTCCTCTTCCACTCCTCCATGATGACATCACGGAGCTGGGGGATGAAGAGACCTTGCGCTCTTCCACCTTCTGTTTGAGAATGCCCCACAGATGCTCAATAGGGTTTAGGTCTGGAGACATGCTTGGCCAGTACATCACCTTTACCCTCAGCTTCTGTAGCAAGGCAGTGGTTGCCTTGGAGGTGTGTTTGGGGTCATTATCATGTTGGAATACTGCCCTGTGGCCCAGTCTCCAAAGGGAGGGGATCATGCTCTGCTTCAGTATGTCACAGTACATGTTGGCATTCATGGTTCCCTCAATGAACTGTAGCTCCCCAGTGTCGGCAGCACTCATGCAGCTCGAGACCATGACACTCCCACCGCCATGCTTGACTGTAGGCAAGACACACTTGTCTTTGTACTCCTCACCTGGTTGCCGCCACACACGATTGACACCATCTGAACCAAATAAGTTTATCTTGGTCTCATTAGACTACAACCCAGCAACCCTGAATACAAGCCAACGCAGGATCAGACAGAGGAGGAGGGATATATACCCCTCAGGCGCCTACAAATATAGGCACACACACACGATCAAAATTAGAGAACAACCTACAATTTCAAAAAATTTCAAGGTCACTGCTTAGTCCTATTTGAAATGATCTAAACCGGAGTAAAAGAGCAGTTTTGTTAAGCATATTTCATGAGTTACATATATTTTGAAGCACAGAATAACAAACTTCGATGAGATTTGATAAAGAACAACAAAATTAGAGAAAACTTTCAGACACCTAACAGTTATTGGTGTTAATCTGTAACTTGTGCTAATTTTATTTATCTGTCAAACTTCTAAAGTGACTGAAACCCCCCAGCAGCAGGTTGTCCAGATGAAGGCCAAAGGGATGACCCTTTCAGCCATAGGAAGAGAAGTTTGTTGTTCCAAATCTGAGATTTCTAGAATATCGCATCTTTATATCACAAACTCATTCAAGTCCCCCAAGAAGGCTGGTCATCCACTAAAGACAAATGCAAGAGAGGACAGGATAATGCGAAGAATCTCAATGGGTAATCGGTTCAACACTACAGCTGCGATTGCTCGCCAGTTCAGTGCTGAACAGAGTCAGGATCTGTCTCGTCGTTTAAGAGAATTTGGACTGAAAGCCCACTCTGCATTGATCAAACCTCTCATTAGCAGAAAGAATCAAAAAGGCTAGACTAACCTTTGCTGAGGAGCATGTTGTGTGGACAGAGGAGAACTGGTCCAAAGTTCACTTTAGCGATGAAAGCAAGTTTAATTTATTTGGGTCCGATGGGAAACATTATGTTCTTCATCAAACTGGGGAAAGACTGAACCCCAAGTGTGTAAAGAAGTCAGTGAAAGGTGGAGGGGGAAGAGTCATGGTCTGGGGGATGTTTTCTGCAGCAGGAGTTGGGACTCTTATACAGCTACATGGCAGAGTGAATGTAAATGTTTATCAGAACCTTCTTCAACAACATGCGGTTCCTTCTCTGCGTCCATCACCCAATCAGCCAGCAATTTTTATGCACGACAATGCCCCCAGTCATTACAGCAAATAGGATAAAGCAGTTCCTTGAAGCTGAAAACATTGAAATAATGAAATGGCCAGCCCTGAGTCCTGATCTAAACCCAATAGAAAACCTCTGGAAAATCCTTTGCAACAAAAAGTTATGCACAAGAAACCCACTACAGTCACCGAACTGTGGAAGAGGCTGGAAGAAGAGTGGAACAAAATCACACCAGAGCAGTGTGAGAGACTAGTGATGTCCTGTGCAAAGCAAATGTGCTGAAGTGATTGAAAGCAAGGGCCTGTACACTTCCTACTAATTGTCGGAACCTTCAAAAATGTTTGTTTCAATTTTAGTTTAATTTTAATTTTTCTAATTTTGATCATTGTGTTTTCTACAAAAAAAAATAAAAATAAATATATATATATATATATATATATATCTATAGATTATATATATATATATATATATATATATATATATATATATATTCTATAGATAGATATATATATATATATATATATATAATCTATAGATATATATATATATATATATATATATATATATATACACATCTCTATCTATCTAGATAGATAGATAGAGATATATATATATAGAGAGAGAGAGAGATATCTATATATATATAATATAGCTCTAGAAAAAAAACGAAATACCTTTTTATTTTTTACATTATGACCACATAATCTCTCTTCTCCGTTGCATAAGGGGTTTAGAGAGCTAGGGGTGGAGTAACAGCAGCACACTGATCTTCCCAGTAAATGGCTGTACGGGAAGCATGTCAGCACAAGTATTTGCCATTGGAGAACAATCGGGCTGTTCTTCTAGCACAGCCAGAAAACTGACCACACTGGGATGGGTGTGCTCTCACGCCTAGTATGGTCAGTTTGATATAGCAAAGCAGGGGGACTGGCAGGGTCGCCAGGTATGTCACACAAAGAAAGCAATACAAAGAGAATAGGATGCTTTTTAACACAAGTACATGGTACAACAGACACATATCCAGAAAATGAAATCTTGGGGTATGATTTTCTTTAAGGCCTTTCTCAACATTATATTTAGGTTATGTTCTGAAACATCTTCCACGTTTTTGATCATCTTGATTTGTGTACCTTTACAGTGACATTGAGGTCTCTCGTTCCTGTGTGCCAAAACCCATTTCAAAGATTGCAGAAGAGACTGGCCTGCGCTCAGAAGAAGTGGAACCCTATGGTCAGATGAAAGCCAAAGTCCTGCTATCTGCTTATAAACGGTTACAAGGACAGCAAGATGGGAAATATGTCGTTGTGACTGGGTATGTGAATTGTTCCATTGTACATATAGGAGCTCAAGCCCCTTTGTGACCAGAGCTGAAGAGCTGACCCAGTTAGGGTTATTTAAGTGGGCCGGGGATTGGCTGGAACAATGTCCTGGTCTCCTTGATATCTAACAGCAGGAAGCAGAAGAGACAGCGTGCTGTGCCCCAACTTTTTCGAATGGATGGGCCACTGTGGGGTTTATTTACTAAAGCTAGAGTGTAAAATCAGACTCACTTCTGCAAAGAAACCAATCAGCTTCCAGGTTTTATTGCCAAACCTCAATTGAACAAGGTGAGGTTAGAAGCTGATCGACTACCGTGCAGAGCCGCACTGGATTCGGAGTGCTCCAGCTTTAGTAAATTGTCTCTTGTGTGTGTAGCATAGGGGTGCATAATTGAGTGTAGATAGTAATACTGCTCTCTGTTATAACTGAGCCCCACACACATATATAAATATACTATTTTACCAAAAGTATTGGGATGCCTGCCTTTACACGCACTCAAACTTTAATGGCATCCCAGTCTTAGACTGTAGGGTTCAATATTGAGTTGGCCCACCCTTTGCAGCTTTAACAGCTTCAACTCTTCTTGGAAGGTTGTCCACAAGGTTTAGGAGTGTGTCTATGGGAATGTTTGACCATTCTTCCAGAAGCACATTTGTGAGGTCAGGCACTGATGTTGGACAAGAAGGCCTGGCTCGCAGTCTCCACTCTTATTCACCACAAAGGTGTTCTATCGGGTTGAGGTCCGGACTCCCCAAACTTACTCATCCATGTTTTTTATGAACCTTGCTTTATGCACTGGTCCAAATCATTTGGTGGAGGGAGAATTATGGTGTGAATGGAACTTTTAAGGTGTCAGCATACCAAGACATTTTGGACAATTTCATACTCCCAACTTTGTGGGAACAGTTTGGGGATGGCCGCAGGGGTGTATCTGCCGCGAGGCAAGCAAGGCGTTTGCCTTGGGTGGCATTCTACAGGGGGGCAATGCTGCCACCCTGTAGAGTTCTGAGGGTAAGACACCGAGTGTGAAGCCTGTACGGTGAGGCTGTGCGCAGGCTAGTTTTATACAGTGTGTGTCGTGCAGTCTGCAGAGCCAGAGACCCATACAAAGAGGAGGGGCTCATGCTGGGATATGTAGTCCTTCACTTTTGGGGGATGTGACCCCCCAAAAAGCAAACGACTACAGGTCCCAGCATGAGCCCCTCAGAACTGAGAATTTGACACCCCGCCCTCCTCAACTAGTGAAGGACTACAGGTCCCAGGCACCAACCCATGAGATCTTAGGGGTTACATTCTTAGATCTCAGGAGTTCATGCTGGGACTTCTAGCCCTTTGGTTTTGAAGGGAGTCCCATCCTTAGATGTAAGGGGCTCATGCTGGAACTTCACTTTTGGGGATGTGACCCCCCCAAAAAGGACTACAGCTAGGTCCCAGCATGAATCCCTCAGAGCTGAGGACATGACATGACATCCCCCAACTAGAGAAGGACTACAAGTCCAAGCATTAACTCCTGAGATCTAAGAATGTAACTCCTTAAATCTCAGGGCCCAGTGTTCCTTTATTCTTGGACCACATAGCCACCACCAGAGACCCCATAGATTGCAAATTTATATGGGGGGGCGCCCGATTTTAGTCTTGCCCAGGGCAGCACAAAACCAAAATACACAACTGCATGGCCCCTTGCTGTTCCAACATGACTGCGCACCAGTGCACAAATCAAGGCCCAAAGACATGGATAAGTGAGTTTGGGGTGGAGGAACGTGACTGACCTGCACAGAGTCCTGACCTCAACCCGATAGAACACCTTTGGGATGAATTATAGCGGAGACTGCGAGCCAGGCCTTCTTGTCCAACATCAGTGCCTGACCTCACAAATGCACTTCTGGAAGAATGGTCAAACATTCCCATAGACACACTCCTAAACCTTGTGGACAGCCTTCCCAGAAGAGTTGAAGCTGTTATAGCTGCAAAGGGGGGGCCAACTCAATATTGAACCCTACGGACTAAGACTGGAATGCCATTAAACTTAATCTGCGTGTAAAGGCAGGCGTCACAATACTTGTTGTATTTTAGATGGAAACAAAGGGGCCTATTATAACATTTTAAAAGCAGTGCTTTAGCAAGCAGTGCCCATTTATAAAGCATAGCTATGTGCTCTGCTGGCTTCAGAGAGAACTCCGTGGGGTTTTGCTGGCTAAATGCCATGTCCCAATTTCTGCAAATAGTAATAAAACACTTTATTATAACTGGGCCCAATATATATTTCCTTTTGCTAAATTGGGTCATGGATGTGTTTGTGATGAGTTTGCCCAAAACTGGTAGCAAGTAATATAGCACACTCCTATCTTTGTTTCAAATAACACACAAAACTATTAATACAAGACTATTAACAATGAGATTAAAGGATAATGTGCAATTTACTATTTTTATTTTATTTGGGAGCCTGGAAAGTAGTGCACCAGTGATCAGCAGATTGCTGGTGCCATGCATGTTGCCAACAGACTATCATTGTAAGCTGTCTGCCCCATACATCGTACGGCCAGGCAGTTTCACACTGACTGGAAGAATAAATGAACTACCACAGTGCCTTGGTAGTTCATTGAGAACTACAAGCTGACAACTGCAATGGCTGTCAGTAGTTGTCGTTCATTCATTCACAGGACTCTGCTCGGCTGCACTCTTCAAAAAGTGACAGCTTGTACGGGAAACCTCTCCCTGTACTGCTGTCCTAGTGAGAGTTTGGATCGCTGAGCCACTACAGGAACACAGGAACACCCTAAAAATGGGTGCAATATATTACATATTCCCAAAGCTGAATTTATCCTTTAATGCATTACAGGGATGATTAGTACACATCAAAGCACAGCGCAAACAGTATTACTGTTCCAGTGTGCTCACAACAAACAACTAAAGTGCCACAACTGTGGATATAAAATCTGCACAAAAAACTTTCTTACAAAGTGCTGGTGTGCAGAAATTCCTAAGGCTCCATGCACACTGAAGCTCATAAACGTCCGTTTTTGGGAGTTTGGGCGTTTTTTTTTAACAGCCCATAAACTTCCTTCTGTTATCCTATGTGTCCATGCACACATGGACGTTTTTGGATGTTTATCAGCAGTGGAGTTTATGGGCTGTTTTCTGAACGCCATAAAATCGCGTTCAGGAGTCGTTTTTCTGACCAAAAAAACGCCAAACGCTGATAAACGCTTAAAAACGTGGCTCACCAGCGTTTTTTAACATTTTTGATCCATTGAAAAAAATAAATACATTTAAAAAAAAAAACAAAACCGCTAAAAACCGCTAACGTGGAAAAACGCTAAAAAAAGCTTATAAAAGCTATTGCAAAAACATAAAAATTTTTTGAAAGACTCACTGCAAAGCTACTGGCGTTTTTATAATGTTATTTTAATGTCCAGTGTGCATGGAGCCTAAAAGTGCTGTAGTGCGCCAAACAGTCGCACAGTGAAATTTCTGCACACCAGCACTTTGGAAGAAAGTATTTTTTGGGGACTGTTTAGTCTACAATACCATTTGAACTCTACAAATATCTGTTTGGAATATACAATTTGTTGGACTATATATATTTTATATGCACAGTTGTGGCACTTTAGTTGTTTGTTGTTAGCACACTGCATACTGTTTGCGCTGTGCTTTGATGTGTACTATTGATTATTTTGGCCGGACGCTGTGCATGGGTGGGTAGGCGGGGTAGTGGGCGAGGCTTAGATCTGTTGGTGGAGCGCCGCTGTGTATGGGAGGGCTGTAATGTCAGGAGGAGGAGGGTGGTGGGGGGGATCACAGGGACAGTCCCGGGCTGCAGAGAGAGAGAGAAGGGTGAGTGCTGGCTGTATGGGTGTATTGGTGTACTTCATGAGATAGCCAGAATAGATAGAATTTGTTCTCCATGTGATCACTGCAAGAAAGAATCATCCGTCAGAGGAGAGAAGTCACATCCCATTCCATATATTCACCCTTCTTATATTACATTACATCATTACCATACATCATCACATAGCACTGTGCTCAATATATATGACATCACCGCCATATGACATTGAGAGGGGATATGATTTCAATTTACAAATACTGTACTGGTGACCCCACAATAGGGATAAAACTTTTTCGCAGAAGAGAGTTTAATGAGACTCGGGGCCACTCATTACAATTAGAAGAAAAGAGGTTTAACCTTAAACTACGTAGAGGGTTCTTTACTGTAAGAGTGGTAAGGATGTGGAATTCCCTTCCACAGGCGGTGGTCTCAGCGGGGAGCATTGATAGCTTCAAGAAACTATTAGATAATCACCTGAATGACCGCAACATACAGGGATATGTAATGTAATACTGACACATAATCACACACATAGGTTGGACTTGATGGACTTGTGTCTTTTTTCAACCTCACCTACTATGTAACTATGTAACTATGTAACATCACACAGCAATGTGCTTATTGCCTCATTATACATTACATCACCTCCATATGACATCATACAGCACAACAAACTTTGTTGATGCACTTTAATATAAAAAAAAAATCGGATTCAAATCGTGAATCAAGTTTTTTATTTAAAAAATCGCAGATTTTTTTTTTTTTGGGGGGGGGGGGGGGGGATCTCCCAGCCCTAACACATATACACACGTTACAGGAATTGTTTGCTATTATATAATGAAGTGAACACATAATCCCTGTAATTCATGTAGACTCTCATTAAAAATCTGTCTACTGTCATTGCAACAAATGGCACAACTTGCAATAGATTCATGTAACTGTCAATATAGAGTTTAGTTTAATAAATTGCTTTAGACAGAATTTTGTCTTTATCACTTCCTTCGATACTTACATGTATGACAAAATTTACTCCACTTTTCATGTGATCTCACTGATATGGCAGTATTTCCTAATTCATTTATTGCAGCCATAGTGACAGAATTTAAAAGTGTGGCACATTAGAGCTACCCAAATTTGTGTTGGAATTAGAAAGAACACTGTTGCACGGCTTTCATAAATTAGGCACAAGACTTTCTAATGTGGCCATAATCAGAAAAGTGGCAGAAATGCTTTGGTAAATTGCCTCCAATAAATATTACCACCCAAGACACCATTACACATCTCAAACCTGTGAAACAATTAGGCTTCATTCACACGGGCACATTGACCTGTATCTCCGTGTAGACTGTTAATGCACCTGGTGAATGACAAGTGCTCTGTGCAGCCAGCCTGTCAAAATGACCTGTATCCAGAGCTGTGTCTGTCCCTGCAAAGATGTAGACACTTGTATATGTGGGAAGATCCGTACAGCCATTGTTCCGTCCCCGCTGCACTCTTCCCTGTGTGTAGCTCGACATGCAGCTAAACCCTCCTATTCTGCAATGAGCCAGACTGAGGGTGAAACTATCAGGAAAAAACAAAGGTACATATAATCAGTGTATGAAAATACAATGAAAGCTAGGCTGTAAATGGCGTTAATTCTCACCAGCGATGCTGAGTTTAGGGGATGCAAACAGATTCAAGTTTTTAATCCAACATGAGATCTGATAGCTGGTTCTTTCTTTCAGTCTCTAAGATGGAGTCTGAGCTCCCAGGATGCACCGGTTTATCTTCCTGATGCCGGCCATACACTTTATGAAAAATCGGCCGAAATTCGGTCATTTAAACAGTTCATTCGTTTTTCGGCCAGTTAATGGGCAAAAATCGGTAATCGGTTGGGGCGTTTTTGAGCCGAAAAAACGAAGGACAAGTTTGGAAATCTTCTGCCGAATGAACGATAAATTGAAAGGTTAATGTGTTTCCCGTCCAAACTGTTTACACTAGGTATATGTGAAAAAACGAACAAAAAACTGATTCATTTATGTCCATTGAACGATTTATCTGTAATTACATGATGGCACTATCGTTTGCTCTTACGACTGAATTTTCATTTTTCGAAAATGGGTTTGAACGATTTTTCGTATAGTGTATGGCCAGCATTAGACTGAAGATAGATGGGAACTTTTGTTAAAGCTGAACATTTTCTGCAAAACTGTACATTTACCACCAGCTCCATCTTGTGGTCAAATTTGATATTGCAGGCAAAACAACTTAAAGAGGAGTTCCGCCCGCCCCTTTAAACATTAAAAGTCAGCAGCTACAAATACTGTAGCTGCTGACTTTTACATTAGGACACTTATGCCGCGTACACACAAGCAGACTTTACGGCAGACTTTGCCGGCTGACTTTTCGACGGACTTTACGACGGACTTTCTGAATGAACGGACTTGCCTACACACAATCAACCAGTCCGCCGAATTCGTACATGATGACGTACGACCGGACTAAAATAAGGAAGTTCATAGCCAGTAGCCAATAGCTGCCCTAGTGTGGCTTTTTGTCCGTCGAACTAGCATACAGACGAGCGGACTTTTCGACCGGACTCAGGTCCGTCGGATAGATTTGAAACATGTTTCAAATCTAAGTCCGTCCAACTTTTGAGAAAACAAAGTCCGCTGGAGCCCACACACGATCGAATTGTCCGACGAAATCCCATCCGCCGGGCAAAGTCTGCCGTAAAGTCCGCTCGTGTGTACGCGGCATTAGGCTTCATGTACACTGCTGCTGGTAAATGGACATTTGGGGACAGTTGGGCGTTTATTTTCAGCTGCCCCTGAACTCTCCTTTATGTTATCTTATCAGTACATGTACACAGGGTGTTTATAGTCATTTCTAGACAGTTTAGGAGATATTTATCATATACGCTTGCGCCGTCATCATCGGCGCATGCGCACTTTAGAAAGGGCACGATCGTGCCGTTTCTATAGGGCCCGTGGCGTGACCGTCGGCGGGAGTGACGTCACGCGACCAGTCATGGAGCCCCAGAAGGAAGAGGGGTCATGGATGCTTCCACCAGCGTTGTATGCAATGCATACTAGCCCATTATGCTTTTACTTTGCAGGGGAATAAAGAGGAAGTAAAACCCATAAGGGTTTACTTCCTCTTTAAGACAGCCTATGGAATTAGAATTGGCTACTAGTGACAAAAAATAACCCCTGCAGCATTTTTTAATGCAGTGCAACAAAATGCGCTGTATGTGTGTTGTGGTGCACTCCAGGGCAGGTGGATTGCATGCTACTGTAGTTGAGCATTGGCATGTTTCTAAATGAATATCGCTGCTATTCATGACCCAAAGGCTGTGCATTACTGCAACACCTAGAAGTAAACTCCAGCCTGCATAGAATGCATTAAGGTAAAAAACCTTAAGGCTTTACAACCACTTTAAGCTGGCCATGAATGAGTAGTTTTTATTACAGTTCAGCCAGGAGGCTGAACGAAATAAAAAAAAGAACAGGTTCTTTCATCCACACAAATGAGGTGGATAAAGGGATTTCACTCGCCAGGACATTGTATTCTGACAGAGGTACCCAGCGTTGTCAGAATACACTGATCAGCGGCTGCAGGCACTGATCGATAAATGTTTTCCTAATTGTTCATTGGAAAATGGCCACACACTGAGGTACTGCCACACACCAGTTACGTCAAATTTCGATTTAGTTTTAGTCATAGTTTTTTGACTAAAATGCCATTTTAGTTTTGGTCGTATTTTAGTCAACTAAAAACCCTCATGGGTTTAGTTTAATTGTAATGCATTATTTAGGCATTTCTCTAGAATTGCCAAAAGCATTATATACTCCTGGAGTGAAAATCTAATAACATATTATTTATGGTATTAAGGTTTGAACATGCGCTACAGACACCGATTTAGCCGTTGGGATTTAAAACGCCTTTATAAATAAAACCAAGTATCATAAACAAAAATATTGCTTTTTGACAAACTGAAGTGCAACTTTAAAATATATAAAAAAAAAAAACTCTAAACTCTATTGGCTGTAATGCCATTGCACATATTACCTGAATATATTACCAACATTAAAGTGGTTGTAAAGGCAGAAGATTTTTTTTTATCTAATTGCATTCTATACATTAAGATAAAAAGCCTTCTGTGTGCAGCAGCCCCCCTAATACTTACCTGAGCCCCATCTCGATCCAGACTTGGCTGTCCAGACTCTCCCTCCTCATTGGCTGACACAGCAGCTGGGACTATTGGCTCTCGCTGTTGTCAGTCAAGTCAGTGAACCAATGAGGAGAGAGGGGGCAGGGCCGAGCCATGGCTCCGTGTCTGAATAGACACACAGAGCAGCGGCTCGGTTCGTATGCCCCCATAGCAAGCTGTTTGCTGTCGGGGTACTCGGCAGGAGGGAAAGGCCAGGAGCGCCGGCAAGGGACTCGAGAAGAGGAGGATCGGAGCTGCTCTGTGCAAAACCATTACACAGAGCAGGTAAGTAATGACATGTTTGTTATTAAAAAAAAAAAAAAAACAAGACTTTAATATCACTTTAAATATTGAGAAAAAAAATAAAAGGCTTTTTTATTTATTTTTTTCGGCAGCTTAGTAGATGGCCTCTACCTCTTCTTAAGTGGTAGTGCAGTGTTCATTTTAATGCCAAATTTTGATTTAGTTTTAGTCATAGTCTTTTGACTAAAATTCCAGGGTGCTGTTGAGTTCTCTAGGTAGTTCATTGATCTTCCTGTTACTCAGTAACTGCCTACCCGTATGAGGTATGGGCAGACAGCTACATAGACAGTCTGCAGAACCGTGGCATTACATCCATGATCTGCTGATCATGGGTGCAATACTTTACATGCTCCTAACAAAAAAAAATGCATATTTTTTACCTGCAAAAAAATGTGCATTTATTATTTATTTTTTGGGAAAGGTGAACTTACCCTTTAAATTATCCAGACTGGTCAACAAGAACATTGCTACCTTCAGGAATTTTGTTAATGAGACCCCCTTGTATTTCCATTTCACTCACAGCACTGTCGACATCAAAAGCCATTATCAATTAATGATACTGTCTCCATGTTTTGGGCTGGACCAATACTGCCATAGATAATATTCCATCTGATCCATTGGGTATATTTTTAAGCCCCCTGATGCATGTTGCCTGTCTGCCCCATCGTTTATTTTATATGAATGTTGCTGACTAAATGTATTCGCCTGTCATCATCTTATTTGGTAAATGGCTTCCCATCCAAAGGTCAGGTGGAAGCTGAAGCTCTAGTGAACATAAGTCTATTTGTCTAATAGATGCACTTTGTCTGTACAGTATAACACCAACCCCCCTGGGAGAAGGGAAAAGCACTACCACCATCGGACTGGTCCAGGCGCTGGGAGCTCATCTGAAGCTCAATGCGTTCGCTTGTGTCAGACAACCTTCTCAAGGACCAACATTTGGAATCAAAGGCAAGTGGAAAGGACAACTTCCCTTTTAAGCCAGCCATACATGTTTCGAAATTCAGCTGGTCACTGCTGAACCTGACAAATTTCGATCCATGTATGGGCAGGGTGGTTGTACAGAAGTCAATCTACTGACAACCGCTGGTCGGTGTATTCTGGCGGTGGGGAAGTCTCCCCGCTCTCAGAATACAATAGCTCAGCAGGAGGATTCCCCCATCTACCTCCAACTTGTGGATAGGGGAATTAAGTCCGTTTTTTTTTTTTTTTTTTCATTCAACCCGCTGGATGAATGGAAAAAATGGATTCATGTATGGGCTGCCTTAGTTTGATTTAAAGTAGATGTAAACCCAATGTCATCCTTTCTAAACTACTGCCATAGGGGTTATCTATAAGGATATACAAGCCTCCTGCATGTATCTTTACCTGTCAAATGTCTCCCCTCTGTCTGTTATGAGACCCGAAAAACTGCAGATTCTGTGGGCGGGGTCTGTTGTCTGGAGCTCGGTGGGTGGAGTCGTGATGTCAGTAGACTCCCCGCCCACCTCTACACTCCCCTTGTCAATATGCATTTTCTCCTGTGTATTTCTTACACTGAACTTCTGCTATGATCTCTAACATCCAGTGAAAAGACAGGAAAGTAACCACATGACTTCAGCATGCCAAATCATGCTGAGGTGTGGAACAGCCAATCCTTGCAGAGCTGCTGAAGAAAGGAGTGGGGGTGGGAATTAAAAAATAATGCATGTCTTAGGCTAGTGCACGAGATATGTAAATCACCTGTCACTCACAGCAAGGGGGAGGATTTGACAAAGTTTTTCTCTGTTTGTCAAGTTTTATCTCACTGAACAATAAGAGGATTGCTCAGAGCTGGATTAACTCTGTGTGGCAAGACTGGGCTCAAATGATAGGAATCTTATACTCTACATTATGACATCAAAAAAAGAAAAAAAAAATTCGGGTTTACATCCACTTTAAGGCAGTTTTCTTAACAACCACTTTGATACATGACCAACTAACCCCTTCCCCAGACAGATAATGAATGGCGATTTTTATTTTTTTATTTTTATTATTTTGGTTCTTGCTCGTTTATAGGTGGAGCTGCAGGAGGAGGATACTCTCAAGTTATCCCCATGGAAGAGGTAAATGTCTATTTCCACTGTGTCAGTTTAGTTTAGTAATTTTACTGAAAGCCAGCTGCTATCGGCTTAATGCCGACAATCTGACCTTTTGTGATAAAAATGTCATGAAAATTGGCTACAATTCAGAATATGCGCAACTTTCCTAAAAATTGTTCAACTTTCCCACTGTTTGTGCTGGTGGAGTGACCAGTTTTGCATAAACATCCCTGCAACTTAATAATCTCATACTGACTGCAGTTCTCCACAATGATAATAATTTGAGTCCAGTTGGAAAATCATTAAATCCAAACTCTGTCATTTTTTGCAGTCTTGAACACAAGACTAACCAATTATCGTGAACGTTTGCTGAAAAATTATATTGCTCAAAAGAGCATCCTCTTGTCTATGTCTTACTTACAGCAACCCGTCAGATTTGCACTTAGGCCTGTTTCACAGGGGCTTCAGCTTGTATAAGAGCAATGTGAACAGCAAGCTTTGACAAAGCGATTGCAGAGCTTTCAGCAAGTTTTGTTGAAGCTTTTAAAGTGCCACTAAACTCCAGTTTGTAACTGTTGAACACAGATCCTAATGGGAGTGCTGATTGCCACTTTAAGCAAGCTGCTAGCAGGCTTTCAACAAGCTTATAGAAGTGCAGAAGTTTGCTAGCAGTTTGTTTAAAGTGGCAATCAGCACTGCCATTATGTTCTGTATTCAACATTTACAAACTGGAGATGACTGGTACTCTAAAAGCTTCATCAAAACTTGCTGAAAGCTCTACAAATGCTTTGTCAAAGCTTGCTGTTCACATTGCTCTCATACAAGCTGAGGCCTGTGTGAAACAAGCCTTTAAGTGTATGTAAAAACCTAACAATCATTTCTTTGATCTCTTTTTGTTATTTATTTTAAAGGCTATTGGAATATTTGTTTAGATAAATGCAAAACAATATCTGTTGATCCTGCCTGAATTCCAATGAGCTGATACCCTCCTGTAGGGAGCTCAGCTGACCATTTCAAACAATGTTATCATCCCAGCCTGTGTTCTTTCTGACTAAAGCCGGCCATAGATGGATCGAATCACGGCCGGTTCAGCACAGACCGGCGAGATTTGATCTCTCTATGAGCAGGCTGGATGTACTGAATTTGATCTGTCAATCAGCTTCAGTACAATCAGCCTTTCTGATTTTTTTCATGCAGTCGCTGCAGCGGCTATAGCTGCCATAGCCACCAACAGCGATCATTGTGTTCTGGCAGGGAAGGCCCCCTGCTGGCAGAACACAACAGCACTTCAGGAAGGAAAGAAAATTGCTCGATTGACTCACACACACACACACACAAAAAATGGCATGCCAAATGTGGCATGTCAGGGGGTCACCATCACTTAAAGCAGAAGTTCAATTTATGGTGGAACTCCACTTTAAAGAACACATCCCTGCTATGTTATGGAAATAGGAAGGTAAGTGTGTTATTGGCAGGATCACCAAGTGATAATAAATGAAAAAATCCTGAAAAAGAAAAATGATGCAGCTGCTAACATCTAAGGATTGGCAAGTTGTATTATATTACATTTTTATTGGGTTTAGGTATAGGAACTATTTTGTTGCACAAGGCTGCTAGGTGTAAATATTTTTTGGTCCAAACCTTGTCTCATATCACACTTATTAAATGTACCTTGTTTATTTCCAGTTTAACCTCCATCTTACCGGGGACATTCACGCCATCACCGCAGCTAACAATCTAGTGGCTGCTGCTATTGACGCACGTATCTTTCATGAGCTGACACAGTCAGACAAGGTGAGAAGTCATTTCAAGTTTGTTTCAGAAGCAATTAAAAATCTCCACGCATCTTATTCCCAAGATTTCTCCTTGACAACCCGCTGTACTATAACATTTCTTCATAACACCAATAAAGTGATGGAGGAGCAATCAGTAGCAGCAAGATTGGGAGTGTTGAGCCATGTACATCAATCATCCAATTATCCATGACCCAGGAGCTTTAAACAGTGACTAAATGAGTTATCTGTGACTGTGCTGTACAGATGGGGCCATAAAAGGTGACTTTGTAGACAATTTTAAGTAGTATAAAAAAAAAAAAAGCCTGCATTGCCCCACACTTTAACCACTCCCATAATGTACCGGTATATGGCAGGTGTAGGGTGGTTAAAGGGCAGAAGTGGAGTGCCACTTAAAAGACTGTATGAGCCTCAGCTGCATGCACTGGTCAGTGATTTCTGGGTGCAATACATGGCTCTTAATAGGGTCCTATTGAGAGCTTTGTATTGTGCTCAGCTAAATGCACATGAACATGCCTGCAGGATTTAAAGCGGAGTTCCACACGAAAATGGAACTTCCGCTTTTCGGAACCCTCCCCCCCTCCGGTGTCACATTTGGCACCTTTCAGGGGGGGAGGGGGGTGCAGATACCTGTCTAAGACAGGTATTTGCACCCACTTCCGGCATAGACTCCCATGGGAGTCTATGCCTCTTCCCGTCCCGACCGCGCTGTCTGCTGGGAACACACAGCTCCCAGGAGAGAGCGGGGACCACTAGGGACGCGCAGCGCGACTCGCGCATGCGCAGTAGGGAACCGGGAAGTGAAGCCGCAACGTTTCACTTCCTGATTCCCTCACCTAGGATGGCGGCGGCAGCTGCCGAGAACCGAGCGGGTTCTCGGTGTCCCCTGCCGACATCGCTGGACCCTGGGACAGGTAAGTGGCCATGTATTAAAAGTCAGCAGCTGCAGTATTTGTAGCTGCTGGCTTTTAATATTTTTTTTTTTGGCAGTGTGGGTGAACCCCCGCTTTAAGGACCCCTATATAACAGCTGGCAGGGTAGCTGCTGCGACTGTGGTGAGGGCAGCATAGTACAAGGAAACTTCAAGTGGCCTCTTAAGCAGCTGCTGACAGCCACCCAAGTTGATGAAGAAGTTAGTGTCATAGTGATGGTCTCGTAAAATGCACCGTAAGCATGTGACTTATGGCTGCCCAGAGAAGCAGAATAGAAGCAATTATAATAAATTACTGATAACAAGTTAGAACACAACATTTGGGGTTAATGCAGGCGGTTGCAAGGAGGCAATACAGCATGGAAGAGCATACATAACCTTTGTAAAATCTCCCCCCCCCCCCCGGGAGCTATGGTTGCTGTATATAGCTGTCCACAGAAGACAATTATTGGATGCAGCTGTACACAGGTATACCTCATTACTGGCATAATCACACCCTCACACAGCAGCTATGGATCCCATAGTTTCCCCACAGATTCTGTATGCTCTTGCATGCTGTATGCCCCCCTTGCAGCCGTGTGCATGTGTACTTTAGGTTTATAGCATGGCAATTAAAGTGGTTCTCCACTCTGGGGAAAAAAAATAAAAAAATAAAAGTCAGCAGCTACAAATCCTGTAGCTGCTGACTTTTAAAACAAGACACTTATTTGTCCTGGGTCCAGTGCTGTCCTCACCCTAGCTATTTCTTTACTAGCCTTTGGGTTCCCGGCACCAGCATCTTAACTGTGGGCAGCTGGCTGTGCTGCTTGCGGCTTCACAGCTGGGTGCTCACTGCGCATGCGTGAGCCACACTGCAGTTCATGACCTGTGACGTGTCCCAGAAGACTGCGGGAGGGGGAGAAGAGAACTGCCACTTGGATCACCTAGGCCAGTGATGGTGAATCTTGGCACCCCAGCAGATGTTTTGGAACTACATTTCCCATAATGCTCATGTACTCTGCAGTGTAGTTGAGCCACATGGGATATGTAGTTCCAAAACATCGGGGGTGCCAAGGTTCGCCATCACTGACCTAGGCGATCCGAGCAGAATTGGGAGTGGATAACTAGGTACCCACACCCCCTGGAAAAAAAATGCAAAGACTTAATTTCACTGCCTGAGTTTCTAACATATTACTGTTGTTCTTTAGGCCCTTTACAACCGCCTAGTCCCTTCCAACAGTGGAGTACGCAGATTTTCAGACATACAGATCCGGAGACTTAAGGTAAGGCTATATTGTATGAAACCAAACCAGGCAAAGGATGAAGTGACTGCAAGAATCTGTTCCTGTTGGAGTTTTTGCCTAGTCCAGGGATGTGTTTTAGTCCCTAGAAATCTTTATTAAGCACCGGGGTTAAAATGTTACTGAGGTTATAAACTGACTTGCACTGATTTTCTTGTAAATTTTTTCAGAAAAGGTCCCCTCTTTTGCTTCATTGATGCTACATTATACTATGTTTTGTCATTTCTTGAGATTATAAAGCATTATGGAATACAAAGAAGTAATTTCTGCAGTTTTTTTTCATTTTTCTTCTGGGAATGTGGGGAAAATGTTCTACGTAGGGGAAGGCACTTACCAAGCACCTGTATTTTTATCCAGAAGAGCCTTGCTTGTGCTCCCCTTTGCCCAGACCAGGACTTATAGTTTTGTAGATTCTACATAAATTCTTTAAGGCTCGGTTCACACTAATGCGACAATCGCTCTGACTTTGGAGCACTTGTCCCATTAGAAGTCGGACCCCATTCTGTGCAATGGAACCGTTCTAATCGGTGCGACTTGTGTCGCTCCTAACTTAGAAAAACGGTTCCTGCACTACTTTTGGTCCAACTTTGGTATGACTCCCATTGACTTCTGTTACAGAAGTCGCATGCAAGTCATTCCAAAGTCATGCTGGTGTTCAACTTCAAAGTCGGGTGCCGTGTGAGCCGGGCCTAAAGTGAACTTTTCACATACATCATCTCACAAAAGTGAGTACACCCCTCATATTTTTGTAAATCTTTTATTATATCTTTTCATGTGACAACACTGAAGAAATGACACTTTGCTACAATGTAAAGTAGTGAGTGTACAGCTTGTATAACGGTGTAAATTTGCTGTCCTCTCAAAATAACTCAACACACAGCTATTAATGTCTAAACCGCTGGCAACAAAAGTGAGTACACCCCAAGTGAAAATGTCCAAATTGGACCCAAAGTGTCAATTATTTGTGTGGCCCCATTCTTTTCCAGCACTGCCTTAACCCTCTTGGGCATGGAGTTTACCAGAGCTTCACATGTTGCCACTGGAGTGCTCTTCCACTCCTCCATGATGACATAACAGAGCTGGTGGATGTTAGAGAACTTGCGCTCCTCCACCTTCCGTTTGAGGATGCCCCACAGATGCTCAATAGGGTTTAGGTCTGGAGACATGCTTGGCCAGTCCTTCACCTTTACCCTCAGCTTCTTTAGCAAGGCAGTGGTCGTCTTGGAGGTGTGTTTGGGGTCATTATCATGTTGGAATACTGCCTTGCGGCCCAGTCTCTGAAGGGAGGGGATCATTCTCTGCTTCAGTATGTCACAGTACATGTTGGCATTCATGGTTCCCTCAATGAGCTGTAGCTCCCCATTGCTGACAGCACTCATGCAGCCCCAGACGATGACACTCCCACCACCATGCTTTACTGTAGGCAAGACACACTTGTCTTTGTACTCCTCACTCGGTTGCCACCACACACATGTGCCACTATCTGAACCAAATAAGTTTATCTTGTTCTCATCAGACCACAGGACATGGTTCCAGTAATAAATGTCCTTAGTCTACTTGTCCTCAGTAAACTGTTTGCGGGCTTTCTCGTGCATCATCTTTGGAAGAGGCTTCCTTCTGGGATGACAGCCATGCAGACCAATTTGATGCAGTGTGTGGCGTATGGTCTGAGCACTGACAGGCTGACCCCCACCCCTTCAACCTCTGCAGCAATGCTAGCAGCACTCATACGTCTATTTCCCAAAGATAACCTCTGGATATGACGCTGAGCACGTGCACTTAACTCCTATGGTCTACCATGGCGAGGCCTGTTCTGAGTGGAACCTGTCCTCTTAAACCGCCGTATGGTCTTGGCCACCATGCTGCAGCTCAGTTTCAGGGTCTTGGCAATCTTCTTATAGCCTAGGCCATCTTTATGTAGAGCAACAATTCTTTTTTTTCAGATCCTCAGAGTTCTTTGCCATGAGGTGCCATGTTGAACTTCCAGTGACCAATATGAGAGAGTGAGAGTGATAACACCAAATTTAACACACCTACTCCCCATTCACACCTGAAACCTTGTAACACAAATGAGTCACATGACACCGGGGAGGGAAAATGGCTAATTGGGCCCAATTTGGACATTTTCACTTAGAGATGTACTCACTTTTGTTGCCAGCTGTTTAGACATTAATGGCTGTGTGTTGAGTTATTTTGAGGGGGCAGCAAATTTACATTGTTATACAAGCTGTACACTCACTACTTTACATTATAGCAAAGTGTCATTTCTTCAGTGTTGTCACATGAAAAGATGTAATAAAATATTTACATGAATATGAGGGGTGTGCTCACTTTTGTGAGATACTGTACCTGGGAATTTCAGATTGAGCATGTGGCCCTGGTGCTTAAAAAGTGGCCTACCAGCACTGGGAACACTGTACTCCAGACTTCTGATCAGGGCTGCACACTTAAGCCTCGTGCACCCACGAATGATCGTCTGTTTTTTTTAATGCTAATCTCCTATTGAAAACCAATAGGTTACTAGAGTTACAAAAATTCCCCTAAGACAGAATACAAAGTCCTGCAATGATGCAATGTAATGTATTGTAATGTATTCTTTTATTTTCGAGCCTGTGCAGTCTTGGTTACTTGACAAATACTATACTGCTTAAACGAAAGTCGTTTGCTCTGTTATCGTATGAGAAACATTTTAGTGCTTGTCCCCTCTGATAATTTTGCATTACCTGCCGTAATCGTCTCTCGAAAGCTGTGTACCAGCGATCAGATTATCAGATAATCGCTCCAAAAGCGGTATTTTTTGTCCGATTTTCTGATCGTGTGTATTAGGTATTAGTGACAGCGGCTCCAGCAGGCTGTAGCATTGAAACTGGCAGCTGTCAGTGACTGAATTGATCAGCTTCTAGCCTTTTACTCCTGCTATGAGGGCACTCTATAGAAGAGCTCAGTAGCAGAACATTCTAAACATATGCTTCCTCATTGTGTTTACGTAGGAAGTGACATCATGTGCAGTGTCACAGCACTTCCTCTTAGTCCTGCCTTCCCTGCATACAGCAAAAGGTCATTATTAGAAGTGATCTGTTGCTGCAGAGCTGCATTGGGAGCTTGATCAGGTCTCCAATGACCAGATCCAAAGCTCCCATGAGTGAAAAAAAAAAAGTTAATAGAAAAAGATTAAATTAAGTAAATTGTTATTGTAACTTTAAACTAGGATGTTAATACAATAAAAAAATAATAAAAAATCAACACTCTGGATGTTCTGGAAAGGCATGTGTTTACTGAATTTGTTTGCAAACTTTTGAAAATTGTGCAAATCCAACTTGATCTTATCTAAGGTTAACTTCTATGCACTAATGCAGTGTGTACCACACATTGCAGCTCTTTCACAAAACATTAGACATTACCTTTTTTATTTATTTTTTTTATTTTTAATTTTTTTTTTTTCCAACTTTTGCGGTCAGTTAACAGTCAAACTCAATTTGTGTGTGATTGTAGGTGACTTTACATGTTGATCGTTTTAACATGAGATTTTTTTCTGAAAGTCACATCTGCTTATCATTTTTTTATTGTATGTTCATTTAGGCTGTGATTGGTTTACTTTAATACATGATTGCCAAGAGTATATTTTCCCTTTGAAAACATGTTCCTTGCTCCGTATTTATGCTGTTTCTATTTCTGAACAGTTTGTTTTGACATTTGCCTTTCTAGGAATGTTTTTTGGCGTAGTCTCATTTTATACAATATGGTCTCATTTTCTAGTGTAGCTGGCTTTGGATTTCTGCTTTCTTGCTGTGAATGTTAATGAGAACAACTTAAAACAGTCTTAGGGGCATGAGAGACGTGAAAGATAACAAGATACATGAAAGACAATTAATAGTGAATAATTGTCAGGGGGCATGGCGCTGTCTGATGGTTATCTGCTTGCTCATGGACTTTCTGAAGGAGGGGGGGGCGGGAGGGGTACACGTCTACAGGAGCAGATTCCAAGTTAATACAAATTTGGGTGTATTTTGGAAAAAATAAAAATACCCTTATAGATACCTTAAATCAAGCAAATAATAAGTGCTCCGTGAGATGTTCAAAGCTTGGGATATTTTTTTTAAAACCTAGCCATGCTTTAAACTTCTTTATCCCTGACATGTCTGGTGTGTTCCTTGGCCTTCATAATGCTGTTTGTTCACTAAGGTTCTCTAACAAACCTCTGAGGGCTTCACAGAACAGCTGTATTTATACTGAGATTAAATTGCACACAGGTGGACTCTATTTACTAATTAGTGACTTCTGAAGGCAGTTGATTCCACTAGATTTTAGTTAGGGGGTATCAGAGTAAAGGGGGCTGAATACAAATGCACGCCACACTTTTCAGATATTTATTTGTAAAAAATTTGTAAACTATTTATCATTTCCTTCTACTCCACAATTATGTGCCACTTTGTGTTGGTCTATCACATAAAATCCCAATAAAATACATTTACATTTTTATTTGTTACATGACAAAATGTGGAAAATTTTAAGGGGTATGAACACTTTTTCAAGGCACTGGAAGTACAGAAGCATGTCACTCTGGCGGATGACATGGGCTTATCTGAGGTACGGAGTCTAAGTATTAACCGGTGCTCACCAGAGCTCCTGATGGTGGAGATGGGTTTTGCTGCATGTTAGTAGCAGGTCGCGGTACCCAGAATCGTCCGACCAGGAGATGAGTAGCAGATATAGCAGGTAGGGATAATCAGAAGTGTAGTTGAGGAGCAAGCCAAAGGTCAGTAACAAGTGATAGCAAATTTACAGATGGCAGCAAGACTGACAAGAGTATGATACTGGCTGGAGAGGGCGCAATAGTCCGGCAAGCAGAAAGTGAAAAGCCAAGGCTTTAATTTGAAGTTCATAAGAGGAGCAAAGTGTTCAAGGTTCAAGACCAACAAAGTTCAAGGCGTTATCATTCAATGAATTGTCCAGGGAGCTGTCCAACATTCTAGGTGGCTCAGCAAGAAGAGACATTGCCTTATTTGCAAAATAGCCCGAGCTCTGTCAGATTGGATGGAGAGCGTCTGTTAACAGCAATTTTCAAGTCTTGCCCCAGATTCTCAATTGGATTCAGGTTTGGCCTTTGACTGGGCCATTCTAACACATGAATATGCTTTGATCCAAACCAGGGATATGCAATTAGCGGACCTCAGGCTGTTGCAAAACTAGTCCCATCATGCCCCTGCCTCTGGGTGTCATGCTTGTGGCTGTCAGATTCTTGCTATGCCTCATGGGACTTGTAGTTCCGCAACAGCTGGAGGTCCGCTAATTTAATATCCCTGATCTAAACCATTCCATTGTAGCTCTGGCTGTATGGGTCGTTGTCCTGCTGGAAGGGGGAACCTTCCAGCGGTCTCAAGTCTTTTGCAGACTCTAATGCCGCGTACACACGAACAGATTTTTCAACGGACTGAACTTCGAAGGACTTTTCAACGAAGTTCGGACAGAGTTCCAACGAAACGGACTTGCCTACACATGATCACACCAAGGTCCGACTGATTCGAACGTGATGACGTAGACCGGACTAGGATAAGGAAGTTCATAGCCAGTAGCCAATAGCTGCCCTTGCGTCGTTTTTGGTCCATCGGACTAGCATACAGACAAACGGATTTTTCGATAGGACTCAAGTCCATCGGAAAGATTTGAAACATGTTCTATTTCTAAAGTCCGTCAGATTTTTCAACAGAAAAGGTCCGATGAAGCCCACACACGATCAAATTGTCTGACGGATTCATTCCGTCGGACCTTTGCTGACGAAAAGTCCGGTTGTGTGTACACGGCATTACAGGTTTTCTTCTAAGACTGCCCTGTATTTGGCTCCATCCATCTTCCCATCAACTCTGACCAGCTTCCCTGTCCCTGCTGAAAAAAAGCTTCCCCACAACATGATGTTGCCACCACCATGTTTCACGGTGGGGATGGTGTGTTCAGGGTGATGTGCAGTGTTAGTTTTCCCCCCACACATAGCGTTTTGCTTTTAGGCCAAAAAGCTTCTAACAAACTGCAAACAAGACTTCTTATGCAGACATCCCAAGTCTCCTGTGAGGTGCGGGAGCCTCCCGCATTTCGGTTGCGGCTCCCGAACACTGGCAAGTGCTGCCCGATATCCCAGGTGTGGGGCTGATCGTTGTGGAGTCCCTTGGTTCACAGTTGGGGATGATCGGTGCAGCAGAAGGGACAGCTGTGAACACCAATATCCCTGTATAGCTGACATCCTCTTCTCCTTCTGTCCCTTCTGCGGCTGTCGGGTAAAAGGCTATACAGGGAAATCGGTCACAGCTGTCCCTCCCGCCGCACCGATCATCCCCGACTGTTCCTTGTATCCTCCGGCTCCCTTTCCTCCTCCTTTTCCCTCTCTTGTCCCCCACAGCCGTAGGGAGGATAGGGAAGCCGACTGTGGGGGGTGAGGGAGGGCAGAGGAGGAGGACAGGATTTGTCAGGATGGAGAGCGGAGGAAGGGATCGGTCATTTACTGGCCCCTTCCTTTTCTGAATTGGACACCGTGAAATCACTCCTGTGAAAACTGAGCAGAGTAACCTGTGTGTTACTCTACTTAGTTTATGAATGGACAGGAGCCTCTGTCTTCTGTCCATTCATCTTCAATGCTGAGAAGCAGACTGGGGAATCTGTCCTCAGCCTCTTTCTCTGTCTCAGAGGGGAGATGTCAGGGTTCTGTTTAGACCCCTGATATCTTAAAAAAAAAATATCTCTTAAAAAAATTAAATTGTAAACAAAAATGATAAAAAATAAATTTAAAAAAATAAATAAATTAATACATTTTTTTAATTAAAAAAAAAAAACTACTGACACCACCCCCCTGCCATACCAACAGTGTCCACTGCCCCAACCCCCTCCCACCAAAAGACATTTAAAAAAGAATTAAATTGTAAAAAAAAAAAACAATATGTAAAAATAAAAACTACTGACACCATCACTGCCACATACTCCCCACCCCTTCCCCGGAAGCACTGTGAAAAAAATATTTTAAAAAATGATTTAAAGAAAATAATAAACAACAAAATTGTAAAAGATAATAGAGAAAATAATAAAAACAAAAAACTGACACACTGCTCTACTGACACTGTCCACTACCCCCACCCCCAATCATTGTAAAAAACAAAAAATAAAATGTAAAAAAATAAATAAATAAATAAAATTGTAAAGAATTAGTAATAAAGAACTACTGACACCATCCACTGCCCTACTGACATCATCCTACACATACTACGCACCGCTGTACACTCCACACTCCTCTCCTGCACATTATACCCACCTACATACACTCCACACTCCTCTCCTGCACATTACACCCACCTACATACACTCCACACTCCTCTCCTGCACATTATGCCCACCTACATACACTCCACACTCCTCTCCTGCACATTGTACCCACCTACATACACTCCACACTCCTCTCCTGCACATTGTACCCACCTACATACACTCCACACTCCTCTCCTGCACATTATACCCACCTACATACACTCCACACTCCTCTCCTGCACATTACACCCACCTACATACACTCCACACTCCTCTCCTGCACATTATGCCCACCTACATACACTCCACACTCCTCTCCTGCACATTGTACCCACCTACATACACTCCACACTCCTCTCCTGCACATTATGCCCACCTACATACACTCCACACTCCTCTCCTGCACATTGTACCCACCTACATACACTCCACACTCCTCTCCTGCACATTATACCCACCTACATACACTCCACACTCCTCTCCTGCACATTGTACCCACCTACATACACTCCACACTCCTCTCCTGCACATTATACCCACCTACATACACTCCACACTCCTCTCCTGCACATACTACCCTCCACCATACACTCCGCACTGTACATTCCCTATTTAACATTACTACATTCTGCTCTATGTAAGTCATCTCAGACTCTATAAAACCACACCCCATTTAAGCCACGCTCAATACCTCTCTGAAATGAGTTTTTGCAGGTTGGGATGTCTGCTTATGGCTTTCTTCTTGCCACTCTTCCATAAAGGCCAGTATTCAAAGGGTAAGAATACTTTTTCAAGGCACTGTTTATATAGCTATATACTAAGCTGGGGTTGGGCTTTAGTAGTTTAATGCCATTTCTGGATTGTGCTATTATGAAGAGACAGGCAGATTGAAAGCATGACAAGACATGGTGGCCATGTGTGTGATGGCACTTCCTTTACACCTTTGTTGGCAGAGGATTTCCTGTGATGTAGAAATCTCCATAGCAACATCCAAGATTGCTTATTTTTTCCATAAATGGATATTTGTGCATGGAGGCTCAATAGGTGGTGATGACTAATAATTATGCTAGGGATTTTATAACAGTTCATTATACAAGGTAGATGCCAAATTGAGCCTACGTTGTTAAAAAACAGGACTGTATTAGACGGATGTGAAGTAGATGCATGATTAGAAAAGTGTAGAACTTGAATTGCTATATTAGAAAATGCTTCTTTGTTTAAAGGCCACCCCTGACTTGGGCAAAGATCACCGACAAACATCTGAGAAATAAAAAAAAAATCAAGATAGGATTTTCGAGCTGATTGCAATTGGTACCCCAAGAGAGGGCTGATATCAGAAGGGGGGTGCACAGGCCATACATGTAAAGACTTACCTGGTGTGATTTTCATGTTTGTGCTGCAGTCATTTCAAAAAGTGACCATGCAACTATTGAATTTTCTGACCTCCATCTAATATCTATGGGTACTTTAAAGCCGACCCTTCAACTTGACACGCACAGGCACATACAGTGATATTTCATCCTATCAGTCTGATTATTTTAATAATTTGGAGGTATGAAATGGTTATTCTAAACTAAATTTATTGTATGGCTAACTTAAAGCGGGGGTCCACCTATCTATCGTTTTTTTTTTTTTGGAGTTCATTCACAAACTTTTCTTCTCATGATTATCTACTCACATGTTCTGTGTAATAAGTTCGCCTGTGTCCGATTTTGTTGTAAAGAATAACTTATAAAATTCACTGAAGGCGGTTTCCATCTTCATTGTGGGCATTTGAAGCCCACAAGCATGTATTTCCTGGATGTGGTGAATGCTGTGCTCCCAGCATTCACCGAGATGTTGTGATGACGCTGTTGCACAATGCATGCTGGGAAGCCTGAGACTAGCTCCCAGGGGACTGTGGGAGGTCTGGGAGAGGCTAGAAACACGCCTACTCCCATGGGAGGAAAACCAGGAAGTGCTAAGAAGATTAGAAAAAAAAAAAGGTAATTACGGAGATTTAAATTTTTTTACACAGCATGTCAGCATCTAGGCAAGGAAGAGAATGCATAGAGATAATGTTCAAAATTTGGGTGGAACCCCGCTTTAAGGCATGCAATTAGTTCTTCTCTTAATGAACTATTGGAAAGGGTCTATTGCAAAGATAACTGATTTAATCAAGAAATTACATTGGAAGACAAGGCATCAGAATAGACACCTAATCCAGTAGATCTTCCCCCTAGTACTTGCTTTTAAAACCTTCACTTTGAGGTTGTTCACTATCCTTTAAAACAGCCTTTTTCAACCAGGGTGCCTTGGCAAAATGCCTAAAAATTGATCACAAATTGTATACAAACCAGCAGGTGGATCAAGCCTGCCTTTTAGTTACACAGAGTCAATAAAGCAACCGGTTTTCATTATGCACCATTATGACTTTCAAGATCAGGGGTTTCAAACTGGTGGCTCTCCAGCTGTTGCAAAACTACAAGTCCCATGAGGCATTGCAAGGCTGACAGTTACAAGCATGACTCCCACAGGCAGAGACATGATGGGACTTGTAGTTTTGCAACAGCTGGAGGGCCACCAGTTTGAGAGCCCTGTTCTAGACACTAGCATCCTAACAACCAATGATGTCATCATTTGATAAGGAGGAGGTCTGTTGCCTCCAGAGCATCTTTGTTTGACCCTCCTCTGCCACTCTGACTGATGGACAGAAATTGAGGGAGAAGAGAAACATTGGAATACTAGTCAGTACCAGTGTGCAAAAGTGTATTTGCTTTGGAAGAATAAATCACCTCTAACGTTGGGTGTCCCATGTGTGAATGTTGCTGCATTATGTAAAACTTTTAGAATCGATTTTTACATTTTAGAATAGGGTGCCTTGAGACTGTTAATAATTTTAAAGGATGCCTTGAGATTTTCTATAATTTTAAAGGGTGCCTTGAGATTTTCTATAATTTAAAGGGTGCCTTGACTGTAAGATGTTTGAGAAACACTGCTTTAAACTTTTGGGGGCCATACTTTGTCTAAAAGGAGTACAAAATGTAGAGTACACAAGTGGGAGTGAAAAAATGCATCAGGGTTGGAGTAAAAAATGATCTAGCACCTGTGGTTAATGGAAGGAGCAATAATGCCCCATCATTGTGTCAGTGGGAACAAGAGTACCCTATCACTGGTGTCAGGGGGAAGAATAATGTATCATCATTGCTGTCATTGGAAGGAATAATGCCCCATTGTTGGTGTCAGTGAGAGGAATAATGCCCTTTTGATTTTAGTGGAAGGAATTGTGCCCCATCCTTGGTGTCAGTGGAAGGAACTATGCCCCATCATTGGTGTCAGTGGGAGGAATAGTGCCCTATTGTTGCTATCAGTGGAGGGTGTTGGGTGTCAGTGGACGGAATAGTGCCCCGTCATTGGGGTAAATGGGGGGAATAGTGCCCTTTCATAGCTGTATGTGGGAGGAATTTCACCCCAAGGACCAGTTAAAGGAAAGCAAAGGGTCAAATCTAGTCTGTCTTAGGCTAATTGATTATCAACACCCTAACAGGGGCAGAGAGGGCAATAAAACCCTGAAAGACGCTCAGTTGGGTACACACTATGAGAAAATTGTAAGTAAAATTTCATATGAGACACGATCGTTCAATATTCATACAATGTGTACACAACTTTCGAAATCTGATTCAAACTCCAAAATTTTTCTTGTACGTGAACAGAATTAACGATCTTTTCCACTTCATCCAAAGCTAAATAACGTGTTTTAGATCTAGGTTTTCTTTTTGCTTTTTGTGTTTATTTTATTTTTTTTTTTTATTCAGATTTTATTTATCAAACATTTTTTTTTCCATTTTACAGACAAAAAATACAAAAACAAAAGAGCTAGGTTTTAACTTGGGTAAGAAAATTGGCATTTAAAGCTGATTGTTAGCTTTGCTCAGCACATGGCAGTTCCTGTTCTTCCAGTCCAATAAATTCAGCACGGCTTTTTCTAGTGTCCCAAAGTTTGACTGAGTGCCCTCTAAACAACTTTGCATTACTTCACAGTGAAATAAGAAATAGCTAATCTTCACAGTTTTCTTATTCCTTCACAGTCTTTAGACTTTAGGAACTGGGAACAAAATGAGCTAAATCCCATTAATCACACATTTCTTTTCCTGCGTAGCGATACTAACACGCAATGTAACAAACATCATTTTGCATTGAATTGTTCTTTTGGCGTGTGCTATAGCCCAATATTTTCAATGAGCGAAACAAAATGTACTGGCTTGGTTGAATGTCTAATGTAATATGAAAAACAAGATTATTTCATTGTATTGATATAACTTCATTTGCACAGAGACTGGGCATTGAGAAGACAGACCCTGCAGCTTTAACGGAAGAAGAAATCACAAAGTTTGTACGCCTTGACATCGATCCAGACACCATCACGTGGCAGAGAGGTATCTAGGCAAGAGCTTCAGAGTGATAGTCATAAAGCTGAACTCCAGACCAACAGCTAAATACATAAATTAAATTTATTAAGAGCTGTTTTACCTGCCAAAGGATTTGTATTTCTGTCCACCCAGTCTAGAGATTTACACAGCACTGTCACACAACACATACAGATGGATGACACCAGTGACAGCTAAAGAATACAGTAGTGTCTTCTGTCCATGCCTAGTCTAGCCTAGTGACTGGATAGCGAAAGAGCAGCAGCAGATTGACAAAGTTACCTTTCTGCTCATTTTGCTTTCTCCTTCTATAATCATGTTCCTTGTGAACGTATTTTCATTCATCACACCTGATTGGCAGTCAGTCCTGCTCCTCCTTCTATCTGGGGGCTGCTGTATAGGGGATTGCAAGAGGCTAATTCCAAGACAAAATTAGGCACTTAAGCTGGCCATGGACAGTTCGAATCTTGGCCGCTTCCACAGGAACCAGCTGAGATTCAAACCACCTATGGGCAGGCTGATTGTACCCAAGTTGATCATTCAATCAGCTTGGGTACAACCAGCCTATCGAATTTTTAACGTGACAATTGCCAGTGTCTATAGCTGCTAGTAATATATACTGTGTGTTCTCTCAACTGGAGCAGCTCCCCCCTGCCTTCTGCCAGCAGAACACAATGGCTCCGTGGCAGGGATTCCCCCATCAACACGGACTGTGTTGATGGGGGAATCGAGCGATTATCTTTCCTGCAACCATTGTTATAGGAGAAATCGCTCCATCTATGCCCGGCTTTACACTATATGCATTGAACAAACAAATGTCATAACTTATATACAGAACTGCATTATTTTGTTTTTTGTTTTTTTTTATTTACCAGGATTTCAGCTTTAATTTTTCCCTGTCAGTGTCTTTTAAATGCTATAGGACATGTAGATGTTTTGTTAAAATTTTTCCTCAGTCCCCTCAATACATAGATTTTTGTCCACCCTCCACATCTGACAGCTGTGGCCTCCTCCACTGGCAAAAGTCTAGTGCTAGACATTAAAGGAGTTGTAAAGGCAGAAGGTTTTTCTATCTTAATGCATTCTAAAAAAACCTTCTTTGTGTAGCAGCCCCCCCCCAATTACTTAAATGAGCCCCATCCCTGTCCAGCGCTGTCCATGAGTGTCTAAGCCGTCCGGGACACTCCTCCTGATTGGCTGAGACACAGCAGCGGTGCCATTGGCTCCCGCGGCTGTCAATCAAAGTCAGCAGATCAGGGGAGAGAGGAGCGGGGCCAGGTCAAGGGGTTTCGTGCCGGAATGGATACACGGAGCTCTAACTCGGCTCGGGTGCCCCCAAAGAAAGCTGCTGGCTGAGGGTGCACTCGATAGGAGGGAGGGGCTAGGAGCAGCAAAGAGGGACCCGAGAAGAGGAGGATCCAGGCTGCTCTGTGCAAAACCACTGCAACAGAGGAGGTAAGTATAACATGTTTAGTTTTTTAAACGAGCCTTTCCAATCAATTTAATAGGATGCACCCATATAGCCGGAGCAGCGCCCCATTTAAATCTGTAGGACATTGGTAACAGACATGTACTTCCAGTATACCATGTTATGCAAAAAAAGGGTAGGCTTTATTGTTTAAGGCTGCTTTCACACTGAGGCGAGCATTGACAGTAAAACGCCGCTAGTTTTGACAGCACTTTACTGTCGTTTTAGCTGTGCTATTCGGCTGCTAGCGGGGTGCTTTTAATCCCCGCTAGAAGCCGAATAAATGGTTAAATGTGCCCATGTAGTGCCCATTCAAAAAAGTGGTCTGGAAATTGCCTTATTCTTCTGACCATAGGGGATGTCCCCTGTGCCTGGGAGCATGAGGCATATTAGCCGTTGGCACAATAGGTAGGATATCCTATAGGGTCCAAGTTAAGCTGGGCTATGTTTCCCTCAGGGAGTCAGAAAAAGAGAGCGCTCACAGTGGGCCATCCGCTTTTTTTTTTAACGTCCTGCCAGCGTAGCGCCCCAGTGGGAAAGCACTCGGGCCTTCACACTGGCACTGCAGGCAAGGTGTTTTTCATGCGCTTTACAGGCGCCTGAAAAAAGCCTCAGTGTGAAAGGGGTCTTAAAGCAAGAACAGATTTTTGTTCATAAGTCAGGCTTAAATATGAAATATTGTGTGTTATAATTTACAGTAGTAGAATGTGGTAACGCTTCAGAGCCTCATGTGCAGCATAAAATATTTCTCAGCTCTTTAGTCCCCAGTTATAGTCTTATATAGTGGTATAATGCAGTTAAAGCAGGTAATGGATCCTTGAGATGCATACAGGGGGCACAACCCACTTGCTCAGTACTTTTACCAAAGCATTATCTCTCCCTGTTTCAATATCCTGGTGATACTCTGGTTGTGATGGAGAGGCACTCCCCAGTGCAGGTTGCTTTTTTACTATACAGAAAGTTTTATGTTTTAAGAAATACAAAAATTAGTACTGAGAGTTTTTTTACAACCATCAAAGAGATGCAGAATTGCCTTGGCAGTAAAGTCAGCCATAGATAGGTCAAAATTTGTCTTGTTTCTGCTGACTTACAGTCCATCTATGGGCAGGCTGGTTGTACTGATTTTGATCACTGTCAGTGGTTGTGGCTGCTGGCCATGATCATTGTATTCTGACGACTGGGAAACCTCCCGCTGTCAGAAAACAATACGCAGCAGGAGGGAATCAAGCAATTTTCTTTCCTTCAACCAGTGGTTAAGATACATTTAGTGAAATTTCTGATTTTAGCACAGTTCCAGTGTTCATTTCTTCATCACACCTTGTCAGGCTCTAAAGCTGTGCTTCCCAATTTTTGCTAAGTTGTATACCATCATTACAACCTTTGCAGTGTTTGAGCATCACCTGTAATTACAAACCATTGCATGCCTCTGTCTGCTACACTGCCAGCTCCTGAATGTCTTCACCAAAACATCCACTAGAATGCATATAATCCCAGACAAGCTATTTTACCAAGCTCCTTGTGGTAGCAGACACTAGGTTAAGATTTCTGAGCCCAGCAGTGTTCTGCACTTGGTTTTCCCTGAGCCCTGCAAGCCTGTACTTGTTCCCAAACCCTGAAGAATCCCACCTATGTTTCTCCCTGCAGCATCCCACCTCTGGTGCAAAATCTTGCCTATGGTTCTCTCTGAATCCTGCAGCATCCTGCTATACTTGTTCCGAGCTTTGCCACATATCATCCTATACTTGTTCCTAAACTCTGCAGCATCTAGCTATGGTTTTTGAAGAACTCTGTAGCATCCCACCTATGGTTTTCCCTCAGCCCTGCAGAATTCCACCCATGGTTCTCCCTGAGCAATGCAGCATCTCACCTATGGTTCTCCCTGAGCCCTTCAGCATCCCACCCATGGTTCCCTCTGAGACCTTCAGCATCCCACCCATAGTTCCCTCTGAGCCCTGCAGCATCCCACCTATGGTTCCCTTTGAGCCCTGCAGCATCCCACCTATGGTCCTCCCTGAGCCATGCAGCATCCCACCTATGGTTCTCCCTGAGCCCTGTAGCATCCCCCCCATTGTTCCCTCTGAGACCTGCAGCATCCCACCTCTGGTTCCTTCTGAGCCCTGCAGAATCCTGCCTATGGTTCTCTCTGAATCCTGCAGCATCCTGCAATACCTGTTCCGAGCCTTGCCACGTATCATCCTATACTTGTTCCTAAACTCTGCAGCATCTGGCTGTGGTTTTTGAAGAACTCTGTAGCATCCCACCTATGGTTCTCCCTGAGCCCTGCAACATCCCACCTATGGTTCTCCCTGAGCCCTGCAGCATCCCACCTATGGTTCTCCCTGAGCCCTGCAGCATCCCACCTATGGTTCTCTCTGAACCCTGCAGCATCCCACCCATTGTTCTCTCTGAGCCCTGCAGCATCCCACCTATGGTCCTCCCTGAGCCCTGTAGCATCCCACCTATGGTCCTCCCTGAGCCCTGCAGCATCCCACCTATGGTCCTCCCTGAGCCCTGCAGCATCCCCCCCATGGTTCCCTCTGAGACCTGCAGCATCCCACCTCTGGTTCCTTCTGAGCCCTGCAGCATCCCACCCATTGTTCTCTCTGAGCCCTGCAGCATCCCACCATGGTTCTCTCTGAGCCCTGCGGCATCCCACCCATGGTTCTCTTTGAGCCCTGCGGCATCCCACCCATGGTTCTCTCTGAGCCCTGCTGCATCCCACCCATTGTTTTTTCTGAGCCCTGCAGCATCCCGCCTATGGTTCCCCCTGAGCCCTGCAGCATCCCGCCTATGGTTCCCCCTGAGCCCTGCAGCATCCCACCTATTGTTCCCCCTGAGTTCTGCAGCTTCCCTCCTATGGTTCCTCCTGAGCCCTGCAGCATCCCACCTATCCCCCTGAGCCCTGAAGCATCCCACCTATGGTTCCCCCTGAGCCCTGCAGCATCCCACCCATGGTTCCCCCTGAGCCCTGCAGCATCCCACCCATGGTTCCCCTCTGAGCCCTGCAGCATCCCACCTATGGTCCCCTCTGAGCCCTGCAGCATCCCACCTATGGTCCCCTCTGAGCCCTGCAGCATCCCACCTATGGTCCCCTCTGAGCCCTGCAGCATCCCACCTATGGTCCCCTCTGAGCCCTGCAGCTTCCCACCCATGGTCCCCTCGGAGCCCTGCAGCATCCCACCCATGGTCCCTTCGGAGCCCTGCAGCATCCCACCCATGGTCCCCTCGGAGCCCTGCAGCATCCCACCCATGGTCCCCTCTGAGCCCTGCAGCATCCCACCCATGGTCCCCTCTGAGCCCTGCAGCATCCCACCCATGGTCCCCTCTGAGCCCTGCAGCATCCCACCCATGGTCCCCTCTGAGCCCTATACTCCCGCTATACTTGCTGTGAGCCTTTCGCATCTCATCCTGTACTTGTTCCAGAACTCTGCAGCATCTGGCTAGGTTTCCCCAAGAGCTCTGCAGCATCCAACTTATGGTTCTCCCTGAGCCCTGCAACATCCCACCTATGGTTCTCTCTGAGCCCTGCAGCATCCCACTATACTTGTTCTGAGCCTTGACGCATCTCTTCCTATACTTGTTCCTGAACCCCTGCAGAATCCCACCTATGGTTATCCCGAGACCTACAGCAACCAGCTTATACATGTTGCTGAGCTCTGCAGCATCCTGCCTATAGTTGTTCCTGAACCCTGCAGCATCAGAATTTTACCCTACAACATCTGGCTTGAGGTTCTCCTTGAGTCCTGTAGCATCCAGTCTATACTTGTTTCTGAGCCCTGCAGCAACTGCCCTTTATTTGTTTTTGAACCATGCAGTCATCTGGCTTTAGTTCTTCAAATGCTTTACAGTATCCCACCTATGGTTCAACCTGAGCCCTGCAGCTATTTTATAAACTTGTACCTGAGTCCTGCTGCACCCGGCCTATAGTGAAGAAGTGCTCCACCATCGATAGACGCTCAGCACTTTTGGAAACAAAGTATTTCTTTAAAGGCAATGGATAATAAAGCAATTGAAGGAAGAACTCATTTTCTTTCTCACAGGATATGATGACTGATACAATCACAAAAACTAGCAGTGATTTATTCGTTATGACTGAACCTGATTTTTTTGGTTAGGTGGGGGGCACATATATTGTCTCAGCTTCAAGAGTCAAGCAGCGAGCATTCACACCTGACATTGAGTGAACGGGTACCGCCAGTCAGCCATTCCTTTTTTGTGTGAAATCACTGAAGGTGGTAAACAGATGGCAGATTTGGCTTTGTCTTTGTTATTTCACCCAGAGAGCCAGATTTTTGTCATTACTGATTATAAATAGCAGGAGGTTTGTTAAGAAAGACTCAAATCCTGAACTCACATTCTGCAAGAAAGGCAAATTATATGCTTGGCACATGAGTGGCAATCTCATGAATATTTTTGTGATCTGGAAAGGTTACAGCAGAGACTCATTACTGCATTATTGTCAGTTGTAGACTGAGCTCTGTAGTTAGTTTCTACATTGAAAGTGATCACATTGATTCGGGTGAATGTAATGTTTTCATTTCAATAAACAAATGATTTCAAACATCTGACTTATTAGACCATGCGTGTAAAATCAATGTGTGAACGACCAGCTTAATAGTTAACAAACTGCAATGGCTGTTGAAGCGATCATTCCGGTAATAGCCACTCTCTTGGGTTCCTGCTAATCAAACTAGGAAGCTTCTCCTTCAGGTACAATGGCTTACTGGTCAGTATGAAGGTGCAAGTGTGGCAGGAGGCTGTAGCTCTGGTCATGATTTGCATTATAGCGCACCCCAAGTTTTGGGTTCCCAGTATTCTGTGGAACTAATCCATTGATAGAAGCAAGTAGCTGGACTGGACTGGCGCCTACTGTAGGGACACTGTCCCTATTTATTGATTATCAGACACATGTTCTTTTTAAATATTTCTTACACAATTTAACACTTGAATGTATGTGACACTGATTTTCCTGCCATAAACAGAGCAGTTCCTATCTGATCTGTTATAGTGGTAGCTGCCAGAGCCAGTTAGATGATCATCTAACATCCATGTGTAACTGCTATACTTTTCAATGTATTTCTTGCTACAGGTGTAGTATGGCTGGAATACAGGGAGTGTTGCTGGTTGATAGGAGGTGGCTTAAAATACTAAAGACTGAGTTGTTTAATAATTATGGTTCCACTTTGTTGGAAATTTACAACACGTGCATTAGATGCGTTATGTTGTGTGTATGTAAAGAATTTATTTATTTTTTACAGTAATGGACACAAATGATCGATTCCTAAGAAAGATTACAATTGGTCAATCCCCAACAGAAAAGGGTTTTACTCGGACGGTAATGTACCTTAATATTGTCTGACCTATGTACGGTAGATAATCTGACATTATTTTGTTCTAACTATACAATAAATGTATCCATATCCTAAATAATAATTTCCGATCTGCCAGATGGATGGAAAGTAGGACATTCATCCGTCTGGATTTTGCGGATCGGATGTCAGCGGACATGTCACCGCTGACATGCGATGCTGATAGAGCTGTATGGAGCGACCGTTCAGATCCGCCTGAAAAAACTGACCGGTGGATCTGAACGGTCCGCACATGTGAAAGGCGCCTAAGAGTAGTGCATACCTTTAATTTCCTCCCTTGCTACTCCAGCCATTGGGAGCAAAGGAAAAATGGGTATCAAGTGCATCACTCCCCTTACCACATGACGTTGGTGCTTGGCCACTCAGGCACCTGGCTCTGTTGCATGGGGGCAGGAGTAGAGGTACTTCAAACACAAGCGCTGGTGTTGTGTCTCCTCCCCCTTTGTATTCCTTGCCATTCATAAAGCACAGCCCATGAGGATGCTGTGGTTGGCATTACACAAACCTAGGGTTTAATATACCCCCCCTTTCACCCTTTAAAAGAAAGCAACTGTGATGAAATGTTTCAAATATATTTGATCTTTAAAAAATATATCTGTATTTCTTTACTTTTCTGTTTTTATGATCACTTCTTATATGCAGGCCCAGTTTGACATCGCCGTAGCCAGTGAAATTATGGCTGTTTTGGCCCTTACAAGTTCTTTAAGTGACATGAGGGAACGACTAGGCAAGATGGTGGTGGCCAGCAGCAAACAAGGAAATCCAGTTACCACAGAGGACTTGGTAAGACACAGAACTTATTTTTCTGTTTCATTAACTACTTCAGGCCCAGAAGATTTGGCTGCTCAATGACCAGGCCATTTTTTACGATACGGCACTGCGTTGCTTTAACTGACAATTGCGCAGTCGTGCGACGTTGTACCCAAACAAAATTAACGTCCTTTTTTTCCCACAAATAGAGCTTTGTTTTGGTGGTATTTGATCATCTGTGCGTTTTTTTTTTTTTTTTTTGCGCTATAACCAAAAAAACTAGCGATAATCTTTAATAAAACACAATATTTTGTACTTTTTGCTATAATAAATATCCCCAATTTTTTTTTAAAAAAAGCAAATTTTTTCCTCAGTTTAGGCCGATATGTATTCTATATATTTTTGGTAATAAAAATCGCAGTAAGCGTATATTGATTGGTTTGTGCAAAAGTTATAGCAGCTACAAAATAGGGGATAGATTTATGTCATTTTTATTATTATTATTGTTTTCTTTTTTTACTAGTAATGGCGGCGATCAGAGATTTTTATCGGGACTGTGACATTATGGCGGACAGATCGGACACTTTTGGCACATTTTTGGGACCATTGGCAATTATACAACGATCAGTGCTATAAAAATGCACTGATTACTGTGTAAATGTCAGTGGCAGGGAAGGGGTTAACAGTGGGCGATCAAGGGGTTAATTGTGTTTTCTAGGGAGTGATTCTAACTGTGGGGGGATGGGTCTGCCTGAGTGAGGAGAGCGATCATTGTTCATACAGATCTGTCTGTTTACATTGATCTCTGTTCTGTCTCTGTGTGGAGTGATCGCGGGTCACGCGCATAGTGCATCAAAGGGCAAACCGACGTAAGGTAACGTCGTTTCGCCCAGGGGAGCCAACCTGCCGCAGTACAACTGCGGTGACTGGTCGGGAAGGGGTTAATGGGATTGACTTTGTTTTTCTTGGTTAACCCCTTCACGCCGACGTAGCACAAATATGTGGCCTTTGGCTTGAAGGGGTTGTACCGAGTAACGCCTGCAGCAGGCATCAAAAAATTTCCCCTTTTAAGACCATTGGGCGGAAGTGATGTTTGACGTCGCTTCCGGCATCCAGTGTTATGGAGCCGAGTGGGGGCGATTTGTGGGGTTGAAGGGCCTCTCCCGCCCTCGATAAAAGTGATCTCGCGGAGAGCACTTTTATCTGAAAGCAGACTGCCTGCTGTTGAAGAGGATACTGGGGTTATGGCAGCTACCTGCTGCCATAACAACGGTATTACACTTCAAACAGCCGACGTACAATGACGGTGGGCGGTCCGCAAGTGGTTAATAAACCCCTCTGTGGTAGCATTGGGCAGGTGACAGGTACTCTTTATGGAGACATTAGGGGTCTAATAAACCCCCAATGTCTCCCCTGCCCTTCACGCCATCTAACCAAGCACAGATCGGCTTGGTTAGAAGTATTCCCTGACTGTACAGGCCAGGAAAGGGTGTATCTGAAACCGGAAGTGACATCACACTACATGTTTGCATGTGAGATCGAGGTATGGATTTGACTCGGTCTCACACCGATCTCCCTCCCCTAGCTGGCGGTTGTGTTCCAGGGCTCCGGTAAGAGCAGGAGAGCCCGGGAACCATGAGAGGAGGGGGTAGGCACTGCACTGCTGGCTCTGTGAAAGTGATTGGCAGCTAAAGAGCTGCTGCATCTTTTTCACGTTCAAGCCAGTGTTCCTTCAGAATCGGCGACCCATCAGGTTAGGTAACGGAAGTGATGTTCTGTCAGCTGCGCATGCGTTCCACCCCTACTAGGTTTGTCATCTGACAGAAAACCTGCAGTCAGAAGAAGGCAGCGGACATCTTAGTACATCCAGCTAGGTGATCACAGATGTCAACACACTATATTTATTTATATACGCTCACCTTATTGTTAAAATGACTGTGAAATTCAAGACGTAGCGGGGTGTAGTAAGAAGTCCGCTGTCGCCTTCTTATGACTGCAGGTATTCTGTCAGATTAGCAAACCTGGTAGTGTTGGAACGCATGCGCAGCTGAGGGAGTGTCACTTCTGTTACCTAATCTGACGGGTCGCCAATTCTGAAGGAACACCGGCTAAACAAAACCTACACAACCTGATGGCTGCTACTGCAGCCATCAGCTTGTGTTTAAAGGTTCACTCTTTGGATGAGCACTCAACAATGGCAGTGAATTTCTGGGAGCCTCAATCTCGCCCATAAACTCCCATGCCCAGCCCTTGTCCATACTCCCTTCTCTGCCCTGCAGCAGACACTCACTGACACAGGAGAGCTGGAGCTGCAGGATCACATGACTGGACCAGAGCGGACTGAAAAAAGGTAAGTACACAGGTTTTCTACACAGGATGGGCATGATAGGTAGGAAATAAGGGTAAGGAACGTTTTTAAGATTAGCTAGTGTCAGGCTTGAATTCATTTTCAATTTGTTTTTATTGAGCAATATTGCAAAGTACATTGGATCAGTCATTAAGTCATCATGCAAAATATGCAATGGTACTATAGATCAACAAGTGACTTTTAGCATATTTAACCATACAATATGCAATCAGAAAAGTTATATAGAATAAATCTTTTCCCCAGTTGGGGATTTGTACTTTTTTATAAAACTTAAGGGGTAAAGAAAGAGAAGGGGAACTAAAAATGGGTGTACAGAAACAAATGTAACATAACATAGACACCATAATATACCAAAACAAAAGAATTCCAAGAGGCAAGATCCTATTGGGCCTTCAAATTATGTGTCCCTTATCTGGAATATACAAGATCAATATTTCCAATTATTATTACATTTTTGTAGTGAGTCCATACTATGTGCTAGTAACTGTTCATATTGGGCAGATTTTTGCACTTTTTTGATAATTTCCGAAAAACATTAGGGGCTGTATTGGTTTTCCAGAGTGATGCTATAGTCATATGGGCTGCAGTGAGGATTTGGACAATTAGAAAATGAAATTGTTCAGGAATTTTTATCTAACTTGTGATGTAGGAGAGCCATCTCTGGTGTTGGGGGAGTGAAGAAGCTCGTGACCTTAGAGATCAGGGAAAATATTCCATTCCAAAAGCTGCAAAGGCTTCTACAATTCCAAAACACATGAAATAAAGTTCCTATGTCTCCACAGCATCTTCAACATTTAGAAGTAGAGTCAGGGAAAATGTTTTAATAGCTTGAGGGGAACAAGATAGCTTCTGTTAAGCATTTTTAGGAAGTTGTCCCAATGGTTAACACACCTTGATGCTTTAAAGTAATTCCTCTACCTTGTTACCATTCTAGATAACTAAAGTTAGTGCCTAGGTCTTTTTCCCAAGCCAACATAGGGGCAGTTTTCAGGCTTTAAAATGGAGTTCCAACCACATAGGATTTTTTTTTTTTTTAAATCATTCTCTTTATATCTTATAATGTTTAATTAACAATCGTTATTCTAGTAAATAGCGCCACTTTCATTACTATTTTAGAAAAAAAATTACCTTATATTATTTGTGCTTGGGCATTCCCATCTTAGGTGTGGGCAGGTGAAGCCCACAAGCATACACTTCCTTGGTTACGGTGCTGCGGTATTAACAGCATGCACCGCCATTCTCGCGCATGCGCCGTACACTTCTGACGTTGCCATCACAATGGGCGTCATCGTCGGAAGTGCCCGCCCCCGTTGTGATGGCAATGAAGCCCTCAGCGCTGCCCAGTGACTCCTGGGAAATTATGACAGACATCTCCCAGGAGCACTAGCGAGCATGGGCGCCGAGGGAAATGACGTCAGGCGCCTTGGAGAGGAAGAGGCAGATTACGAGGGACCCCCTAGCAACAGACCTGAAAAGGTGAGTAAAAAAAAATTTTTTTTTTCCCAAAGGTTGTTCTTTGTATTGAATGCAGCTGAATAATGTTAAAATTGTTTTCTGACTGGAACTCCACTTTAATTCACTTTAAGTAAGCCCGTCTTTGTTCTATGTCTTGAATACTCCATCAGTGATATCTCCCTGCCACAGTTCCAATTCGTTTCCTGTCCACTTGAAGTTTTGGGTATTCCAACTCATCTTTTTATGTTCTATCTAGACCCTTTATTACTCTTTATATATAAAGAAAAACCTACAGGGAGAGTGGGAACCCCTTTTAATGGCTACAGCAGGTGTTTAGAACCGATAACCCAAGCCAACAGATCTCGCACAAAAAAATCCCTGAAAGTTCAGGTAGATTAGCTTTCCAGCATCGGTTTTTGGATAAGCTTTAAAAAAACGTATAATATGGCTGGTGAGCAAACTGCCTTTTCATTTTTCTCAGGGTGTGAGTGGTGCTCTGACTGTACTGATGAAGGATGCCATAAAGCCAAACTTGATGCAGACACTAGAGGTAAGTCCTTCCATTGTTACAAGTGCTCTGTGAAAATAGCTTGCTCCATCTTCGAATGAACCCTTTTCATGGTTATGTTCTCTTTTTCAGGGAAATCCTGTGTTTGTTCATGCTGGACCTTTTGCTAACATTGCTCACGGAAACTCCTCCATACTGGCCGATAAAATAGCCCTAAAGCTGGTTGGTCCAGATGGATTTGTCGGTAGGTTGCCTCCCCAAGTATAGTAGCAGATCGTTTTTTTTTTTTATTTCATATTCATAATCGCCTGCAATTGTGTGTTTGCAGTGACAGAAGCTGGCTTTGGAGCAGACATTGGCATGGAAAAATTTTTCAATATCAAGTGTAGATATTCTGGCCTCTGCCCCTGTGCGGTGGTTTTGGTTGCTACAGTCCGAGCATTAAAAATGCATGGAGGAGGGCCAACTGTGAGTGTTATGCTGACGTGTGAAAGGGCCTTTTGATGTTTCTTAGGAATTTAGACATTATATTTATTTATTTATTTCAGGTACTTATATAGCGCCGTCAATTTACACAGCGCTTTACATATACATTGTACATTCACATCAGTCCCTACCCTCAAGGAGCTTACAATCTAAGGTCCCTAACTCACATTCATACATACTAGGGACAATTTAGACAGGATCCAATTAACCTACCAGCACGTCTTTGGAGTGTGGGAGGAAACCGGAGTACCCGGAGGAAACCCACGCAGGCACAGGGAGAACATGCAAACTCCAAGCAGGTAGTGTCGTGGTTGGGATTCGAACCAGCGACCTTTCTTACTGCTAGGCGAGAGAGCTACCCACTACACCACTGTGCCACCCTTATTACCCTTATAGATTATTTACACTGAGATTCTTTACCATGCGTGCATATTATATTAAAAGTCAGCAGCTATAGTATTTGTAGCTGTTGACTTTAAATTTTTTTTTTTGGGGGGGGGGGGATCTTCAAGTGGAGGATCTGCACTCCCCTTATCCAGCCAGAGTAAGAACTTTCTATTGAAATGAAAGGAGATGATTGCATATGTGCATGGGAATAGCCATAGTTGTTTAAAGCACAATCAGTGGTTGGCAGACATTTAGATCTCTTTGCATCACGTTGAGCTTTTGGGTTTTAATGTTATACTTGTCCATGTAATAACCCAGAAATTCTAGAGTTCTAGATTACACCTACATTGGCCCCCTGCTGATGAAATCCGGTACTGAAAAATGGCCAGGGGTTGATTTACTAAAACTGGAGAGCACAAAATTTGGCGTAGCTGTGCATGGTAGCCAATCAACTCCTAATGTAAAGTGGTTGTAAACATATACCCAGTGAATTGACTGACCTCAGGTGATAAACAGAGATGAATCAAAACCTCATAAGTAAAAACATGAGCTCTACCTGTTTATCTGCAGTCTTATCTTCTGTACATCTGTTCAAAGTCCAGAATTTATAAACTTGTCTGAGCTGTGAGAAAAAAGTGGGCAGAAAGCTGAAGTTACACTCTGCAGAACTCAGTGAGGAGAGCTCTGAAAGCTGATTGGAGGGAGGAGGCACACCTCTTCACACAGGAACAGAGCTGAGGGTGTCAATCATCTGGAGATCCCTCCCCTGTCACTTTTTTTTTTTTTATTGGTGTCAAGAAAACTTGTCAGAAGTGATTCATGCAGATGGCAGAGGAAGGAAGCAGCAGATAGAAAAGACACTTAGTGCTCCTAATTGAGACAAGTACACACTATAGAGGGATATGCTTTGTTCATATTTCATGTCTGAGGTTTACAACCACTTTAAGCTTGTTCAATTAAACATGGAAGCTGATTGGTTTCTATACAGAGCTGCACCAGATTTTGCACTTTCCAGTTTCTCCATCAACCACAAGGTATTTAACAATTCAGTGTATAGTTAACAAAGGGTACCAAAGAGAAGGTGGCTTTCTGTATAAAATGGAATGCCCTTTAATGTCCTAGTCTTCAGCCCACCTTAGATTTTATACAAAAGGTGTGTTTTTTTTTTGTTTTTTTTTGTTTTTTTTTTTAAGCCTGCTAAATTCTAGGTTCCAAAATGGATAGAATACTTATTGCTGTTACATGAAGGCAACAGATGGCAGATAAATGAATACACTGACGTTTAAATGTGTTTTTCGTTCAGGTCACCGCTGGTGTTCCTCTACCAAAGGAGTATACTGAAGAGGTGAGCAATATAAGTACATGTTTTTTGCGATGCTTCATTCATGCTCTATAAATAAATCAGCAAAGGTTTTAGTCATTTGTTTGTGTGCAGCGCTAAAAAGATTTCCAGCTGTTCTGTTATGTTTTCACTGAAACAAGAGCTGAAATCAGCTTCATGCGGATGAATGAAGCATTAATCATTCCATAATAGACCTTGATGTGTTACCCAGGTTTAAGTGTTACAAACCTAGTGCTTTTTAAAGGTTCTTGAAGGGGAGCTCCACTTTTGTAAAGAAAGAGAGATGTACACAAGGGAGATATGTCCTTTTTTGTGGTATAGAGAGGATTTTGTCTGCAGTTGGGGGGGTCATCACAGACATCAGACTTTTAGAACGTGAAGTTTACTGGATACACAGGATTCGGACCCGCACCCCACAGGGACTGAACCACAGATGGGATGTAGATCCTTTTTCTTAAATGATTTTTTTATCAATTTAGTGTCCAGGCAGCACCATCTTTATGTAGCCCCCACCAATGTTACTATGTCCTGTTTTATAATTATTTTATAATCATATAAACCATACACGTTTTTGTGGGTTGCTTTTTATATGCCTGGCTCCTCCTATGTCTACATTTTCTGTGATGTGTTTCATTGCACATCATGTTAGGCTTATAAACCACGCATGCTACTATGGGTGGCTTTTCATATGCCTAGCTTTCTTTTTGCTTTTTTTGGGGGGTTTTTGTTTTGTTTTATTTTTTGTCCTGGTGGTGTCATCTTTATGAAGCATCCACTGACATCATGATAATTGTTTTTGTTTTTTTTTGTTTTGTTTTTTAGATGATATTGATTATGTGTGTTATTGTGGATTGCTTTTTCATATGCTTACAAAATAACTTTTTTTTTTATTATTATTATTAGTAGTAGTAGTAGTAGCTATTATTATTAGTATCTAGGCCAGCGTTTCTCAACCAGGGTTCCATGAAACCCTAGGGTCCTCCTGAGGTTGCTAGGGGTTCCTTGAGCTTTGAGCAATAGTGGATTGATCTCCCACCTTCTCTGATCACCAATGCAAGTGGATCATTTCCCATTACTTCCAAACTGACCACTAATGTTATACTAGTGGATACTAGGCACCCTACATTATTTATTCTTCCTGTATATTAAAAACTTTCTTTGATATATAAATCACGCTAATGTATTAAGAGCTGTAGGCATCATTCTTTTTAGCAGGGGTTCCCCAAGAACCTGAAAATTGATTTCAAGGGTTCCTCAGGGCTAAAAAGGTTGAGAAACGCTGATCTAGGCAATATCATCTTCATATAGCACCCACTATCTTTATGATGTTCCATTTGGGAAAAAATACAAACTACGCATGCTTGAGAGCACAACCAATGGGAGTGTTACATTTCCGCCACGTCCCGGAAATAAAACTGATAAATGGATGAGTTTACTTCCGCTTTAAGTGTTACTTATTTTGTTTTTTATCAGCCATGACTAATGTCCGAAACGCGTAGGCTGTTTTACAGCTTTGTATATGTATTTAATAAAAGAATACTATTTTGGATGTCATCCTGAGTGCCAACCATCCCTTTCCTTGTTCTGAGTGGAACCTGTCCTGCTAAACTGCTGTATGGTCTTGGCCACCCTGCTGCAGCTCAGTTTCAGGGTCTTGGCAATCTTCTTATAGTCTAGGCCAGGGGTATGCAACCTTGGCACTCAAGCTGTGGTGAAACTACAAATCTCATCATGCCTCTGTCTCTAAGAGTCATGCCTGTGATTATCAGGGTCTTGCAATGTCTCATTGGACTTGTAGTTTCACCACAGCTGGAGGGCCGAGGTTTCCTAGGCCATCTTTATGTAGAGCAACAATTCTTTTTTTCAGATTCTCAGAGTTCTTTGCCATTAGGTGCCATGTTGAACTTCCAGTGACCAGTATGAGAGAGTGAGAGCGATAACACCAAATTTAACACACCTGCTCCCCATTCACACCTGAGACCTTGTAACACTAATGAGTCACATGACACCGGGGAGGGAAAATGGTTGATTGGGCCCAATTTGGACATTTTCACTTAGGGGTGTACTCACTTTTGTTGCCAGCAGTTTAGACATTAATGGCTGTGTGTTGAGTTATTTTGAGGGGACAGCAAATTTACACTGTTATACAAGCTGTACACTCACTACTTTACATTGTAGCAAAGTGTCATTTCCTCAGTGTTGTCACATGAAAAGATATAATACAATATTTACAAAAATGTGAGGGGTGTACTCACTTTTGTGAGATACTGTGTGTGGTTGTGTGTGTATAATATAAATATATATATATATATATATATATATATATATATATATATATATATATATATATATATATACAGGGCCGGTGCTACCACTAGGCAAACTAGGTAGCCGCCTAGGGTGCCTGACCCCTGGTTTCCCTACCCTCCGTCCCCGGCGGTCTCTGCGCTATAAGTCAGTGCGGTGCTGACTGTATGCAGGGGATGGCTCTGTCTGCAGCATGTAACTAACTCAGGTGGCAGCTGCTCCATCTGTAAATAAGTAGTGTCACAGGCGCAGTGCATTACTGGGGGACTGTGTCCCGACGGAATGGAAGCACGCGTCCCCTGCCCGCCGCTGCCTCTATGATAGTGACCTGTCTGTCTCTCTGAGTCTCTGGTGATTGATGTCCCAGTACAGCCAGCTCTGCCTCTGCCCATACATCATTCCTCTTTTGAGTCATGTGAAACTGCCCCCCGTGTCACCGCAATTTGTAGAGGCCGCTCTCCCTCCAGGCCTGTCCTGTACAGCGACAGCGTGTGCTATAGCCTAATCGGATCGGAATAGTAGTGGGTGCTCCAGGGCTGGTGACAACTGGAGGCACTGACGCAGGGTTTGTTCCTGGCACTGTCAGGGTCATCGGATGCATGCAGAGCCCTGGTGAGTGAAGAACACTGAAATTGTATTAGTAATCAGGTAGGTCAGTGTAGTGGTCGGTGTAATAGTCAGGTAGGTCAGTGTAAGGGGCAGGTTGGTCAGTGCAGTGGTCAGGTAGGTCAGTGTAGGGGTCAGGTAGGTCAGTGTAAGGGGCAGGTTGGTCAGTGCAGTGGTCAGGTAGGTCACTGTAGGGGTCAGGTAGGTCAGTGTAAGGGGCAGGTTGGTCAGTGCAGGGGTCAGGTAGGTCAGTGCAGTGGTCGGGTAGGTCAGTGCAGTGGTCGGGTAGGTCAGTGCAGTGGTCAGGTAGGTCAGTGCAGTGGTCGGATAGGTCAGTGCAGGGGTCTGGTAGGTCAGTGCAGGGGTCTGGTAGGTCAGTGTAGGGGTCGAGTAGGTCAGTGTAGGGGTCGGGTAGGTCAGTGTAATGGTCAGGTAGGTTACATGGCCAGGGCAAATGGGGTGGAGTTAGGGTTGCCACCTCATCCCTTAAAACCCAAACACATATAAATTACACAGGTTCTAAGACTAGTTTACTGCACCATGTGAGTTTAATTACCACCTTAATCAGCCACAGAACCTGTGTAATTAATATGTTTTCGGTTTTAAAGGGATGAAGTGGCAACCCTAGGTGGAGTCAAGGACGGAGCCAAGGGGGCGGCAAAATTAGGTTTGCATAGGGCAGCCTTTCTCAACCTTTTCAACACAGAGGAACCCTTGAAATAGTTCTCCGGTCTTGGGGAACCCCTGCTAAAAATTAGAAATCTACAATTCATAATACATTAGTGTGATTGATGGTCAGTGGGAAGAATGATCCTTACACTTGTGGTCATTGGGAAGAATTACCTCCTTACAGATAGCTAATAAGATCAATGGGATCTTGGGATCAGTGGGAACTTATCTGAGAGGCAGAAATTGGCCAATGCTGAAGGAACCCCTGGTTGAGAATCACTGGCCTAAGGTGCCAAAAATGCTTGCACCAGCCCTGAGTATATGTGTGTGTGTATGTGTATATATATATATATATATATATATTATAATTATACACTCACCGGACACTTTATTAGGTACACCTGTTTGATTGCTTGGTATAACAAAAAATCTCTAATCAGCCAATCGCATGACAAGAACACGCATCTAGACGTGGTGAGGACGACTTTCTGAAGTTCAAACCGAGCATAAGAAAGGGGATTTAAGTGACTTTCAACATGGCATGGTTGTTGGTACCAGACAGGCAGGTCTGAGTATTTCAAAAACTGCTGATCTACTGGAATTTTCACACACAACCATCACTAGGATTTACAGAGATAAGTCAGAAAAAGAGAAAATATCCAGTGGACGGAAGTTGTTTGGAGGAAAATGCCCTGTTGATGTCAGAGGAGAATGGGCATATTGGTTGGAGATGATAGAAAAGCAACAGTAACTGAAATAACCACTCGTTACAACCAAGATATGCAGAATAGCTGCAGGCTATACCCCGGTACCATTTTTTGGCGCGGGCGGGCGGTCGGCTATCTGGTGATAATGGCCGATCTGGCTCGGCAGCCGCTCGGCCGTTATCCCCGGCAGCCCCCACCCCCCCGCCGCTGTTCCTGGGCCTTTTTTAGACCCCTGATCCCTCCATAAAGAGTACCCGTCGCCTAATTCTGTCATAAGTATTGCTGTCATCTCTGCCTATTACTGTCACAGTGGCTCGGGTGCCCTCATAGCAAGTTGCTTGATATGGGGGCACTAGGCAAGAGGGAGGGGCCTGGAGCGCCAGTGGGTGACTCGAGAAGAAGAGGATCAATGCCGCTGTGTGCCAAACCATTGTAAATAGCAGGCAAGTGTGACATGTTTAAAAAAAATAGATAAATAACCTTTAATGTCACTTTAAGAGCCTCTTACCAGATGTACTGATCTCGTATAAAGAAGGAATCAAAACAACACATTATAAACGAGCCACTCCGGGAGCTCGGCAGTATTCAGCTGCCCATTGCCTGCTATCAGGTCCAATCCACTCCAAGAAATCAGCACACCAGACAAGACATCCTTATACATTTTCAAAAGGAGCAGAGTGCCACATAGTGTAAGACTACTAAATAACCATTTATTATAAAGGACAGGCACTTACAGTATGTTAAAACAGCACAGCAGAGAGAAAGTCGCAAATTAACTGAAATAAATAAAAAATTTATTCCAAAAACGCACTGAGAAGGAAAAAGGGAAAAAATTCTGATAAATTCAGATAAAATATTACCTGACCATGATCATAGTTATAATACTAAGGATACATAGTGGATTAAATAGGAGCCCTGCTGAAAACTGATTTTTATCACTCGTTTATGTATCGCATCTTACATCATTGGCTTGATTCTGTTCCAGTACACATACTGCTTTGTAGGACAGAATTTCCCAGCCTTTAATATTTCTGACTGATGAACTTCAAAAACATTTTGGATTGGTGAAGAAATGTATCAGCAAGTTTTATATGAATATAAATTGGGTTACTTGAAAACAATTCACACCAATGTGTGCAATACTTCAAGTATAACTAAAGTGAAAACTTTTTTTTTTTGGATCGAACTTTTGGATATTGCAGAGGCATTAGATCACCTATCCTATATATACCTATAGTTTTTATTGCTGTATGTGCCCCTTCTCTTTTTGTCCTTTTTACCATTATTGAAAGTAAAGGAAAATCACACATTTTGGGTTGTCCCCAGAAAAGTTATAGAGGGGAAATCTTTCAATGGGGACACTAGTTCTGATGACCATGGCTGCCCATAACCTTGGGGATTCAAGCTCCATTCTTTGCTCCCTGAATAGCCAAATCTTTTGTAGACTTGCAAAATATATATTAAAAAATCTTTTTTCCCTATATCCATAAATAAGAAGACTTTTCATTATGCTTTCACATTCATTGGAGACTGACCTTGGATGAATATAATGATAAACGATCCCCTACACCAGGGGTCTCCTGACTTTCTAAATGAAGGGCCAGTTTACGGTCCTTCAGATCTTGGGACCAGACTTTATCCAGTTGGAAAATAAAATGCCACAGCATCAGTGGGAATAAATAATACCTCAGGCTTGGTGGCCAGTGGAAGTAAAAAAAAAATGACCTAGCACCTGTGGCCAAGTAGGAGGAATAGTGCCCCATGACTGGTATGGGAAGGAGGAACAGTACCCCATCATTGGTGTCAGTGGAAGGAGTGGTACCCTATTGTTGATGTCAGTGGGAGGAATAGTACCCCATCTTTGCTGTTAGTGGGAAGAATAGTGCCCTGTCGGTAATGTTAATGGTAGTTATTATGCCCCACTGTTGGTATCAGTGGAAGGAATGGAGCCTCATTGTTGGTGAGAGTAATAGCGTTTTGTATCAGTGGTAGGAAAAGTTGCCAGATAAAGGCAAGCAAAAGGCCGCAGTTTGGAGACCATTGCTCTACACTATCTACACAAACTAGTTAAATATTGTTTGTGCAAAAAAAAGTTTTGCTGGTAATTTCTTCCTCGCTGTCCTCTCTTAATGCGGGTGAAGAATAATCTGCATTTTAGATAAAAAGGGTTTCAATTATCATAATTATAGTTTTCAAAATGTGTTAAAGATTTCTAGCACCTGGAAAACTTGGCATCTTTTTCCCACACATACGCAAGTGTCAAAAATTTAGTTGCAAACTCCTGCTTTGTGCCTTTTGTTCTGTTGTTGTTATTCTGTCTCTCACTGTTAAGATAAACCTACCATTAAAATTATAGACTGATCATTTCTTCATCAGTTGGCAAACATACAAAATCAGCAGGGGATCAAATACTTTTTCCCTCTCTGTAGGTGGCTCTGATGGGCTCTGATAGGCGGCAGTGAAGGGCACTGGGAGGTGGCAATGATAGGCGGCACTGATAGGTGACACTGATGATGGGCAGCACTGGTGGGCACTGATTGGCAGCACTGGTGGGCACTGTTGGGGCTGCACTGATAATTAGCCGGTTATCGGCTTTCTCCTTCTCTTCTCATGCTGTTAGTGCGAGGGGAAAAAAAGCTGATAACTGGCTTGTGTTTGCATCCTTTGATCAGCTGCCATTTGCTGACAGCTGATTACGTGGTAAAGGGCTGCTGTGATTGGCGCGATCACGAGAGGATGCCCATGTACGCTGTCCTGGCAAAGTAAGCCGTCTTTCGGCTATAGCGCGGCCAGGAAGCAGTTAATGTTTTTTCTTGCTTTTCTTCATGCTTATGGTCATTCCTCTTTGACAAGCTTGCTTTGTGTAAAAATTGCTACAGAGCCGAATTTTTATGTTTTTATGAAATATCCACAGAGAAGGCTCGTGACCTACAATATTGTCACATTTCTGTCTGCAGAATTTGGAGCTGCTGGAGAAGGGATGCAGTAACCTAACTAAGCAAATCCAGAACGCCGTCATGTTTGGTGTCCCTGTGGTGGTTGCTGTCAATGTTTTCAAGTAAGAAGGATCGTCTCTTTGTTCTTTTCAATGTACATGCAATGCCAGCTGCATAGCGTTGGTTTATTGTATAGAGAAATTAGTTTATTAGGTGTCCGCAATTAAGGTGATCCTATACTGTGGCACAAAATCTTAGTAATCCTGCAGCTTAATATGCCCTTTACCTTCAATGCGCTTTTATGTTTCAGGAGCTAGTGCAAAAAAAAAAAAAAAAAAATTCTGGCTTTTTTAATGCTACCTATCCCATGGAATAATAAAAAACATAAGTGGGACATTTATTAAACACTTTATATGTCCTTAAAAAAAAAATGTAGTAAAAATATAGAGGTAGGCAAGTTAGTGTTATTGTGAAATAATTGGCACATACTGCTCCTGCTAACTTTGGTGTGGGCAGGTTTTAGTGACCCCTGGTCGTGAAAGGATTACAAAGTGAGTAGTGAATAGTTTTAGATCTGTTGCATTTTGCAGTTTTTAATTCTTCTGTTTCTGTAACTGCGAAAGGCAGGTAGTTTGATATTATTAGCTGGTTTAAAATTAGGCTAGCTTTAGGTGCACTGAGAGGCCAGAGGTGGAGAATATAAGAGAGTTAGAGCCCGTTCACACTATTTGTGCACAGTCCCAACGCAAAGACAATATGCCTTGTTTTCTATTTTATTAGTACATATCACTGCATTGTGGTGTGCGCTGAAAAAAAGTACAGCATGCTGTACTTCTTTTAGCACAGCGGGTTGCAATGCAAACTACTATCCCAACGCCACTGTGGTGAATAGAACTTCATGATATGTTACCTGTGCCATTTTATTACAGTTAATAAAATATAACAGTGTGGGTACACTTCAGGAGCTCACAAGAGCTTGCTTTCAAGGATGCTCAGACCCAGGGACATACACTATATTATCAAAAATAATGGGACACCTACCTTTACACGCACTTAAACTTTTTTTTTTTTTTTTTTTTTTTTTTATCTCCCAAAAAGTTTTTATTAAAGAAAAACAAGTACAATTATACAAAACAATGTATGTTTTAGAGCATGCATAGAACTTACACATATAAAAAGTACAATGGAGTCAAGTACCATTAACATATACCACATATTTCATTCAGAAAAAGCATGGTCTCCACAACATTTTCTACTATCAACCTAGATATCGCACATGAACTTTAATGGCATCCCAGTCTTAGTCCGTAGGCTTCAATATTGAGTTGGCCCACCCTTTGCCTCTATACCAGCTTCAACTCTTCTGGGAAGGCTGTCCACAAGGTTTAGGAGTGTGTTCATAGGAATGATTGACCATTCTTCCAAAAGGCGCTTTTCTAAAGTCAGGCACTGATCTTGGATGAGAAGGCCTGGCCCGAAGTCTCCGGTCTAATTCATCCCAAAGGTGTTCTATTGGGTTTAGGTCGGCACTTTGTGCAGACCAGTCAAGTTCCTCCACCCCAAACTCGCTCATCCATGTCTTTATGGACCTTGCGTTTGTGCACTGGTGCGCAGTCATTTTGGAACAGGAAGGGGCCATCCCCAAACTGTTCCCATAAAGTTGGGAGCATTAAATAGTTCAAGTGAAGGGAACTCTTAAGGCGTCAGCATACCAAGACATTTTGGACTAAGGGGCCAAGCTCAACCCCTGAAAAACAACCCCACACCATAATCCACCAAATAATTTGGAGGGGTGGCCCAATACTTTTGGAAATATAGTATAGATGAGCAAGTTTGGGGTGGAGAAACTTGACTGACCTCAACCCGATAAAACACCTTTGGGATGAATTAGAGCGGAGACTAAGCGTGAGATGCCATTAAATTTCATGTTCGTGTAAAGGCAGGCGTCCCAACACTTTTGGTAATATAGTGTAACTTCATATATTATGGATGAGCCTGATATCATATACTCCAGTTCATAGCTGTTATGTTATGGTGTCCCTGTTACTGAGTACCTCCATCCTGGGATGTCGTGCCAAAGCCTTAAGCCAGCCATAGATGGATCATAAATTTGGCCAGTTTAGCAAGAACTGGACGAATTTCGATCCATTTATAGCCAGGCTGATTGTACTGAACTTGATCCATTGATCAAGTTCAGTACAACCAGCCTATAATGTTTTTTCTTTTGACTGATCACAGCAGAACACAATAGCACTGTTGGAGGCATTCCCCCATCAGCATTGATAGACGGCTCTGATGGGCACTGGTAGGCGGCACTGATAGGTGACACCGATGATGGGCAACTGTTGAATGTGTATTTATACCAATGAGCCTTTGTTAAATTGTGTACTCTATTTTCTTAAATAAAAAAATATCGAACAAAAAAAGTACACTGCGATGCATCAGGATCGGCGTCTCAGCGGACTGTCCTCTCTGCAAATAGTAGCGGCCATGCAGTCAGCACAACTGCTGGTGTGGATAGGCACTAACAGCCAATAGGAGCGGGAGAAGTGCATATAAACCTTCCCACTGAGATTGTATTTTTCATTGGGGTGCAACCTATATGCTAAAGATGGTTTGCACTTGAATGGAAGGGGGTCTGCTGTGCTGGGGGAGAGGTTTGTGGGAAGGCTGGAGGAGTATTTAAACTAGGATTGAGGGGGGAGGGTGAACTAGAATTACATCAGGTAGACAGGTCAGTTAGGGGTCAGACATTAATGGAGGATGGAATGGGGATTGATGGGGGGAGGGTTATGGCAGGTGACAAGAAATTTCCCATGTTGCAAACAGCCATTGGAAACTATAGTGCCATTTGTGCTACTAAAAATGATATGAAAAACACCAGAGCAAAATGTAATAATGCATTAAAGTGTTTGTACACCAAAGCCGGAAGTCTGCCAAGCAAAATTGGAAGCTCTGGTGCATGAGGAGAGCTATGATATAATCGGTATTGCTGAACCTTGGCTTCAATCCTCACATGACTGGGCTATTAATATTCCTGGCTATGCACTCTTTCGGAGAGACAGGGTAAAAAGGAAAGGTGGTGGGGTCTGTCTCTATGTGAGAAGTGATCTCAAAGCAAGTGTGAAAGAGGACCTGGTTGATGGAGAGTGTGATGAGTCTGAAGCATTATGGGTGGAACTGCATATAGATGGGCGTAGTTTTAAAGTTAATCATTGGAGTTTGTTATAGACCACCCAATGTTAACGGGGAGGTGGAGACTCAGCTCCTTGCACAGATGGAAAGGGCTGCAAGGTCTGGGACAGTGATAATAATGGGGGACTTTAACTACCCAGAAATTGACTGGAGTAATGGCACTGCTGGGACAGTTAAAGGGCAAAAATGTATAAACCTATTACAGGACAATTTTATGGTTCAGTTCATTCATAGGACTGAAGCTCTGTTGGACCTGGTAATCTCAAACCATGCAGAGCTTATTACTAATGTGCAGATAAAGGAACACCTGGGTACCAGTGATCATAACATGATTTCATTTGATGTTAGCTGTAAACAAGAAATACATACGGGAAAGATAAAAACACTTAACTTCAAGAGAGCAAATTTTCCAAGGATGAGGACTTAGACTGGGAGGGAATATTCGCATTGATAAACACAGAACAGAAATGGGAATTCTTCAAAAAGACTGTTTGGGACCTCACTGCAAAGTATATTCCCATGGGCAATGAGTTTAAAAGGCTAAAAAAAAAACCTATGTGGCTCACGGCCAAAGTTAAAGAAGCTATAAACAATAAGAAAGTTAGAGCTTTTTTTTAATGCTGAGAAAGAGCTTTTAAAAAATATAAAAATGAAGGAACACTAGTGTCGTTTAAATGTTACAAAGAATTTAACAGAATATGTAAAAAGGAAATCAAGGATGCAAAAATTCAAAACGAACGACAGATTGCAAAAGATAGTAGGACAAACCCCAAAAAATTCTTCAAATATATTAATAGTAAAAAGGCCAGGTCTGAGCATGTAGGTCCTTTACAAAATACTGTAATCTAGAGTGGGAGACTGGGGACAAAGAGAAGGCAAATTTATTAAATACTTTCTTCAGCTCTGTGTATACAAAAGAGCATGGGGGAGCTCATGTCCATAATGGGGTGGGTAGTGACACAGCCCCGAATGATCCACAATGGCTCAAAAGTGATATGGTCCAGAATTATTTAGACAGAATAAAGGTGGATAAAGCGCCTGGACCTGATGGCATCCACCTATGGATCCTGAAAGAATTGAGCTCTGTAATTTCAAAGCCATTGTATCTAATTTTTAGGGACTCATTATTGACGGGAATAGTACCACTGAATTGGCGCAGGGCGAACGTGGTGCCTATATTTAAAAATGGATCAAAGTCTTTACCAAGCAACTATAGACCTGTTAATTTAGCTTCTATAGTCGGGAAGATACTGGAGCGTTTAATAAAAGACCACATAGACGAGTTCTTGCTGGAAAAAAACATTTTAAGCAACAGACAGCATGGATTCATGAAAGACAGAAGTTGTCAGACAAACCTGATTTCTTTTTATAAAGAGGTAAGTAAAACCTTGGACAGAGGGGTGGCTGTGGACGTGGTATACTTGGATTTTGCAAAAGCGTTCGACACAGTTCCCCACACGTGGCTCATGTGTAAGGTAAAGTCTACAGGCTTGGAAATATCAGTTTGTAAATGGATAGAAAACTGACTAAAAGACAGAATTCAGAGAGTAGTGTTTAACCACTTCAGCCCCGGAAGGATTTACCCCCTTCCTGACCAGAGCACTTTTTACAATTTGGCACTGCGTCGCTTTAACTGCTAATTGCGCGGTCATGCAATGCTGTACCCAAACGAAATTTGCGTCCTTTTCTTCCCACAAATAGAGCTTTATTTTGATGGTATTTGATCACCTCTGCCGCTTTTATTTTTTGCGCTATAAACAGAAAAAGACCGAAAATTTTGAAAAAAAATGATATTTTCTACTTTTTGTTATAAAAAAAATCCATTAAAATCAATTTTAGTCATACATTTAGGCCAAAATGTATTCGGCCACATGTCTTTGGTAAAAAAAATGTCAATAAGCGTATATTTATTGGTTTGCGCAAAAGTTATAGCGCCTACAAACTAGGGTACATTTTCTGGAATTTACACAGCTTTTAGTTTATGACTGTCTATGTCATTTCATGAGGTGCTAAAATGGCAGGGCAGTACAAAACCCCCCCAAATGACCCCATTTTGGAAAGTAGACACCCCAAGGAAATTGCTGAGAGGCATGTTGAACCCATTGAATATTTTTTTTTTTTGTCCCAAGTGATTGAAAAATGACAAAAAAAAAAATTACAAAAAGTTGTCACTAAATTATATATTGCTCACACAGGCCATGGGCATATGTGGAATTGCACCCCAAAATACATTCAGCTGCTTCTCCTGAGTACGGGGATACCACATGTGTGGGACTTTTTGGGAGCCTAGCCGCGTACGGGCCCCGAAAACCAAGCACCGCCTTCAGGATTTCAAAGGGCATACATTTTTGATTTTACTCCCCACTACCTATCACAGTTTTGAAGGCCATAAAATGCCAGGATGGCACAAACCCCCCCCAAATGACCCCATTTTGGAAAGTAGACACCCCAAGCTATTTGCTGAGAGGCATGTTGAGTCCATGGAATATTTTATATTTGGACACAAGTTGCGGGAAAGTGACAATTTTTTTTTTTTTTTTTTTTTGCACAAAGTTGTCACTAAATGATATATTGCTCAAACATGCCATGGGCATATGTGGAATTACACCCCAAAATACATTCTGCTGCTTCTCCTGAGTACGGGGATACCACATGTGTGGGACTTTTTGGGAGCCTAGCCGCGTACGGGGCCCCAAAAACCAAGCACCGCCTTCAGGATTTCTAAGGGCATAAATTTTTGATTTTACTCCTCACTACCTATCACAGTTTTTAAGGCCATAAAATGCCAAGATGGCACAAACCCCCCCCAAATGACCCCATTTTGGAAAGTAGACACCCCAAGCTATTTGCTGAGAGGCATGTTGAGTCCATGGAATATTTTATTTTTTGACACAAGTTGCGGGAAAGTGACAATTTTTTTTGCACAAAGTTGTCACTAAATGATATATTAGATATAATATAAAGAGTGCAGCGCTGGACATATAACGTAGATGGAAAAAATATTATTAAACCATGTACTAAAATTTGATCAACAAAATATACAAATAATGACCTATGAAGGTAGTGAATTACTTATGACCATAAACATATAAATAGAAAATAGTGAATTACTTATGACTGTAAACGTATGAAAGAGCATAAAAGTCCAAAGCAATAATTAATCGTGCAATGTGAATAAGCATATGAAATTACAAAAAACCTTGAGAATAAAACTTTTAAAGTGCAAAAAAGTCCAAATCAATAAATTTCCGTGCAATGTGTATTTCAGGGGTGCATCCTCGATGATCGGTGTTGCCCACCACCAGATAGGTGAATGAATAAAAGGCTTACCAGAAAGCCTGTGACCGCCCTTATTCAGGGGGGTCAAAACAGGCTTAGTAGATATGGGAGGACCACCACATGGATACTCCGTTTGATAGATGGATCAATGGACCAGGGCTCCTTGCTAGGTAATTCTCCAGCCAACGACCAATGTGAATACTCTCCCAGCTCCCGTCCTCTCCTAGGGCAGACTTGAAGCTTCCACAGATTCAATATAGGGAGATGTGATATGTAGTTGCCAGAAAGAGATAAAGAAAAAGAGCTCCGCTGGTGCAGATAACTTTGGGTTTCTTTTATTGGCAAAAAATTCCGATATCAGGCATTAAAAAGCAAAAAAACGAGCAAGATAAGAAAACGACACTACCGCCGTTTGTTTAAAAATCGCGCATGCGCGATGCGTGCAATGTTGTGACCCTACGGCCGTTTCGTCACAACTGACGTCATCAGGGGTTTAGCAAGAACTGGACGAATTTCCCTGATGACGTCAGTTGTGACGAAACGGCCGTAGGGTCACAACATTGCACGCATCGCGCATGCGCGATTTTTAAACAAACGGCGGTAGTGTCGTTTTCTTATCTTGCTCGTTTTTTTGCTTTTTAATGCCTGATATCGAAATTTTTGCCAATAAAAGAAACCCAAAGTTATCTGCACCAGCGGAGCTCTTTTTCTTTATCTCTTTCTGGCAACTACATATCACATCTCCCTATATTGAATCTGTGGAAGCTTCAAGTCTGCCCTAGGAGAGGACGGGAGCTGGGAGAGTATTCACATTGGTCGTTGGCTGGAGAATTACCTAGCAAGGAGCCCTGGTCCATTGATCCATCTATCAAACGGAGTATCCATGTGGTGGTCCTCCCATATCTACTAAGCCTGTTTTGACCCCCCTGAATAAGGGCGGTCACAGGCTTTCTGGTAAGCCTTTTATTCATTCACCTATCTGGTGGTGGGCAACACCGATCATCGAGGATGCACCCCTGAAATACACATTGCACGGAAATTTATTGATTTGGACTTTTTTGCACTTTAAAAGTTTTATTCTCAAGGTTTTTTGTAATTTCATATGCTTATTCACATTGCACGATTAATTATTGCTTTGGACTTTTATGCTCTTTCATACGTTTACAGTCATAAGTAATTCACTATTTTCTATTTATATGTTTATGGTCATAAGTAATTCACTACCTTCATAGGTCATTATTTGTATATTTTGTTGATCAAATTTTAGTACATGGTTTAATAATATTTTTTCCATCTACGTTATATGTCCAGCGCTGCACTCTTTATATTATATCTAGTCTTTTGGTACCCTTATATCGGGGTTATAGTGCATAGCAGCAGGACTTTTTCACCTTTTTTACTTAATCACAATTTTTATACACCTAGCGCAATTTCTTTTTTTAAACTAAATGATATATTGCTCACACAGGCCATGGGCTTATGTGGAATTGCACCCCAAAATACATTCTGCTGATTCTCCTGAGTATGGGGATACCACATGTGTGGGACTTTTTGGGAGCCTAGCCGCGTACGGGGCCCCGAAAACCCAGCACCGCCTTCAGGATTTCTAAGGGCGTAAAGTTGTGATTTCACTCCTCACTACCTATCACATTTTTGAAGGCCATAAAATGCCCAGATGGCACAAAACCCCCCCAAATGACCCCATTTTGGAAAGAAGACACCCCAAGCTATTTGCTGAGAGGCATGATGAGTACATGGAATATTTTATATTTTGACACAAGTTGCGGGAAAGTGACAATTTTTTTTTTTTTTTTGCACAAAGTTGTCACTAAATGATATATTGCTCAAACATGCCATGGGCATATGTGGAATTACACCCCAAAATACATTCTGCTGCTTCTCCTGAGTACGGGGATACCACATGAGTGGCACTTTTTGGGAGCCTAGCTTCATACAGGGCCCCGAAATCCAATCACCGCCTTCAGGATTTCTAAGAGCGTTAATTTTTGATTTCACTCCTTACTACCCATCACAGTTTTGAAGGCCATAAAATGCCAAGATAGCACAAAACCGCCCCAAAATGACCCCATTTTGGAAAGTAGACACCCCAAGCTATTTGCTGAGAGGCATGGTGAGTATTTTGCAGCTCTCATTTGTTTTTGAAAATGAAGAAAGACAAGAAAAACGTATTTTTTTTTTCTTTTTTCAATTTTCAAAAGTTTGTGACAAAAAGTGAGGTCTGCAAAATACTCACTATACCTCTCAGCAAATAGCTTTGGGTGTCTATTTTCCAAAATGGGGTCATTTGGGGGGGGGGTTGTGCCATCTGGGCATTACATGGCCTCCGAAACTGTGATAGGCAGTGAAGAGTGAAATCAAAAATTTACGCCCTTAGAAAGCCTGAAGGCGGTGCTTGGTTTTCGGGGTCCCCTATGCGGTTAGGCTCCCAAAAAGTCTCACACATGTGGTATCCCCGTACTCAAGAGAGGCAACAGAATGTATTTTTTGGTGTAATTTCACATATTCCCATGGCATGTTTGAGCAATATATCATTTAGTGACAACTTTGTGCAAAAAAAAAAAAAAAAAAAAAAAATAATTTGTCTTTTTCCCGCAACTTGTGTCACAATATAAAATATTCCATGGACTCGACATGCCTCTCAGCAAATAGCTTGGGGTGTCTACTTTCCAAAATGGGGTCATTTGGGGGGGTTTTGAACTGTCCTGGCATTTTATGCACAACATTTAGAAGCTTATGTCACACATCACCCACTCTTCTAACCACTGGAAGACAAAGCCCTTTCTGACACTTTTTGTTTACATGAAAAAATTATTTTTTTTTGCAAGAAAATTACTTTGAACCCCCAAACATTATATATTTTTTTAAAGCAAATGCCCTACAGATTAAAATGGTGGGTGTTTCATTTTTTTTTTTCACACAGTATTTGCGCAGCGATTTTTCAAACGCATTTTTTGGGGAAAAAACACACTTTTTAAAATTTTAATGCTCTAAAACACACTATATTGCCCAAATGTTTGATGAAATAAAAAAGATGATCTTAGGCCGAGTACATGGATACCAAACATGACATGTTTTAAAATTGCGCACAAACGTGCAGTGGCGACAAACTAAATACGTTTTTAAAAGCCTTTAAAAGCCTTTACAGGTTACCACTTTAGATTTACAGAGGAGGTCTACTGCTAAAATTACTGCCCTCGATCTGACCTTCGCGGTGATACCTCACATGCATGGTGCAATTGCTGTTTACATTTGACGCCAGACCAACGCTTGCGTTCGCCTTTGCGCGAGAGCAGGGGGGGACAGGGGTGCTTTTTTTTTTTTTTTTTTTTTTTTTTTTTAATTAATTTTTTGATTTTTTATCTTATTTTTAAACTGTTCCTTTCATTTTTATTTTTTTTAAATCATTTTTATTGTTATCTCAGGGAATGTAAATATCCCCTATGATAGCAATAGGTAGTGACAGGTACTCTTTTTTGAAAAAATTGGGGTCTATTAGACCCTAGATCTCTCCTCTGCCCTCAAAGCATCTGACCACACCAAGATCGGTGTGATAAAATGCTTTCCCAATTTCCCAATGACGCTGTTTACATCCGGCGAAATCTAAGTCATGAAATGCTCGTAGCTTCTGGATTCTTAGGCCATAGAGATGTTTGGAGCCATTCTGGTCTCTGATCAGCTCTATGGTCAGCTGGCCGAATCACTGGCTGCATTCTCAGGTTCCCTGTTGGGACAGGAGAGCCAGAGAAAAACATGGAAGACGGTGGGGGGGGGGGCATTTCCTCCCACTGCTTGTAAAAGCAGTCTAGAGGCTAATTAGCCGCTAGGATTGCTTTTACATGAAAGCCGACCGCTGGCTGAAAAGAATGATACCAAGATGATACCTAAACCTGCAGGCATCATTCTGGTATAACCACTCAAAGTCCAGCAACATACCAGTACGTTGCTGGTCCTTGTTGGGCATATATTGTAAACTTTTTTTTCATGCAGCCTGTGGGCTGAACGAAAAAAAGATATTGATCGGTGGGTATGCCCACCATTAGAATACCTCCCTTCATCCACCCACTTCTAATGATGGGCATACATGCACCATTTATATATGCCGAAGCATGGGGGCATCCTCCCGCAAAAGGCAGGAGCAAATTGCTCCTCCACCCACTGCCCCCACGCTTCGGCATATATGCTGAAGTATGTAACTGTGGTGGTGAAATCACCTCCGACAGCGCTGGAGTCACGGCTTTATGTATCGTGGGAGCAAACGCTGTTGCTGTCAAGATAAATAAATCCGCGCTGCAACTGAATGGCGTACCTGCTAAGCAAATGATGGTTAACAAAAAACAAAGTAACATTACAGTATAACAGTAATACTTACCATACCTGCAAAGCAAATACAAAAAAAAACCATAGTAAAAAATAAAACATTTAACGCAACCTGTGCCTACCTAAAATATATATATGCCGAAGCATGGGGGCATCCTCCCGCAAAAGGCAGGAGCAAATCGCTCCTCCACCCACTTCTGCCCCCACGCTTCGGCATATATGCTGAAGTATGTAACTGTGGTGGTGAAATCACCTCCGACAGCGCTGGAGTCACGGCTTTATGTATCGTGGGAGCAAACGCTCTTGCTGTCAAGATAAATAAATCCGCGCTGCAGCTGAATGGCGTACCTGAAAACAAAAAAATGTTTAAAACACAGTAAACTATAAAAAAATTACATACCTGAAAAGCAAACATGATAAAACATAACAATAAAACATTGCAGAATAGAATACAGTAAAAAAGAGCAGAAAAATAGAGAGAGAGAGAACAATAAAACGACAACTATTTTTGGTTTTTTTATTTTATATTTTTTTTGTGTATTTTTTTTTTTTTTACTTTTTTTTTTTTTTTTATAACTGTAACTTTTAAAACTGTAACGGTTCCAGGTTTGGGTCTCTCAAAATGCGATGGCATCTTGGGAGACCCTGTGGAAGTGTGTCCTAGTCTGTGCAGTGCTGTACCCTACGCTAATACTCAACTTCTGTATGGTAGCGTTCAAAACATTCACCAATGCAAAGACCAGGATTGCCAGGACAGGAGGGACAATAATACCGGGTGTCACGCCTAAATCCGCGCTTTCTGCAGACACGACATTTTCTTTGGGGGGCTCGTTGGGTAGGGGTACTCTGGAGGACATAAGGAAAATGCCTCTCATGCAGCCGGCCTACTGCATTTGGATTGGGAAGGTGAGGTGGAGCACCGTCTGGAAACAGAAGGGCTCTGACGATCTCTTCCTGGAATTTAAGGAAGGATCCAGTCCGTCCTGAAGCTCTGTATAGCACATGAGCGTTCAGCAAAGCCCATTGAAATAAATAAACAGACACTTTTTTGTACCAGCGTCTGGCCTTACGGGCAATTAGGTACGGCGCCAACAACTGGTCGTTGAGGTCCACCCCTCCCATATTAAGGTTGTATTCGTGGACACAGAGGGGTTTCTCCACAACACCAGTCGCCATAGTAATTTGGGTCGTCGTGTCTGCATGAAGGGAGGTGAGAACGAAAACATTCTTCTTATCCCTCCACTTCATAGCGAGCAAATTATTATACTTCAAGCAGGCTCTCTCCCCCAGCCTAAGACGGGACTCTACAAGCCGCTGGGGAAAGCCCCGGCGATTAGGTCGCACGGTGCCACATGCTCCAATCTGCTGATCAAACAAGTGACTAAAAAGTGGCACGCTCGTATAATAATTGTCCACGTACAAATGGTACCCCTTTCCGAATAAGGGTGACACCAAGTCCCACACTATCTTGCCAGCGCTTCCTATGTAGTCAGGGCAGTTTATCGGCTCTACGTGACTATCTTTGCCCTCGTAAACCATAAATCTACATGTATAGCCTGTGGCCCTGTCACAGAGCTTATACATCTTGACCCCGTATCTGGCACGCTTGCTGGGAAGGTACTGTTTGAAGGACAAGCGGCCAGAAAACTTAATCAGGGACTCATCAACGCAGACAACTTGATGGGGGGTAAACAAGTCTGCAAAACGTTGGTTGAAGTGGTTTACGAGGGGCCGAATTTTGTAGAGCCGATCGTATGCAGGGTCTCCACGAGGACGACAGAGTTCATTGTCGTTGAAGTGCATGAACCGCAAAATCTGCTCGTATCGTGCCCTGGCCATTGAAGCAGAGAACACGGGCATATGGTGAATTGGGTCAGTGGACCAATATGACCGCAACTCACTCTTTTTGGTTATGCCCATGTTGAGGGAAAGGCCCAGAAAGATCTTAAATTCGGAGACCGTAATTGGTCTCCAATCTCTGGCAAGGGAGGACTGGGGATTAGCGGCGATGTGTTGACCAGCGTATAAATTGCTTTGGTCCACAATAGATCTATAGAGATCTTCGGTGAAAAACAGTGAATAAAAATCCAGTGGCATAAAGTCAACTGCTTCCACCTGAATTCCGGGTTGGCCAGTGAAAGGGGGAAGTACGGGTGCTGCAGGAGTGGTGGGTACCCAATTCGGATTGGCGAATGCAGCAGGAAGGGCACTATGGGCACGACGGGCCTGTCTTTGTCTTATTGGTGGCAGCGGGACACTAGTTGTGCTTGCCACCTCGCCAGCTTGAACTGCACTTATGGGACTCGCCACGTCACCACGTGATACTGCAGTGCTGGATGTACGACCAGGGTGTACTAGGCCGCTGGTGCTTGCCAGTTCACCAGAAGGAGTAGCGGCACTAGTACCTCTCTGCTCCATACGAGAGCCCTGCGGTTCTTGCACTTCAAGGACAGAAGAATAAGATCGGGGTCTGGTACGCCTGACCCTAGCAGGGACCACAACTCCGTCGTCAGAGCTATCTGTCATGGAGCCGCTGTCCTCTACAGGTTCGTATTCTGAGCTTGAACTTGACAGATGAGTGACTTCCTCTTCACTATCTGTCATGCTCAGAAACGTGTAGGCCTCTTCACTAGTGTACCTTCTATTTGCCATTTTGGGCTCTAAATTTAGGGGTACACTAGTGAGACTCACAGGCAAAAAAGCTCCTGACTGTCAGCGACTGATTCAAAGCGCTACCAAAAAACTGTTAGCGATCGCAGGGATCAGGCCTGACTCTGTGAACGCTACAGTTATGTGTGCTTAGTGTTTTGTGACAGTTATCGATCGATACTGCACTTGGGTGGGCTGGGCTGGGCTGGGCCGAGGAGCAAAACGCAGGTGCTAGCAGGTATCTGGGCTGATCCCGCTAACACTGCGTTTTTTTGGGGGACCCTAAACTGCTGGGGAGTATAGATCTGATCGGATCAGATATCGATCCGTTCAGATACTATAGCACTAAGGGAGGTGTATGCTGCGTGCGTGGGTGTTAGCGGTACTGGCGCTAACCTGACGCTGCTTGGGGCGACGCAGACCTTATCTGATCCTAAAAACTTAACTTCTATCACCGCCGGGCAATTAGGGGGTTAAACCTTTATAGGGTAATAAACGGCGGGTGCCCTAAAACTGTAATAAACTACAATAAACTACAAAAAACAAACCAACTAACCAGCGTCACCTGTAACAATTATATGGTGATCGCTGGTGAAAGGGTTAACTAGGGGGCAATCAAGGGGTTAAAACCTTTAGTAGGTAGTATATGGGGGTCCCTGTTGCTATAAAACACTGACAGCAAACCTATATACTTACCTCCCTAACTAGCGTCACCTGTGTCACTAATACAGCGATCAGAAAAACGATCGCTTAGTGACACTGGCGACGGGGGGTGATCACGGGGTTAAAACTTTATTAGGGGGGTTAGGGGGGTACCCTGGACCTAAAGGGGGGTACCCTAGACCTAAAGGGGGCTAACCTAACTGCCCTAACACTTGTAACTGTCACAAACTGACACCAATGCAATAAATCAGAAAAAAAAAAAAACCTGCTATTGGTGTCAGAGTGACAGGGGGTACAGGGGGGTGACTGGGGGGTGACAGGGGGGTGACAAGTGTGCCTGCGTGTTCTACTGTATGTGTAGTGTTGGTGCACTTACTTGGATGTCTTCTCTCCTCGGCGCCGGACGAAAAGACCGGCTCGAGGAGAGATGACATCACTTCCTCCGCTTCTGTTTACATTCACAGAAGCCGAGGAAGCTTGTCATTGGCCAGGAGCGATCGCGAGGGGGGGGCCACGAATGAGTGGCCTCCCCCTCACCTTTGAGCGACCCTGACCTCGATCCGACCGCCGCTGGCACCGGGGGGGGGGTCCGATCGGACCCCCCACCCGCGGGCAGGCAAGGACGTACAGGTAAGCCCTTTTGCCTGCCCGTGCCGCTCTGTCGACGTACATCGTCGTGCGGCGGTCGTCAACTGGTTAATGACTCTAAATGGTCTAAGGTTATCAGTGGTGTACCCCAAGGTTCAGTGCTGGGACTCTTACTTTTTAATATCTTTATAAATGATATTGGGTCTGGGATCGAAAGTAACATTTCTGTCTTTGCAGATGACACCAAGCTATGCAGTGGAATAACGTCCTTACAGGATGTCTCCAATTTACAAGCCGACCTCAATGCACTGTCTAATTGGGCGACTATGTGGCAGATGAGGTTTAATGTTGAGAAATGTAAAGTTATTCACTTGGGGGCTAAGAATATGCATGCATCATACATACTAGGGGGAGTACAACTGGGGGAATCCGTGGTGGAGAAGGATCTGGGGGTTTTGGTAGATCATAAGCTCAATAATAGCATGCAATGCCAAGCTGCGGTTTCCAAAGCGAGCAAAGTCCTTTCTTGTATTAAGAGAGGTATGGACTCCAGAGAGAGAGATATAATTTTGCCCCTGTTCAAATCATTAGTAAGACCTCATCTGGAATATGCAGTTCAGTTTTGGGCTCCAGTTCTCAAAAAGGATATCGGGGAACTGGAGAAAGTGTAGAGAAGGGCAACCAAACTGATAAGAGGCATGGAGGAGCTCAGCTATGAGGAAAGATTAGAGGAACTGAATTTATTCACTCTTGAGAAGAGGAGAATAAGGGGGGATATGATCAACATGTTCAAATATATAAGGGGTCCATATAATGAACTTGGTGTTGAGTTATTCTCTTTACGGTCAACCCAGAGGACACTGGGGCACTCTTTACGTCTAGAGGAAAAGAGATTTCATCTCCAAATACGCAAAGGTTTCTTCACAGTAAGAGCTGTGAAAATGTGGAATAGACTCCCTCCAGAGGTGGTTCTGGCCAGCTCAGTAGATTGCTTTAAGAAAGGCCTGGATACTTTCCTAAATGTACATAATACAACTGGGTACTAACATTTTTAGGTAAAGTTGATCCAGGGAAAATCTGATTGCCTCTTGGGGGATCAGGAAGGAATTTTTTCCCCTGCTGTAGCAAATTGGAGCATGCTCTGCTGGGGTTTTTTGCCTTCCTCTGGATCAACTGAGGGTATAAAATTGGGTATATTGGATTGTACAATATTCTTTATTTTATTTATTTATTGTCTTTAAGGTTGAACTGGATGGACTTGTGTCTTTTTTCAACCTATGTAACTGGCACAAAAAAATTGTCTCTTTAATAACTCCTGGAGTGTAAGAAAATAATAGTTTGTTTTTTTTAAGAAAATCTTTTTGAACAGTATGAAGTGTATAATTTTCTTGTATTATGTATAGCCTTGTCTTCTAATTACCCACAGAACAGACACAGCAGCTGAGCTGGAACTGCTCTGTCATCTTGCCAAGGAAGCTGGAGCGTTCGATGCTGTGAAGTGCACCCACTGGGCAGAAGGTGGCAAGGGTGCAGTAGAGCTGGCTAAGGCTGTACAGACAGCATCCCTGACACCCAGCCAGTTTAAAGTTCTTTATGATTTGGAGGTAAGAATCAACTGCTGTCCATTGTCTCTGTGACTGGCTGTGACTGCACATAGTATTCCACCTAAAACATTCCAGTTATTTAATATTTCTGAGACTCAGTGAGGCTAATATGCTTTATTTTCAGCATGGGGGAAGTGCATGTGCTTTCTTGGAGTGTTCATTTATTTTAAAATATAGAGAATAAATAAGTGGTGTAGCCTCTCATCCCAAAGGAAGAGTTAAAGTATTAGATCACTTTGACAGAAATGTCAAGGTGAACTAACTCCATAGATGCTGAGTGGAAGATTTACCCCACTTCATGACCAGGCCATTTTTTGCGACACTGCATTACTTTAACAAATGCACGGTCGTGTGACATTGCACCCAAATAAAATTGATAAGTAAGCAAGTAAGCGAAACTGGTAGTGATGCATGCACGAGTCGCACTACGCTTTCTGAATGGTTCTGCTCCTAGAAGACAGCGGGGGGAAGGCGGAGGTTGCCGGACATGACGTAGATTGCCATGCCACCCCCTTCCCCCCCAAAAAGTGCCAAATGTGGCAGTTGAGTGGAGCGCTGCTTTAAGTATAGGGGTGTAGGAATTTTCATGTAATTATTTCTTCCACCTATCAGCACTAAGGTTGTCGAAACCCAACCACAACACTACCTGCCTGGAGTTTGCACATTCTCCCCGTGCCTGCGTGGGTTTCCTCCGGGTACTCTGGTTTTTCCTCCTACACTCCAAAGACATGCTGGTAGGTTAATTGGCGCCTGTCTAAATTGGCCCTTGTATGTGTATGTATGAATGTGAGTTAGGGACCTTAGATTGTAAGCTCCTTAAAGCGGAGTTCCACCCAAAAATGTGGCACCTTTCAGGGGGAAGCAGATACCTGTCTAATACAGGTATTTTGCTCCCACTTCCGGGCATAGATACCCGAGCCACCCACGGGTACCTACGCCACTTACCACCACCCATACCCCGCCCCCCCCCCGCTGTATTCTGGGAGACACACGGGTCCCAGAAAACAGCAGGGACTATTGGGAGAACACAGCGCGAGTCGCACGTGCACAGTAGGGAACCAGGAAGTGAAGCCGCGAGGATGGCGATGGCAGCACTCGACAGCCGAGTGATAGATTTAAACGTTTTTTAAATGTCGGCAGCTGCAGTATTTGAAAAAAAACGACGGAACTCCCCTTTAAGGGCAGAGACTGATGTAAAGCGCTGCGTAAATTCTCAGTGCTGTATAAGTACCAGTAATAAATAAACACAATTAGGAAGAGTATATGAATGATGATAAATACAAGCTCCCCCTAGTGATTAACCCACAGATCTAATTATTTAATACAACCATAAAAATATGGAAAAGCAAGTATGCAAAAAATGTGAAAGTCATTTTAAAAAAAAATTAAAAGGATAAGTGCCCTAAGAGATATTGAGGAGCTGCTGTGCAGAGCCAGGCACAGCAAAGAACACAAACCTAAAGGGTAGTTTAGCTATGTGTTTTGCTAAAAAAATAAGAGTGATAAGTACAATAAAAACACACTTATCCATTAATGAAAACACTGCAGCGATAACTCATACTATGTACCCACTAGAAATTACTAATACTTTTTTAAAATGTGAATCAGACAGCGTTGAGTCACATTAATGTGTTTTTCTTCCCAGCTTCCTATTGCTGATAAGATCAGGATAATTGCACAGAAGATATATGGTGCGGATGATATTGAACTGCTCCCCGAGGCACAGAAAAAGGCTGATTTATACACTAAACAGGTAAGGGAGAGCATAGTTTCTCCACCAGTAATACTTGTGTCGCCTGGGGTACTTCTTAGGATTTAGGAAGCACTTTCTTTTGTTGTTTAGAAATCAGAATACCAATTTAAAGGTTTCTTTTAAGAACATGTTGCTTTCCTAAAACTATGAATATATATTACAAATAATAGCTAGGTCACCAGAATTCTAAATTACCACTGGCACTTAATGATTTTGAGCCTTTAACCTGATAAATAGAATTATAGGTTTTCAGCCAGAGAAAAAAACATGCGGTACATCTCAGCAATACACGCGCATTTCTCCATTTTTATCCCTTTAAAACCCCTTCAAGTACAGAAGAATACCCGCTGATCTTCCAGAAATGCACTCATCTCCTAAATCATGTGGGCTGATAACACACAACATTTTTGTGGACTGAGTGGTGTCAGTCCTGCCCAGTTGTCTTTTTCTAAACTACTCAAACCAACACACTGTCTTCATCTCCACAGAGGTAGCAGCTAAGGGAAGTTAATTGCTAGGGTTTACTTGCCTTTTACTTTGACTGGCTTTTGAACTGTGTATAGTGCCTTTAGAATGTTGTCACAGGCACCAAGTGCTTATCTTCCAGAGCATCCCAGAAGCCTCAAAGCCTGGGATGCTCCAAAATGCTGGCCCGTCTCCTTCATGTGCCTCACCTTTGGTCATTGAAGTAGCTGTTCACATTGATGGGCCAGTTATGAAGCCCAGCAATTGGGATAGGGTGGGAGCAAGCCTCAACTTCCTAGATAAAGAATGCTTTGGGTTGTGGATCTCCCAGGGTGCTGTGAAAGGTAATGGCTAAGTGTGTGCACTAAGGCCCCTTTTACACTGGGGCGGGGGCAGCGTCAGCAGTAAAACGCTGCTATTGTTAGCGGCGCTTTACCGTCGGTATTCGGCCGATAGCGGGGCGGTTTTGCCCCCCGCTAGCGGCCGAGAAAGGGTTCAAAACCACCGCAAACCTCCTCTGCAGAGGCACTTTGCCAGCGATATTGCCGCGGTGTCCCATTGATTTCAATGGGCAGGAGCGGTATACACACCGCTCCTTCACCGTTCCAAAGATGCTGCTAGCAGGACTTTTTTTTCCGTCCTGCTAGCGCACCGCTCCAATGTGAAAACCCTCGGGGCTTTCATATTGGAGACAAAACAGCGGCACTTTCAGGTCGGTTTGCAGGCGCAATTTTTAGCACCATAGCGCCTGCAAACCGCCCCAGTGTGAAAGGGGCCTTACACCTGATGATGTTTTACACAGGAACAAGCAAGTACAGGTGCACTTTAAGGCTCCATTCACACCCATACAGGTGCGCCTGCATTTTTGGTGTGTTGCATTTAGGGCAGCATACAGGGCCTCTGATAAGGGGTTAACACCAGTCTTCCTGTATGGGGCCCGGGCAGGACAGGGAGGGGGGATGTGCAATTACAGGAACGATGCTCTATGCAGCTCTCTGCAGTAGCTGGAAGCTGGTTCCTCCTCCTCTCCCTTCTGCTGCCTTTCAGCTGCTGCAGGAGGAGACACACAGGGCATTCTTCTGTAATTGCCCCCACCCACTGCACCGATCCCTCTCCTTGTCCTGCTCACATCTGTTTTTTCCTGCTGTGTCCCCCCCCCGTGTGCCTGGGCCCCCACCTGCAGCGCTGCCAACTTCCCTCTCTGGCTGCTGCTGGGTACACATAAGAATGCTCAGGATGGAAAGCAGGGGAATTGGCCAGTGAATATGTTTATTGCCCCCTTTCTTTAGTGAATGAACACAGTGAGTGAGGTCTCAGTGTGTTCATTCATAACTGTGCCTAGTACACTGTGATTACTGTGCTTCAGTTTATGAAGAACAGGAGCCTCTGTCTCCTATTCATTCATCTTCAGTGCAGCTGAGGCTACAGAGAGAAGAATAAAAGAATCTGTGTCCTCAATTCATTTCTCAAAGGTTAGATGTCAGGAGTATGTTGAGGCCCCTGATATTTCGCCTAAGCCCTCCAACAGGATTTAAAAAAATAATAATAATAATTTAACATTTTTTTAAAAAATCATTTTAAAAAAATATAAAAAAATTAATCAAAACATGAAGTGCTCGTTCACATGGTTCTCTGCCCCATACAGTGTAAATGAGTGGTCTGTGCAACTGGAGCCATCTGTTACTCTGAGGATGCAATGACTGTATGAACACAGCAGCGGGCCCTAATGTGATAGGTGTGCAGGTGTCAGTGAAGTGGCCCCAAATGCACATTGTCAGTGTTCAGGGACCATACACCTGCCTGTCAGATTAGGACCTGTGGCTGTTTTCATACAACTGCTGCATCTCCATAGCGTAACATAGGCTGTCTGCACACAGCCCCAGCTACATAAAAAAAATAATAATAATAATCTGATTCACACTGTACAGGCCACAGCACCCACGTGAATGACCCCCAAGACCTAATTTACACACAGAACTTTATTAACTCAATACCAATAGATTTATAATTTTGTAAGTTATGTTATATTTGTGTCTGCTAATAATGATGTAATGATTATGTTGAGGGGGGGGGTGTTGGGGTAGTGCTCTAGGGCAGCCAGGTAGGCTGCACGGGGCCCCGTGATTTCCGCCCTGGCAGCATGTTCATTTCAGTGAGCTCTCGACACGTGCAGACACTTTTTTTTATTTTATATATATATATATATATATAGCATTACTCTACAGCGCATGGCAATAAGTTAGTCTGCATTGTGTTGCAATTTAGTACACATGACTGGTGTGTTGGGGGGGCATTAAAGTGGTGTTCCAGGCATTTTATTAACTCCCCCAACCACACCCCACCCGTGCGTTCTTGACCAGTTCTCATAATCTGCTTGACTTTTTTTTTTTTTCCTTCAGTGCAAATACATTTTTTTGAGGTTTTAATCCTCCGCTCCCGCAGTACCTCGCCGTGGGGTGTTTTAAAAAAAAAAAAAAAAAAAGCTGGAACTTCACTTTTAATATTGAATGGCATGGCACAGCCCCTGACATAACATGGCACTTTTTTATGCGCTGTGGGAACCTGTGCGATATTGCATGTGTTCCCGTTTATAGTAAGTGTGAACAGGGCTAAATAAAATCTGTATATTCTTCTGCCATAGTTACCAAAACCTCAACCCTCCAATGACAAAGCAGAGGTCGGGTATGACTTGGATTGTACAAGTGTGTCTTTTTATGCGCTAAGCAGATTTCTTTGGTGCTAGATGAGTGATGATTGGTCAAGAAAAGCGCACTCGCTGATTGCTGATGATATGTATCATTTTTTTAACGTATTAATTAACGTTGTATTCTATGCTTTTATCTGAAGGGCTTTTCTAATCTGCCAATCTGCATGGCCAAAACGCATCTCTCCTTGTCTCATAACCCGGAGCTGAAAGGTGCCCCAAAAGGCTTTGTATTGCCCATCCGTGACATCAGAGCCAGCATTGGAGCTGGGTTTCTATATCCATTAGTTGGATCGGTAAGAGGTTATTATTTATCTGTCAATATGACCTTTAAAACATGGGATCCTTTGGAAGGCCTAACAAGTACATGGTACAGGGTCACTATGGCAACAAAATGAATGCTTGTTAGTGGAATATGCCGGTCATAAGGGCAATGTAGCTTTGACATACAGTATTTCTCGCAGATCTCTTTATGAATTGCTGGGACATAATTTATTAACGTCACCCCAGGTGAAATCAATAGGTAAACATATGCAAAAACTCAAAAAATATAAAGTAACACATTGATAGTGCATAGAAATTGGGCATACACCCTGCAAACCTAGCCCAACAATTAATGGGAATATGCTGGGCTATACTACCAGAAACCCTACATATGCATGTGAAAAATCAATTAATGTGCATAATAAATAACAGAAATAATCTAAAAACAATCCGCTCAAGGAATTGTAGATTAATGCAAACATAAAATGTCAATAATAGGAAGAACGTGGCTGTTGGTAAAGACCCCCTTCATAGGAAGACAATGAGCAGGCTTCCAGCTCTCACATCCTTAGAAACAAACAGGGCTGATAATGTAACAAAGCAAAGATTGCTTGGAGGGGACCACAACACACGTTCCACCGGAGGAGAAAAAAGAGAAGCATATAGCATAAAACCCTATGTCACCAAGGGTCACCTGCGCAAAAATGCGCTACTCACGAGACCGGTAGAAAAAACAGGCATTCAGATGTTATGGTCGGTTCGCCGCTCTCCGGCGTGCGTTCCACCGCCAAGGAAGTGATGTCACTGGTATCAGATCAGATGGACGTGGACAGGATGTTGCGTCGACGCGTTTCGCCCCTCCCCCAGGGCGTTATCAAAGACTCGAGTCTTTGATAACGCCCTGGGGGAGGGGCGAAACGCGTCGACGCAACATCCTGTCCACGTCCATCTGATCTGATACCAGTGACATCACTTCCTTGGCGGTGGAACGCACGCCGGAGAGCGGCGAACCGACCATAACATCTGAATGCCTGTTTTTTCTACCGGTCTCGTGAGTAGCGCATTTTTGCGCAGGTGACCCTTGGTGACATAGGGTTTTATGCTATATGCTTCTCTTTTTTCTCCTCCGGTGGAACGTGTGTTGTGGTCCCCTCCAAGCAATCTTTGCTTCGTTACATTATCAGCCCTGTTTGTTTCTAAGGATGTGAGAGCTGGAAGCCTGCTCATTGTCTTCCTATGAAGGGGGTCTTTACCAACAGCCACGTTCTTCCTATTATTGACATTTTATGTTTGCATTAATCTACAATTCCTTGAGCGGATTGTTTTTAGATTATTTCTGTTATTTATTATGCACATTAATTGATTTTTCACATGCATATGTAGGGTTTCTGGTAGTATAGCCCAGCATATTCCCATTAATTGTTGGGCTAGGTTTGCAGGGTGTATGCCCAATTTCTATGCACTATCAATGTGTTACTTTATATTTTTTGAGTTTTTGCATATGTTTAGCTTTTTCACAGTTGCTAGCGCAGTTCACTTGGTTATATAATACTAAAAGTACAGCACTTTCACTCTGCAGCTGCAACATATTTCTTTCTTATATTTTGAGATCACAGATTATATTTGCGAGCGCTGTATTGTATGATTTCATGAAATCAATAGGTAATCAAGGGCAGACGACTCTATATAATGTAATTACTAATATATATATATATATATATATATATATATATATATATATATATATATATGTATATATATACTGTATGTGTGTGTATAAATATACACTCACTGGCCACTTTATTAGGTACACTTGTTCGATTGCTTGGTAAAACAAACTGCTAATTGGCCAATCACATGGCAGCAACTCAGTGCATCTAGACGTGGTGAAGACGACTTGCCGAAGTTCAAACTGCGCATCAGAATGGGGAAGAAAGGGAATTTAAGTGACTTTGAACGTGGCATAATTGGTGTCAGATGGGCTGGTCTAAGTATTTCAAAAACTGCTGATCTACTGGTATTTTCATGCATGACCATCTCTAGGGTTTACAGAGAATGGTCCAAAAAAGAGAAAATATCCAGTGAGCGGCAGCTGTGTGGATGAAAATGTCAGAGGAGAATGGGCAGACTGGTTGGACATGATAGAAAGGCAACAGTAACTCAAATAACCACTTGTTACAACCAAGGTATGCAGAATACCATCTTTGAACGCACAACACATCGAACCTTGAAGCAGATGGGCTGCAGCAGCAGCAGAAATTGAGGCTACAATTCGCACAGACTCACCAAAATTGGACAATAGAAGATTGGAAAAACGTTGCCTGTTCTGATGAGTCTCGATTTCAGCTGCAACATTCAGATGGTCGGGTCAGAATTTGGCAACATGAAAGCATAGATCCATCCTGCCTTGTATCAATGGTTCAGGCTGGTGGTGGTGTAATGGTGGGGGGGATATTTTCTTGGCACATTTTGGGCCCCTTAGTACAAATTGAGCATTGTTTAAAAGCCATGGCCTACCTGAGTATTGTTGCTGACCATGTCCATCCCTTTATGACTACAGTGTACACATCTTCTGATGGCTCCTTCCAGCAGGATAATGCACCATGTCACAAAGATCAAATCATCTCACCACTGGTTCCTTGAACATGACAATGAGATCACTGTACTCCAATGGCCTCCACAGTCATCAGATCTCAATCCAATCGAGCACCTCTGGGATGTGGTGGATTGGATTCGCATCATGGATGTGCAGCCGACAAATCTGCAGCAACTGTGTGATGTTATCATGTCACTATGGACCAAAATCTCAGAGGAATGTTTCCAACACCTTGTTGAATCTATGCTAAGAGGAATGAAGGCAAAAGGGGGTCCAACCCTGTACTAGCAAGGTGTACCTAATAAAGTGGCCAGCGTGTGTGTGTGTGTGTGTGTATATATGTGTGTGTATATATACACTACCGTTCAAAAGTTTGGGGTCACCCAAACAATTTTGTGTTTTCCATGAAAAGTCACACTTATTCACCACCATACGTTGTGAAATGAATAGAAAATAGAGTCAAGACATTGACAAGGTTAGAAATAATGATTTGTATTTGAAATAACATTGTTTTTACATCAAACTTTGCTTTCATCAAAGAATCCTCCTTTTGCAGCAATTACAGCATTGCACACCTTTGGCATCCGTCCACAACACTTTTTTCCAGTCTTCCTCTGTCCAATGTCTGTGTTCTTTTGCCCATCTTAATCTTTTTCTTTTATTGGCCAGTCTCAGATATGGCTTTTTCTTTGCCACTCTGCCCTGAAGCCCAAAATCCCGCAGCTGCCTCTTCACTGTAGATGTTGACACTGGTGTTTTGCGGGTACTATTTAATGAAGATGCCAGTTGGGGACCTGTGAGGCGTCTGTTTCTCAAACTAGAGACTCTAATGTGCTTATCTTCTTGCTTAGTTGTGCAACGCGGCCTCCCACTTCTTTTTCTACTCTGGTTAGAGCCTGTTTGTGCTGTCCTCTGAAGGGAGTAGTACACACCGTTGTAGGAAATCTTCAATTTCTTTGCAATTTCTCGCATGGAATAGCCTTCATTTCTAAGAACAAGAATAGACTGTCGAGTTTCAGATGAAAGTTTTCTTTTTCTGGCCATTTTGAGCGTTTAATTGACCCCACAAATGTGATGCTCCAGAAACTCAATCTGCTCACAGGAAGGTCAGTTTTGTAGCTTCTGGAAGGAGCTAGACTGTTTTTAGATGTGTGAACATGATTGCCCAAGGGTTTGCTAATCATCAATTAGCCTTCTGAGCCAATGAGCAAACACATTGTACCATTAGAACACTGGAGTGATAGTTGCTGGAAATGGGCCTCTATACACCTATGTAGATATTGCACCAAAAACTAGACATTTGCAGTTAGAATAGTCATTTACCACATTAGCAATGTATAGAGTATATTTGTTTAAAGTTAGGACTAGTTTAAAGTTAGCTTCATTCAAAAGTACAGTGCTTTTCCTTCAAAAATAAGGACATTTCAATGTGACCCCAAACTTTTGAACGGTAGTGTATATATATATATATATATATATATATATATATATATATATATATATATATATGTGTGTGTGTGTGTGTATATGTGTGTGTGTGTGTACATATATATATATATATATATATATATATATATATATTCATAAATCATTTTGGACAAGAATGCATACAATTGTGTAGTTGCAGAGAACTTTGTGCTTAACATTATCTTTACATTTCCTCTTCTATATGTCCGTTTCAGCAGCAGACAAGGCTGTGAGGGGAGTCCTGATTCAATTAGTAAAAGGAAGTGAGCTTTGTAAGAAAATGTGTCCACTTAAAAATAAAATTTTATCAACATATTTTTCATAAGCTCCTATATGAGATCACTTGTTATAAGGGACGCTGCTATTGTCATGACTATGTTGGAAGCAACAAAACTGCAGTAGTGCAGCCAGTTCACCTGTGTCTTCTCCTATGGAGGTAAAGAGAGATTTTTGTCTGCAGGTGTTTGTGGACATTCTGGAGGAGGAAGGAGGACTAGCAGCATTACTAGGACTGATTACACAATAAAGACCCTCATTTTTTTATCGCTTTAGCATGCTCATTACATTGAGAATTTACACTTGATACATATAAATGACACTAACCCTCTGCTCGTGTTTTGTAGATGAGCACAATGCCTGGTCTCCCAACTAGACCGTGTTTCTATGATATCGATCTGGATCCTGACACAGAGCAAGTAAATGGATTGTTCTGAAATCTCAAGTCTGGATATACTAAATGGTGAGATTGTAGTGCTGTACCCACCCATTATCCTTCTGTGCAGTATATAATTCTCTACAGTGCTACAGAAGCACTTAAAAGAAACCTGTACTTAGAGAAACAGGGAGACTTAGGAAGGCTACATTTAGAAGCTATAAAAATTAATAATTTTGTCAATATAACCCTATTTTTCAGCAATTTGGAGCTCAGAAAATTCTGAAATTATTGGTCCCATGGCTGAAAATAACAATAATTATGGCAAATAACAGTAGCTCAGTGAATTACGTCTTGAGTTGAAGTCTATCTCTAGATTCAGCTTCTTTTATCAGCTGCAATTCCTTAAAGCATTTGTTAACCCCAAAAAATAAATTGATTTTCTGGTACCTTAAAGCAGATTAAACAGCACAGTGCTTGTTCTGTGTAATCTGCCCCCCTCTAAACTATAAAAAAAAAAAACCTGAATCTGCCACTTCCTGTATCCCCTCTCTAAATAGACCTGATCACCGTGGTCTAATTGCGGCCCTCCTTCATACGCTACTGACCCCTCTGCTCTCCTCTCTCCCCCCTCACCCCCCTCCTTCCTGCCTGTCAGCTCGTGTCTGTGTCTTTGTCTCCAAGAGTGGATAGAGTCGAGAGGGATTAGAACACTCTGCCCCTCATTAGAGAGATTCATCCTTTCTATCTGTCCTGTTTACCATTATCAGTGAAAGTAAAAGAAAATCCCAAATTTTGGGTTGCCCCAGAAAAGTAATAGGGGAAATCTTCCAATGGGGACACTAGTTCTTGTGACCTGGGGGTCCCCAAGAAATTCCCTTAATTTGCAGGGATTTCCTTTCACTTCCTGTTGTGAAAGTTGCAAAATTGTTCTTAGGCATTAAGATTTGTTTTACCCTTAGGGCAGGTTCACACGGGGGCGACTTGTCAGGCGACCTAGCCGCCTGACAAGTTGCCTCCCGTTCTGTACAATGGAACCGTTCTAATCGGAGCGACGCAAGTCGCTCTGACTTAGAAGAAAGGTTCCTGTACTACTTTGGGGGCGACTTGCATAGACTTCTATACAGAAGTCGTCTTGCAAGTCGCCGCGGCAGTCGTGTGCAGGTCGCCTCTGTGAGGCGACCTGCAAGTCGTGCCGCTTCTAATGTGAACGGGCGCTTAGATGAGAAGGTGTTAATTTGGAGGGATTTCGTCTCACTTCCTGGTTGGCTATGGGACAGAAATTAAATCTCTCCAATGGGACACAGATGACGAAAAAAAAAACCTGACGAGTTATAACCCTCCCTTGCTCAATTCAAAATGAAAAATAAAAACGTTTTAGCTATAGTTCTACTATAACCCTTTCGCTGCCAGATATGTTTTTATGTTTTTTGCACACATGTTTAAAAAAAATCATTTTAGGCCTAAAGATTAATCAAACCCCCCCAAACATTTATATATTTTCTGAAAGCAGATACCCTAGAGAATAAAATAGTGGTAGTTACAACTTTTTATGTCACCCGTTATTAATGCAAAGGTTTAGGAAACCCAAAATTTCAGTAAAAAACACACTAATGTGAATTTTAAGGCAAACAAACACAATAAACCATGCAAATTTTTGGTAAAATATAAAAGCTGAGATTTCACCAAGTAAATAGCTACCCAACATGTCGAACCTTAAATTTGTGTGCACCCATGAAATGACGACAAACTTCAGTTCCCTATATTTTCTATGCTTCAAAAGCCTCCTATAAGTATCAGTTTAGTGTTAAGGGGGAGGTCTTGTGTTAGAAATATTGCTCTCACTCCAGCGTGTGTGGCGATATGTAACATGCGCATTGCAATAGCTATTTTCACGCATAGGCGCCTATGCGTTTAGGTTTGTATGTGGGGGTTTCAATTAAAAAAAAAATTTGGGGGGGGGGGGGATTTTATGTGCTTGGGTGTAACTTTTTTTTTTTTCATCACAAAGGGGAAAAAAATTCCCTATGTGATGTTTTTTAGGTTGTCTTCTCTGGGCTCCACTGAATGTTTTACAATGCAGATCGCATTGAAAAACATTACTTCCTGGCTAAACTAAAGAGACGGCATGTGGCTCCTGGGCCCGCAGCTGGGCAAGCGGAGCCCGGAAAGCATGGCTGGACACGGCAGAGCCAGGGGCATCAGTACCAGGGGTGTTTGTGAGCAAACCGAATGCTTTCACCTGACAAGCAGGAGTCTGTCAGTTTCACGCACAATCCAGTTGCTGTAGCTACCAGATTGTGTGTGAAACCCCCCGCTGTCAGGTCCGTAAGTCGTACGGACCTGGCAGCGAAATGGTTAATCCTTGCTAATAACAGTATAGCTGCTTTTACTGCAAAACTCTTCCCCATGCTGTAGAAGTCTGTTCTTTTCACTCAAGTCGTTTATCCATGCTCAGGACCAATGGTTCCCAACCTGTGGTACACATACCTTCCAATGGGTATACTCCAGGACATTAAGGAAAATGCAAAATAGAAAATGATTAATGGCAGAAAGAGGTAGCAGTATACTTAGGGTTGCCACCTCATTCCTTTAAACCCGAACATGTAATAGTTACACAGGTTCTGTGGTTGATTAAGGTGGTAATTAAACTCACCTGGTGCCTTATCTGCATTAAATTAGCCTGAGAACCTGTGTAATTAATACATGTTCGGGTTTAAAGGGATGAGGTGGCAACCCTAAGTATACCTGTGACCATGTAATCACCCAGTACTGCCGACTTTTTCGATTGGTTACTGGGTCTCTGGTTGTGTACTTGTATCTCTGGCCTGGCTGTGTGAATGTTTTTGTGACGTCAATGTTGCGCACACAGCATGCAAATAACTTCCTTGTTTGGAGAGAGGAAGAGGGAGGGGTGAGGTGGTTCCGTTGATGGTCACAGTTTGGAACACTTTTTCAGGTTAGATTAAGTTACAATAAAAGATAATCAAAGAGTAGGCAGAAACCAGAGTCAGCACTTGGATCCTGGAATGTGGTTTTAATACTTTCCTTCTGTGTGTATGGTTAGTCCTTCTGTTGACCTGTGTGCCACTAGAAATAGAAATTTCCTATTGTGCTTATTGTTCAATGCAGCAATAGATGGAAATTCCAGAATAATGTAATTTCTGATTTTGTCTCTACTTACTTACAGTGTTTTAAAGCTGGCTGATCAGCTCTCAAGCCATGGACAAGCTGCCATTGAAACTCCTGCTGTAAAATCGTTTTACTTTACTTTCTACAAAAGGTCTTTTAGTGTTTTTTTTTCTCACAGGCTTTGCAAACCTGTCTGTCTGGAAAATAAATATATATTTTACAAAAAGGTTTGTGTTGTGTTATTGTTTGGTTTAATTTTAACTGGTGCTGGTTAGGTTGCATGATGTAATGGGCCTTACATGCATCCCCTGACCCCACCAAAGGGCCACACATTATATTCAGCTTATGTATTGCTACAGTGAGCAATTGTAGACATACAGGAGATGGTCAAAACTTGTGGAAGGTACTGTAGGAGATGGTCAAAAAATGTAGACATACTGCAGGAGATCTTCAGAGCCTGGGACAAACAATGGAACATGGTCAGAGACTGTGAACATACTGCAGGAGATAGTCAGAAACTAGTGACATACTATAGAGGAGATGGTAAGAAACTAGGGAAATATTGCAAGAGATGGTCAGAGGCTACAGACATACTGCAGGAGATGGTCAGAGCATAGGACAAGCAACAGGGATGGCCATAGGCTATGAACATACTGCAGGACATGGTCAAAAACTAGGGCCATACTACAGGAGATGGTCAGAGACTGCAGACATACTACAGGAGATGGTCAGAGACAGCAGACATACTACAGGAGATGGTCAGAGATTGCAGACATACTACAGGAGATGGTCAGAGATTGCAGACATACTACAGGAGATGGTCAGAGACTGCAGACCTACTACAGGAGATGGTCAGAGACTGCAGACATAGTACAGGAGATGGTCAGAGACAGCAGACATAGTACAGGAGATGGTCAGAGACAGCAGACATAGTACAGGAGATGGTCAGAGACTGCAGACATAGTACAGGAGATGGTCAGAAACTGCAGACATAGTACAGGAGATGGTCAGAGACTGCAGACATACTACAGGAGATGGTCAGAGACTGTGAACATACTAAAGGCAAGTCAGGCTGCTGGCAGCAGGACTATACAGTGAAAAAAAAAAACAAAAAAGGAAATGCAGCGCTCAGAAAGTGAAATGAGTATATTAACAATGTGACCAGTCCGTAAGTATTAAGCCTGGTGATGAGACATGTGTTCATAAAATCAAAAATGCTAGTGTGCAGAGAAGTGTAATGAGTCCACACTGTAGGGAAAATCAATCCAAACTAAATAGTGAGAAAGTCCTACAAGGACTGGTAAGGGTGATGTGAATCCGTGGATTAAAAACGGAATCAGTGATATGCGATGTGAGTCCGTAGATGGAAAACAACATCAGTGGTATATAACATCAATATGTAGAGAAGGGTGGGTACTCTTACCGGATAAAATGGACTCCCGTGTCTTATGACATGGAGTCAATGAAGCAGTGAGCCCCACTGAGGGGATGAAGAGATGTCCGGAAGGCTGGAACTTCTAAGATGCACTTCAACCCCACCGGGGCGATGATGAGATGTCCGGAAGGCTGGAACTCACAAAGTATACTTCAACCAATGTACATCAAACGATCATCTGGATGGATCATCAAACCAGGATTTCCAGGACCATAGAGTTCAAATAGCCAGTGGAATGCAATCTCTCTCGTCAAGGTGGTATGTAAAAGAGAAATCAAAACTTCCGCATAGTGCAGATAAAACAGGGATTTTTATTGCTAAAAACCATATAAATAAAAAAGTGATAACTATAAAAATACAAGCATAGGCAGCATGGAGAGGGGGAGATCGTCCGACGCGTTTCGACACCCAGGGGTCTTCAACTGGGGCATGAGCTACCCACTCCACGCTGCTGATATTTATAAATAATGTAACCTATGGGGTAGAAACCTTGGACCAATCACATTGGATCCATGGTGTCAAGTAAACCGGAAATGCATCATAGTAACACGTAGACCAATAGGAATCAAGGAAAAATGACACACGGGTGTGTGCTCCAATAACGCGGTCTACCAGTCTAAGCCGCGCCCAGGAGTCAATCAGCCCGCGTGTCAAACAAAAGGAAGCCGCTTGGCGGGGAAAGCCTGCCAAGCGTCACTTCCTGGTCACATGGTCAGGGGAAAGGCGACGTCACGCAAACACCGCCCAAATCCTGAAGACACCACTGCGTACACTGGATGGGAGGAGATGGCGCAACGCCGCCGGGTCACCGCCCAACACTTCCCGATCACATGATCAAAAGAAATGTTGTCATGTGACCGCGGGGAGGGACGACTCAGCAGCGTACTGCGTGTCATCCCCACAGGCAAACAGCTAGATGTCAGCAAATGGAAACAACTGATACATCATGGCAGAGTGATGATAGACAGTATGAGTAAAACACGTCCTTCCGTACAAATAGGATGATTTCAATGATACATACAAATATATCAAACATGGCCAACTTAGAATAAATATATCTAACGAATAAATAAATGAAAAAAAAAAAAATATATATATATATATATATATATATATATATATATATATATATATATATATATGAAGGGAAATACTCAATAGTGTATTCCATAATAAAAATTGAATTATTGTGGATGAATTATATAAAAGGAAATTTTGAATAAATAGCGAGAAGATGACCCCAACAAATAAAAAGAGCCAAACATAGGCCCGGAGGGCATGCATCAAAGGACTCTGAATGACAACCTACCATGAACAAATGACAAATGTAGCCGCTAAGATTGGTTAATAAAAGAGTTGAGGTCCCACTCCACGTTCAAACCGAACGGAAGTAGGACCTCAGCTCATAGATCCAGCAGGTTTCGAGGCGTGAAACGCCTCGAAGTCTCGATTCTCCCCTCCAATGAGGGATGAATCTGTCTATAACTTGAAAAAGTGTACCAGAAGGATCTTTGTTGAGATGGTGTAAGTAATGTCGTGGTACCGTGTGTTTGCTTATACAGTGAAAGAATGAATGATTTGTATAGTGCTGCAAATGCGAACTGAATCGCCTCAAGGTACGATAACATTTTCTGAATTCCTTCTAGTCTACTTATTCTGTGGGAATAAAAGCAGATTCAGACCATTTTATTAGAAAAACCAATAGTTCCTCCAGGCAAATACACAGCACATGACTGCAAAGCTTAGACTGCAGAGTAATCATTTAGTCTAGGGGTGCAGAGAAAAGGTGCACTTGCCTACCTTATACCTGGCTCTCATTCTTCCTCCATCGATGTAAACGGTCCAGCATTGCCATTGCTGCATGCTTGCCTTCTCCATGTAAAGGTAGGGTTAGTAGCCCTGCACTGTACTTGCACCTCTGATGATGCGGAGGGACCATGCACAGCTTTGGGTGAAGAGAACAGGGTCCTGTTTGTGAGAGCTTACAATCTAAATGAGAGGGGCAAGTGATACAAATGCTAGTAACCGTGGTGGCATTAAGTTGATGGAGAAAAAAATAATTCACTTTTTAGGTGGTGAGGTAGGTTTCCTGAAGATATGAGTTTTCAGATATCAGCTAAAGGTGGATAGAGTAGGCTATAGCTGGAGAGATTTGAGTAGGGATTTCAAGATGATAGGAGAGACTCTTAAATCCAGACATTCTGGAGGTGAGCATTGGAGGTGGGGTCATGGAGCAAGATTTCTTGGAAGGAGCAAAAAGGACAGTTTGGTTGATATATTGAGACAAGATTGTTGATCTAGCTTGGAGCAGAGTTTGGGATGGCTTAGTATGTTATTCGATTGAAGGGGAGCCTGTGTAGAGGAAGGCCAACAAGGAGAAAAAAAATCAAGGCAAGAGGATATTAAGAAGACTGTAGTCAGTGGACTGTGTTAACTTATATTACAGGAATAATAGGGTACATCTCTCTTAACAAAACCTTAGATAGCAGTAAACACCCAACAATAGCTCTAATCCTTTCCCACACTATTCAAAACTAAGAAAACGTATTTTGGCATCATATAGGCTTTAATGACGAGGGTGTGAGGGAGGTAAATACCACACTTGTACTTTAATCACATATCAGTCAACATCAAAACACAGAGCTGCCATGGCCTTGTTTTTGTGAAGGAGTGCCAGACCAAAATTAGGATTCTTGGCCACCAGTATCTGCATCAGCAGTCAAAATAAGAAGCTTATTTTGACTGCTGATGCAGATACTGCTGGACGGGAATTGTAATCTAGCAATTGGCTTCCCTGCACAGATTTATACAGGAAGGTCTTATTTGAGCCCACTCAAGGTTCTAATTTTTAACTAAAACCCTGATGAAGGTGGAGTTCCTTTGACCCCCGATCAGGGCTGGACTGGCCTACCGGGATACTGGGAAATTTTTCGGTAGGCCGCCTGCCCTGGGGCTGCTTTGAGCGGCAACTGCAGCTCTCTCCTCCCTCTGTCCTCCTGCGCTCGTATATCACAGAGCTGGGTCTGTGTGCAAGGTCCCACCCCCCTAGACCGGCTTGTGTGATGGTAGATTGAATCAGTGTTCCGCCTATCACACAAGCCAGTCTAGGGGGGCAGGACCTTGCACACAGACCCAGCTCCGTGATATGCGAGCGCCAGAGGACAGAGGGAGGAGAGCACTGTGTTATCCAGAAAATGGTGAGGCTGATATTAGTGGGCAGAGGGGCTGCAATTGGTGGGCAGAGAGGCTGTAATTGGTGGGCATAGAGGCTGCAATTGGCGGGCACAGAGGCTGCAATTGGCGGGCACAGAGGCTGCAAATGGCTGGCAGAGGGGCTGCAGTTGGTGGGCAGAGAGGCTGCAATTGGTGGACACAGAGGCTGCAATTGGTGGGCAGAGAGGTTGCAATTAGTGGGCACAGAGGCTGCAATTGGTGGGCACAGAGGCTGCAGTTGGTGGGCAGAGAGGCTGCAATTGGTGGACACATTGGCTGCAATTGATGGACACAGAGGCTGCAATTGGTGGACACAGAAGCTGGAATTGGTGGGCACAGAGGCTGCAATTGGTGGACACATTGGCTGCAATTGGTGGACACAGAGGCTGCAATTGGTGGACACAAGCTGCAATTGGTGGGCAGAGAGGCTGCAATTGGTGGACACAGAGGCTGCAATTGGTGGGCACAGAGGCTGCAGTTGGTGGGCAGAGAGGCTGCAATTGGTGGAAACAGAGGCTGTAATTAGTGGGCACAGAGGCTGCAATTGGTGGACACAGAGGCTGCAATTGGTGGGCAGAGAGGCTGCAATTAGTGGGCAGAGAGGCTGCAATTGGTGGGCAGAGGAGCTGCAATTGGTGGGCACAGAGGCTGCAATTGGTGGACACAGAGACTGCAATTAGTGGGCAGAGAGGCTGCAATTGGTGGGCAGAGAGGCTGCAATTGGTGGGCAGAGGCTGCAATTGGTGGACACAGAGGCTGCAATTGGTGGACACAGAAAGACTTCAATTGGTGGGCACAGAGAGGCTGCATTCATGGGCACAGTGAGACTGCATTTATGGGCACAGTGAGGCTGCATTTGATGGGCACAGTGAGGCTGCAATGGTGGGCACAGTGAGGCTGCATTGGTGAGCAGGGCAAGGCTGCATTGATGGGCATGGCAAGGCTGCATTGATGGGCACATAGAGGCTGCATTGATGGGCACAGTGAGGCTGCATTTGAAGGGCAACGAAGGGAATAATGACGTTATGATGTTGGGCTGGTATAAAAATGCTATGGGGCTGGTACGATATTTTTTCCAGGGCTGGTTTTTATTCCCAGTCCGCCCTGCCCCCGATATGCTTTGGCTGTCTTTTAACACAACATCAATAAATGAACTTGGATGCTTTTACTTTTTGTTCTGGCGCTCCTTCCATATATGTACGTTTTTTTCTGGTAACCTGATGGAGTATCCACTGGAGGGTAGGCTTGTCTGTTGTGAGCAGCCTAACCTGAGCCAGTGGGCTCTTCAAATGTTTTTTGACCTCTCACTACTTTGTATAAGCTCATATCAAAGCGCCAGCGCCTCCTGGATACCTGTTTTTCATGGCTTTGTTTTTGACAGTACAAACAAATGGCCACTGCCCCCACCTATAACTAACCTTCGCAGCAAAGAGCACATGGAAGGGCAACGTAGGTAAAGCAAAACTAAAGAAAATTCACAGCTCAACTTACTGGCCAGCCAGCATCCAACCGAATTATCCTAACAGGTTGCTTTAAAAACATGGGTTTAGTTAGCACACGTTTGCAAACTCATGCGTAAGCTGCAAAGCCACGTCACGGCACCCCAGTATTATCTGCAGTCCTAACTGTAAATTTTTGAGAGCCTCCATAGTAGAAGCATAATAATGGATAGGCAGTGGGCAGGTGAGCTGGAGGGAGCCCACCTCTCCTTAAAGTGGAGTTCCGCCCCAATTTATTTTTTAAAAGTCAGCAGCTACAAATACTGCAGCTGCTGACTTTTAAAATATGGACACTTACCTGTCCAGGGCGCCCGCGATATCCTCACCCGAAGCCAATCTGTCTGTTGGGGTCTCAGGTGGAGGCGCCGCCATCTTCGGTAAGGGAATCAGGAAGTGAAGCCTTGCGGCTTCACAGCCTGGTTCACCACTGTGCATGCGTGAGTCGCACTGCGCGTCCTCACTGGTCCCTGCTGTCTTCTGGGACCTGTGTGTCTCCCAGAAGACAGCGGGGGGGGGGGGGGACGGAGGAGGGGCCGGACATGGCGTAGATCCCCGCGGAGCCTGCGGCGATCTATGCCCAGAAGTGGGAGTTAATACCTGGATTAGAAAGGTATCTGCTCCCCCCTGAAAGGTGCCATATGTTACACCAGAGGGAGGGAGGAATCCGATCAGCGGAAGTTCAATTTTTAGGTGGAACTCCGCTTTAAAAGCGCGGGCACACTGGTCTTGTTTTTGACAGGGCATTTTTGAAGTTAATAATGTTTCCAGACACCTCATGGACAGCTCATATCAGTCCTAGACTATTAAGCAGTAAATAAACCTCAAAGATAAAATCCCTGGGACCAGTTCCAGCTCCAAGTCAGCAATGACCATTAGTTCTTTCCAGACTTCCTTTTAATACAAGACTAAATAATCAAACTACCTTTATTTTATTCTCCTGTCTACAGATTTATACATTTTAGCTGGCAAAAAGAATAAATCAACATGCATACATTCTCTGCAGAACAGATTAATATGTAACAGACAAAAAATGTTTTAACGTCCATTATCGCTGAATAGAAATGAGCCACTTGCGTGCGTATTGCAGACAGAGGAAAAAAACGCTTGTGTCTTCGCTGATGCCTGCAGCTTTTCTAATTAACACATGCAGAGCATTAGTTCATCCAAGGCTTTCTGATTTTGTGATGTGATTAATGAGGCATTTGATTCCAAAGATTTCACCTACAAAAACCTTGCAATACCAGAGAGGAAAAAAAAAGGAAATCTTAGAACAAAGTTGCCTGCAGCAGAACATAATTGGAATTGAAAAAAGAAAAAGTAGCTTGTTTGTTCCATTTTTTTTTCGCCAAACCCAAATAATTATTTTTCTAACTATTCTTTACTACGTTACCATTTGTCATATTCATGTATTGAAGGTAACTGTATTCTAGGCAGCGATGGCACAGCTCCCAGTAGACTATATTTTCAGACATAATGGATCATAAGTGGCATTCCTATTCCTGCATACAATGATGGAATGCACCTTCTATGGGTTGCTTGTCTCTATAGTTAGAGAATTTTATTGGACTGGGAACAGATCGTAAAGCTAAAACAGCTGGAGAACTCAAGTGTTGGCATGTGCACATTACTTAAAAAATTGGCAGATAACTATCTTGGAGACATGCCCAGTCTTGGACACTAGTATTTCAACGTACCTGTGTGCAAAAGTGTGTGAGCATATCAAACTAGCACAGCATGTGAAAGAACCCCCTTTAAAGTGTACCTGTGCATTGTTGATGCAGAGCAGGTTCACCTTAATGCCAGATCTTGAAGCAAGTTACACTCGTCCTTACTTCCCCACTGATCTTTACGCAGGCAGAAGTGAGGAGAAATAAGTGATAATGGTAATCTGCAAGCATGTGACTCAACCCCTTTTCTCCCACAGGAATGCTAGTGATTGTCAGGTACCCATCACTGTCACTTGGGAGGGGAGAGTGCTAAGTCCCATATTAAAGAATGGAGGCAGAATAGAAAAGAGCTAAAGGGAAGGAGACAGCTAAAGTGTGTCTATCAACAAAACTGGACATTCCGCTGTTCTAAAACTGTTGCAGGATGTTATTTTAGGCCTAGAGGATGACGGGGACCCGAGGTGCCCCAGCCAGCAGGCAGAAGGCAGGTTTCATCCCAGGAGTCAGGTGGGATCCTATCAGGGTGTCAGAAGAACCCCTACCCAGAGGCCAGGAGTGGGTCGCACAAAGGCTGAGGAAGCCGATAGAACCGGCAGAGCTGGACAATACAGTCAGAGGGACTAGTAAGAGGATGACAAGTGACAAGTGCGCCAGATGGCTCTGCATTTTCAATTGACTATTTATGTTGATGTGGTAGAACAACTGCATGGGCAACTGATGTTTATCCACTACAGCCCCAGAAAGATTTGCCCTCTTCCTGACCAGACCATTTTTTGCGATACGGCACTGCGCCGCTTTAACTGACAATTGCTCGGTTGTACGAACTTGTACCCAAACAAAATTGATGTCCTTTTTTTCCCACAAATAGAGGTTTCTTTTGGTGGTATTTGATCACCTCTGCAATTTTTATTTTTTGCACTATAAACAAAAAAAAGCGACAATTTTGAAAAAAAAAGCAATATTTTTAACTTTTTGCTATAGTAAATATCCCCCCCAAAAAATATCAAAAAACAAATTTCTTCCTCAGTTTAGGCCGATATGTATTCTTCCACATATTTTAAGGTAAAAAAAAAATCGGAAAAAGTGTATATTGATTGGTTTGCGCAAAAGTTATAGCGTCTACAAGATAGGGGATAGATTTATGGCATTTTTATTATTATTTTTTTTATTTTACTAGTAATGGCGGTGATCTGCAATTTTTATTGGGACTGCGACAGATCAGACACTTTTGACACTTTTTTGGGACCATTGACATTTATACAGCGATCAGAGCTAAAAATAGCCACTGATTACTCTATAAATGTCACTGGCAGGGAATGGGGTTAACAATAGGGGACGATCAAGAGGTTAAATGTGTGTCCTAGGGAGTGATTCTAACTGTGGGGGGATGGGACTGCCTGGAGGAGGAGACGGATCACTGTTCATACTTAGTATGAACAGATGTGTCTCCTCACCCCTGACAGAACGGAGATCTGTCTGTTTACATTGACAGACCTCCGTTCTGTGTCTCTCAGGAGCGATCGCTGGTGCCCGGCGAACATCGCCGCCGCCGGGCACGTGCATTGGCTCCGTCGTCGCACCTCTGGCATCTCGCCGTGAGCACCCCCTAGTGGTTTTAAAGCAGCCGACATATACCTACGGCAATTTGCCCAGGTGAGCCAACCTGCTGCAGTATAACTGCGGCAGCTGGTCGTCTAGTGGTTACGTTAACTTTCAATTTTGTTCAATAAAGGTGGGCTGCCATGCCGTAAATTACAGTTTGAACTGGTTCAACTCATTGGAAAAGCACTTGCCACATGAGTATAATCACATAAACACCACTATATATACAGTTGTACTCATAAGTTTACATACCCTGGCAGAATTTATGATTTCTTGGCCATTTTTCAGAGAATATGAATGATAACACAACTTTTCTTTCACTTATGGTTAGTGTTTGGCTGAAGCCATTTATTATCAATCAACTGTGTTTACTCTTTTTAAATCATAATGACAACAGAAACTACCCAAATGACCCTGATCAAAAGTTTACATACCCCAGTTCTTAATTCTATGTATTGCCCCCTTTAACATCAATGACAGCTTGAAGAGTTTTGTGGTATTTGTGGATGAGGCTCTTTATCTTCTCAGATGGTAAAACTGCCCATTCCACTTGGCAAAAAGCCTCCAGTTCCTGTAAATTCTTGGGTTGTCTTGCATGAACTGCACGTCTGAGATCTCCCCGGAGTGGGTCAATGATATTGAGATCAGAGGAGTGAGATGGCCACTCCAGAACCCTCACTTTATTCTGCTGTAGCCAATGACAGGTCGACTTGGCCTTGTGTTTTGGATCATTGTCATATTGGAATGTCCAAGTACGTCCCATGCGCAGCTTCCTGGCGGATGAATGCAAATGTTCCACTAGTATTTTTTGATAACATACTACATTCATCTTGCCTTATATTTTGACCAAATTTCCTGTGCCTTAGTAGTTCACACATCCACAAAACATCAGCGATCCACCTCTGTGTTTCACAGTAGGAATGATGTACCTTTCATTATAGGCCTTGTTGACTCCTCTCCAAATGTAGTGTTTATGGTTGTGGCCAAAAAGCTCAATTTTGGTCTCATCACTCCAAATGACTTTGTGCCAGAGGGTTTGAGGCTTGTCTCTGTGCTGTTTGGCGTATTATAAGCGGGATATTTTGTGGCATTTGCGTAGTAATGGCTTTCTTCTGGCGACTGGACCATGCAGCCCATCTTTCTTCAAGTGCCTCCTTATTGTGTATCTTGAAACAGCCACACCACATGTTTTCAGAGAGTCCTGTTTTTCACCTGAAGTTATTTGTGGGTTTTCTTTGCATCCCCAAAAAAATTTCCTGGCAGTTGTAGCTGAAATTTTAGTTGGTCTACCTGACCGTGGTTTGGTTTCAACAGAACCCTTTTTTTTCCACTTCTTGATTAGAGTTTAAACACTGCTGATTGGCATTCTCAATTCCTTGGATATCTTTTTATATCCCTTTCCTGTTTTATACAGTTCAGCTACCTTTTCCTGCAGATCCTTTGACAATTCTTTTGCTTTCCCCATGATTCAGAATCCAGAAACGTCAGTGCAGCACTGGATGAAAGATGCAAGGTCTGTCAGGAGTCCAGAAACTCATTGACCTTTTATACACACACACACGTTACAAGCAAACAGATCACAGGTGAGGATGGTTACCTTTAATAGCCATTCAAACCCCTTTGTGTCAGCTTGTGTGCATGTTATCAGGCCAAAATCACCAGGGTATGTAAACTTTTGATCGGGGTCATTTGGGTAGTTTCTGTTGCCATTATGATTCAAAAAGAGTAAACACAGTTGATTGATAATAAATGGCTTCTGTCAAACACTAACCATGAATGAAAGAAAAGTTTTTGTGTTATCATTCATATTCTCTGAAAAATGGGCAAGAAATCATAAATTATGTTCAGTATCCAAATGGCAATGTGCAAACACAGGGACGTGAGAGCACAGGCAAAGAAACACCGGAGTCGAGACGGCGCAACGCGCCATCACAGGTCCCCCTTCAGGGCTGCACACCCACCAGAGAGAGTCAAGAACACCGGGCCACCGTGCAGTAGGTCACGCCCCAAGGCAGTGAATCAGGGACAGCCATGATGGAAAAGGGCAATTCCCTGACAAGACAGCAGTAATGGAGGGGCCCCCTAGTGGATCAAAAAGAATAGACTCTTGAAAAGCATTATAAATGATCCAAAGAGGGGGAAGACATCACAGCATAGGTAACAATAAGTTTATAACAACATTAAAACATAAGAATCTTCAATAAACAATCTAATGCCCTGACCTTCCGTGACCCAGGGACAACGTGGACAGCTGCCACAGCGATAAGTACCTCGTAATGAGGGGTTGTTGTCTGTGTGCGGCACATAATGGCTAGAAGTGAGTTGTTCCCTTAGAGTTGGCGCTCGTCTAAAGATCAACTCAGGAGTAGATCTTATGTATTTCGAGATTGTATAGTCCTTGGTGAGGAAATGCTAGTTCTATGCAATCAAGGTTGGCAATTGAGGTTCGTGACTGGAAAACCTTGTAACCAAGCCCACAGTTGGGGAACTGCGTTTAGATGGGGTGTTGTATAGTAGGGACCCTCTTGTTTTTGTCCATGCCTTGATGTACGCATGTCTCAAAAGTGTGTGTGAGTAGCCTTGTGCTAGTAGCCTCTCACGTAACATATTGGCCTGTCTTTTGAAACCTGTATCCGAAGTGCAGTTCCTCTGCAAGCGGAGGTACTGGGCATATGATATACTCCTAATCAGCATGCTCGGGTGTGTGCTGCTGGCGTGGAGTAGGGTATTACTAGCACTCAGCTTGCGGTAGAGATTAGATTGTATGTATCCCTCTGGGTCAATTGAGATGTTGAGAGTGAGGAATAGTATTTCTGACTCACTCATCATGTAAGTAAATTTTAGATTGTAACAATTGGAACTCAGTTGTTCTATGAACATATGTAGGTCCCTCTCTGTGCTGGTCCAGATGACCAGAAGGTCATCGATGTATCTAAACCAAAACAGGATGCAGAGGAGCCAGAGCACATATATGTCACTGGGGAAAACCTCTCTCCCATCCTCCCAGATAGAGGTTTGCATAGGATGGAGCGCAACGTGCCCATGGCTACCCCCTGCACCTGTAGGTACAATTGATCCATAAAGACAAAATAATTTTTTGTCAAAATGAAAAAGTAAATTCAAAACAAAACGATTGAGTGGCCAGGAAAGTCTGTCTTCCTCCATGAGGAATGACTCAGCCATTTGGACGCCCTGCTCGTGCAGGATACTCGAATACAAAGATTCGATATCAATAGCAACGAGCAGGGTGCCCGGAGGGACACGAGTACCTTCCACATATCTGAGTAAATCAGGAGTATATTTGATAAAAGATGGTAGAGTAGTGACATGTTCAAGTGTGTCTTTATCAATTAGTCCTGTCATGTGGGCCTGGGTACTAAGGTCTTAAAACTCACTCTCAAATGATAGAACCATTTGTGGATCAATAAGGGACTACCATTCCCTATTCTCTAGTATGTCATAACACATACATTGGTATTGTGGGTGGGACATCAGAACGATGTTCCCACCTTTATCCGAGGGTTTTATAACCATTTGTGTTGGCATCCTAAGTTGTTGTTGTGCAAGTTGCTGTTCATCAGAAAGATTAAAGGATGAAAAAGAAGAAAGATGGCCATTGCGCATTCTTGAGATCCCTAATGGATTTCTGGAGAAACATCCAGACATTTGGACATAGGGATAGTTCAGGGAAGTGAACTATCAAGCCCAGATTTGAGCTTGACTTTTTTCACCCTGTGAGTGGTATTTTCAGAAATGTTGTCACGCCCCCCTGGGTGGGTCATCCTCCCTTGGGCCTCCAGAAGTTACGCTTTTAGGGTAAGATGACTGTTTATGGGGGTACACACAGCAGATGCTCTTCCCTATGTTCAATTATGTCATGTTATCATAAATTATGGTATTTTGTCATGTTATCATAAATTATGGTATTTTGTCAATGCATGTCTTCTTTTATCCTTTAGTTATATGATAATCATTTTTTAATCTTCATGTATATATGCAATAAAGCTCCTGAAGAAGCGGTGAATATGATCTGCAAAACATGTTGAGCACTCAGTATACAGATGATATAAATGATTCAGCTATCACACTTTGATGTGACTTCAGAACCAGGAACATTTCTTGGTTAAAATTTAATTTTTAATACTCAATTGTCAAATGTGTATACATATGTATTTTTTGTAATAAAAGTTTTATATATATATATATATATATATATATATATATATATATATATATATATATATATATCACTGAAGCCATTTAATATAATTCAGCAACAAGGCAGCATGAACATTAGGTACTTATCTGCAATTATTTTCATGCTCATAATTATTCTCTATGTAGATAAAGCCAAGGACTTTAATTACTTTTCCTGGTATTGTCTCTGTGTACACTTTCAGAGACTTTGTTTCCAAGTTCACTTCAATGCAAGAACATTTAGATAGCTTTTGAGACTTTTGTCAAATATTTAAAGGGTAACTCCACTTTCTTGGGGGAAAAAATAGCAAATAAAGAAAAACTAATATAGCACATATACTTGTGACATTAATCATATTGTAATTGAATGTTATTAAAAATTACCTTTCCTTTTCAATCTGCAGCCACTGTAATTTTCTGAGAATGCAATGCATTCTACCTGGAGTTGTTCTGTACACAGAGTGTGTACTGACCACTCCCCAGAAACATCATTTCCTGCTTGTGTGATTGGCTCACCAATTTTCCCAGAAGTCTGCCTAAGATGCAAGTCAGATTTCAGGCATCCCCTGCAACAAAAATGTCATTTTTGGAGAGAGACGTTCAATAGGAACATGTCTAAAATGATGCAGGCCCAGCAGATTTCCTCATTAGAGCCCTGCAGCTGCACACCTGACAATTAATTATGAAACCACTCCCCATTAGACCCACTCAGTACAGAGGCACAGACAAACGCACATGGATTTCTTCAGAATAACAAAAGGTAGGAATCTGCAACAAAGGTTGTTATAATCCTTGCAATGTACATCTATTACCCAGGGGGGGAATGTTTTTTTCTCAACAAAAGTGGAGTTACGCTTTAACTGCCTTTATTATTTTCATTAAAAAACATCAAACATTTCTATTTTTATTAAAAACTGGCAATTGCCATTTTGAGACAGGGTAGAGCTTTTATCCATTGACCCCTTAGCAAAACATATGTTGCATTTTAGATAGTTAAAGTGATACAAAACCAATTTTTTGAAAATTTTTAGTCCAGCCTTATATAAATGTTAGAGCCGTTCACACCTGCATTACAGAGGAACACAGTCTGCACACAGAATGCAGGTTTCTCAAAATGCGTTCTGGTGAGAACGAGTCCTTAAACCTCTTCTTTTAGTCTGGGTTCACGCTTGTACAGTCTCTGAAAAGTGAAAGCATTTCAGAGTGTGTTTAAGCAGTTAGTGTCAGGTGTTTATGAAGCGATGTGCTGCCAACATCTGATTCCCCCCTGTTTGCCTGGGCCCTCCCTCATCCCCCCGCAGCACCCGCTGGCTGCTGTGGGTGCCCAGGCGTGTGAAGATGGGGGCCAGAGCCCGGTAAATATGTAATTTACTGGGCCCTTCTTTTTCTGAACTGGACACAGTGAGAGATCAGTACGGATCGCTCCTGTGTCCATTCATAACTGAGCATAGCAAACTGTTTACTATGCTTCAGTTTATAAATGAACAGGAGCCTCTGTTTCCTGTTCATTCAAATTCAGTGCAACTGAGGCTACAGAGAAAAGAATTGAAGAATCGGTGTCCTCAATTCCTTTTTCTGTCTCAAAGGTGAGATGCTAGAGGTCTGACGAGAAGACCCCTGATATTTCATCCAACCCCCCCCCCCCCCCAACAGTGTTGTAAAAAAAAAAAAAAAACTGTAAAAAATTATTTGAAAAATTTGAAAAATATATAAAAAATATTTATTTAAATTGAAAAATAATTGTATAATAATTGTAAGAATTAGAAAAAAATATTTTTAAAAATTGGAAATTTTTTTTTTTTTAAATGTAATTTTTGTAATTTAGGGGTGGGCCCTGTCAGATAGGCTGTACGGGGCCGCATGCTTTTTAAAGGCAGTCCTACCAGACAGTGTTGCCATTGAACTCGATATGCTGCATTGCATTTGCTGTAGCATGTGAACAGCCTCCTCCTGCTGTATTGTAGGTCTTAGGGAGGCAGTCAAGAGAGGTCAAGTCTTTTTAATACCCACCAGCCGCCTGTGTGAAAGAAGCTTTATAAAAGCAGTTGAATGTTTTTTGTATACAGGTACAAACACACACTTGGATATAGATAAAACAGTGCAGCGCTGGACAAATATCACATGAGTGAGATGTGTTAAATAAATGAAAAAAATTTCCAACTGAAGTGAGTAACAACCATTAAAGTTGTAGCAACTGGTATATATATTAATCAGTCAATAAAGTGCTCATAAAATGGCACAATAAGGTGTAAAAAAGTGAGCAACAATTAATGTAATGAAGTGAAAAATAAAAAATAAAGTCCATAAACATTGGTGTTCAGATGTATATTCTGGGTCAATATTCCACTGCTGGTGCTGTCCACCACCTTGTGATAGAGAAATGGAGGATTACTGGACAGCCTGTGACCACCCTTATTCAGGGGGGTCAAAACAGGCTCAGTAGAAGTGTGTAGACCACAGGGGATATCCCACAGGGAGCTCTGTAGACGTTCCTCCACCCTCCTTCCTGAATGGCTAATCAGCAACACCAAGGAGTGATATGAAGGATGCGATCCCAGGGCTGCTTCTTATATGGCAAACGTTATAAACTTCCGATGAGTTCCAGCAGGGGCAAACCATGGGTGCCAAAAAGAAAAAATAGACTCCAATAGTGTAGGTATGCTACAGCAGGTTTATTAAAATAAAGTAATACAAACAAATAAAACCTAGGCAGGGGCAACAAAAAAAGACTCTACTGCCGATTTAAAATGAAATCGCGCATGCGTGATGCGTGCTTACGTTGTGACCCTACGGCCGTTTCGTAACAAATGACATCATCAAACACACACTTGAAGATGCAAGGATTAGGTAGAAAAAAAGTCAATAGCTTTTGAAGCAGACCAAGGTCCTATGACGTGTGGTTAATGAAGTGGGATGACAAGCTTGACGCTGATTTTTCTCCTTAATTGTAAAAAAATATATAAATAATATATTATTTATAGGTTTTTTTACAACTAAGGAGAAAATTCAGCTTACACAATGGCTGTGTTTACTATTTTTTCACTGTGCTTACAGTTTTAAATGACAAAAAAAAGGCATATCTGGAAAAAAAGGTAGGACATTTCCCTTCAAGAGAAGAAAAAGAGTTTTATTATATAATTATAATAACAATTTTCAGGTTATCTACACAAAGGCTCAAAAAGCAAGTCTCAGAATAGAAGGAACTGCTGTGAGGGGGAATTAAACTATTCTGTAGGGTAACAAGCTTAGCTAATGCCACCCTGAGAATTTGACTATTCGTTTAGAATACATGGTACTTATTACAGGTAAGCTGTGTAAAAATATAATAGCTTTCACAGATCCTACAAGACTACCTTATTTAACATTTTGCACACCCCCTCCACCTCTAAGCTAGCGTACCGAGCTAAGACTCAAAGGGAGGTGGATATTGGTACTCTGGATGACTCAGACTTAGAGGAAATTATGGATACTTATAAATTGGTTTCTCCGAAGGTCTCCGACCATCTAACATAGTTAGTTATACATTATGCATATCGAACACCTGTTCGTATATCTAGATATCACCTTTTATGCCCACGGTCTTCTACTGTACCGGGCACATTCTACCGCCTGTTATGCGCATGCCCATTATACAGATGTTTTCGACCCAGATCATACATTTCTTACATGACCAAATGGGCTACCCGCTGCAACTAGGCCTTAAACAATGTTTGCTGGGCCTTCTCCCTAACCTTGATGTTGGCAAATTCCTGACTATATTCCTCTATGAGACATTATTTATTATTATTGATATTATAATATTTTATGGAATTTATATAGCGCCAACAGTTTATGCAGCACTTTGCAATGTGGAGGGGAGATAGTTTAATTACAATACAGTCTAATACAGAAGGAATAGGAGGGCCCTGCTTATGGAGCTTACAATCTAAAGGGAGGGGGAGGTGGTACAAAAGGTAATAGTTGTGGGGGTTGATCTGATGGAGGTGACTCGGGTACAGTTCTTAGGTGGAGGCGGGGTAGGCTTCCCTGAATAAGTGAGTTTTCAAGGATCGCCTAAAGGCGGACAGGGTAGGGGCTGACTGGACATACTGGGGAAGGGAGTTCCAGGGGATGGGAGAGGCTCTGGAGAAGTCCTGGAGGCAAGCATGGGAGGAGGTAAGGGAGCTAGAGAGCAGGAGGTCTTGGAAGGAACGTAGAGGATGATTTGGACGAGATCTTCAAATGAGGTTGGTGATGTAGCTGGAGGGGATGTTGTGGATGGCCTAGCATGTTGTAGTTAGTATTTTGAATTTTATACGATTGGGTAGGGGAAGCCAGTGAAGAGATTGGAAGAAAAGAGCAGCAGTCACAGATCGGTTAGTAAGGTGTATTAGTCTAGCAGCAGCATTCTTAATAGATCCGGGGGGGGGGGGGGGGGTAGCCTGTGTAAAGGTAGGCCAGTGAGGATAGAGTTGCAGTAGTGTCAGAAACCATGATTCAGACTGAGACAGAAGTACAGTTAAATCACACTTGTTTAATAATAATAAAAAAAAGGTAAACATAGTCAAAACATAGCCAGAGATCAGGAACTGGAAAAGATAGTCAGACAAGCCAAAACATCAGGGAGCCAGAGAACAGCATAGTAGAACAGCAAGCAGGATCTGGAGCCAGAAGGAATGTCAGCCAAGCAACTCTTTAACAGGAACACAGGAGAGTGTCTCTGGAGATGTGACCAAGGCGAAGGCAGAGATCATCTGGACTGGATGGCTTAAGTAGGCAGAACTGACGAGCAGGATCATCAACAGGTGAGTCACTGTGGAGAGATAGGAGCTGGCAATTAGCCGACAGCTGAGCGGACAGCTCGGAGAAGGAAGAGCTGGGCCCAGCCCTGACAAGTAGTCAAGGTGGGAAATAACCAAGGAGTGAATAAGTTGTTTTATGGTGTCGTTAATCAGGAAGGAGTGATTTCTGGAAATGTTCCTATTTAGTGCTAGGAAGCTAATAGCATGTACCTGGATGCAGGCTACCCCCCTGCTTTTCCATCCTGGTTGATTAATGTAAACTCCTCACTTCCATATAAAAAAATTTTTATACCTACAGTAGAGATGCCCTTCCAAATACTATAAAATCTGGGACCGTTGGCTCTCCCACTTGGATACCTGTGTTTGAGCGGTGGGCCTGTTCTTCTCACATGCATATAATGGGCACATCTTATCCTTTAATTATGCCCTTGTTTTCTTTGACAAAATGGTCCTGTGGGAGACTGGAGATGCTTTCCTGATGTGTTTGTTTACAGTTTTCCCTTATGTTTTCTGTATGAATAAATATGTATTGTATCACCTCTACATTGACCCAAAGTACTTTGGCCCTCCCACCCGCTTCCTCTTTTTGTTGTCGACCACCCTTGTTATTTTTTTGTATATTCTCTAATGGCTCACTATCCTGAGATGATGTTGCAACAAATTGTAAGGAGATGTCCACTGCTTGGAAAGAATTGTTATTGCTCTTGGTTGTCTTTAGTACTGCATTACGTTATTGTACCAACCTTTATACCAGTGTTGATTTTGAAGTCAAATTTCGTATGTTAGTAAATTCAGCTGTTTCAGTTTTAGTCGTATTTTAATAGACTAAAATAGTGTTAAGTTAATTGACGGAAACTTTTTCGTTGACGAAATTAACCTCTTAAGGACCAACTGCCGCAGTTATACTGTGGCAGGTTGGCTCTCCTGCGCGAATTGTGATTCCTGTACGTCGGCCACTCTAAGAGCTGTAGGGGGTGCACGCCATTGGGGGCGTGACGCTTAAGCCGATGCACGTGGCCGGTGGTCGAGATGCCCGCCGCCACCCGTGATCGCTCCTGACAGAGACAGAACGGAGATCTGTCAATGTAAACAGACAGATCTCCATTCTGTCAGGGGAGGAGAGACAGATCTGCTGCTCCTAAAGATTAGAAACAGTGATCGGTCTCCTCCTCCAGGCAGTCCCATCCCCACACAGTTAAAACACACACGAGGGAACACAACCCCTTGATCACCCCCTAGTGTTAAAACTCCTTTCCTGCCAGTGACATTTATACAGTAATCAGTGGCTATTTTTAGCTCTGATTGCTGTATAAATGTCAATGGTCACAAAAAAGTGTAAAAGTGTCCGATCTGTCTGCCACAATGTCGCAGTCCTGCTAAAAAACGCAGATCGCTGCCATTACTAGTAAAAAAAATAATAATAATAAAAATGCCATAAATCTATCCCCTATTTTGTAGACGTTATAACTTTTGTGGAAACCAATCTATATACGCTTATTGAGATTTTTTTTACCAAAAATATGTTGAAGAATATATATCGGCCTAAACTGATGAAGAAATTTGTTTTTTTTTTACAAATTTTGGAGATATGTATTATAGCAAAAAGTAAAAAATATTGTCTTTTTTTCAAAATTGTCGCTCTTTTTTTGTTTATAGCGCAAAAAATAAAAAACGCAGAGGTGATCAAATACCACCAAAAGAAAGCTCTATTTGTGGGAAAAAAAGGACGTCAATTTTGTTTGGGTACAACGTCACATGGCATGCAATTGTTAGTTAAAGCGACGCAGTGCCGTATCGCAAAAAATGGCCTGGCCATTAAGGGGTCAAATCCTTCCGATCCTTAAGTGGTTAACACTGCTTGATACAATAATAACGTGAAGTAGAAAAGCTGTAATATGAGTGAACAGCAGACACTATTTGGTGTCTACGTGCACCTTTTACTGACTTGATGATCTGATATACAAATATTGATTTTCCTTCTTAAAGTCAAGGGCTAGCTTAAGCTAGCAAAACAATTTTAGATTTCTCTTGTTCAGTTTGTTGGCTGAATGAGAGAAAATCAATAGATTCAACTACCCACGCTAAGCAGTGTAGATGAAGGAATGTGCATTGCTGGGTATTGTTTTCAGACAGTGCCAGCACCTGATAGGATGCAGTCACTATTGGGCCAATAATTTTCCACCCAGCTTAGTCCATTTTTAAATTGACTTTTGTGAGGTGTGCAGTGCCGACAGGGCCACCCAATGCACAATATTTGGGGATATTTGGAAACTGGAGCGATGTATGGCTAGCTTTAGCCCCTTTCAAAACTATAGGTTACTGAGCCAGACCAAAATACTCAAGAACCAATAGTTATCCATGAGAAGCAGGAGGAGGCAGAGATGACAGTCTCTGTTGAGCCCTAACATAGCTCTTCTATTACATCTCATCATGATTCTAAAAACACCCACTGCTCAAGCCCTGAACAAGGGGGAGGCCTTTCCCTGAAATGCATTGGTAGTACTTTATTCTCTGAACCCACAAACATTTCAAAAATACATTTAAGTGAAATGACCTTTTTTTTTAATAGGCTCTCCCCAATAAGTACTCCATCCCTTGACTATAGGAAGCAGAGTCAATATTTGAATATCGGAGTTCTCTGGATTTCGGGGATTCCATGAGAGTTTGAGAAAACTAAAAGACATTGAAGGGTCTGCTATTCAAGTATGTTCCATTTTAACTATTTTTCCTAAATGGAAGGGTTGCACTACAGGAGCTTGCCTGTATTGCTTACTTGATTTTTAAAGTCCAGCTCCAGCCTTCTGTTGCATGCTTGTTCTAGGCCAGTTACCAATGCAGCATCATGATAGCCCTGGAGCCTGCACTTTGAAAGACAAATCATCAGTTATGTCAGTCCCCGTATTTATATTCTCACATATTCCCATTAAATGCCATATCTTCATTTCTTACTGGAGTTTACTATTTAAACACAAGTTAAGGCAAAAGTTTAAAAAATGATGTACATCTCTGGAAATTATGCACATTTCCCCATACTTTATCTCTTTATTGACCCTGTGAGTATAGAAAAATACCAGTTGATCTGCCAAAAATTGACTTAGCTCTTCATTTCCTATTGTGAGCGAACAACATGCAGCATTTTTTTTGACTGAGTGGTGTGACGAAAGCGGATGTCAGACTCCTGTCCTTCACACCAATTCGTGGCAAAGGACTGGCCAATCTCACACTGCGCTGTCACTTGGTTAGCAATGCCACTCTCAGCTGCACACTGCACAAAGTTTTTCCAGCTTGCGGGACCACAATCTAGGTGCCAGCAGCCTGAGAGTGATTGTGTTAAGTTAATTAAGGAATTAACACTTTAACTGCCACCACTGACTTTTACCAAAGAGTCGGAACTTCCACAAGATTAGCAATACCAACTATGATTTGAGGATAAATGTCTGTAACACACACTGTCACCACAGACAGGTATGTCCAGAAGATTTATACTATAAAGTAGCACTCTAAGTGACAAGGAATCTTTTTAGTTTGCATTGAAAGCTTTAGAGACAAGGTTAATGCTTTTCAAAATAGGGTTTAATATTGAAAAGGTCAAAATGGTGCAAATAAAATATTTACAAAAACAGAGATATCACAAAGTAATAAAGAGGACAAGTAACAGCAAGACAAAAAGTAAAAAAGGGTAAATACACGCAAAGTCCTTGGTTTTAGCAGCGTTCAGTCAATGAGCACAGTGTTTTTTGCTCTCATAACTTGACAGAAGTTTCTTAGTTGATGATACATGAGAACTGTCAAACTGTCCTGGCATCCCCCTTTTCTCTGAGATCAAAGGGGTGTTGACAGAGGCCATCTGACCAAATAAGCATCTGAGGAGTGGCCATTGTGTTTATGACTGTACCATGGCCCTCCCTTACACAAAGTTTTATACTAATATTAATATCTTCCAATATGTGCAGGTTGCATTCAAGAAATCGGTAGATTATTGTTCAGCATTCAATTTTATGTCCAGTGATACCAAACACAGAGTATATCAGATGGGCCTGGCACACAGGAGGTATCTGACTGCTATATACCCTTCTGTATGCTCTAGCTTACAAATGGTAAAACAAAAACCCTCTGGCGGGACTTTAAAGGGTGATGAGTCCAAAAATTGCATATGCACACAAAGGAAGTATAAAATTTATATAAGTTCAATAGTACAAAATTTGTAAAAAGATAGATACATGGAGAGTTTGTATCACAGATTGACAAGTTCAATATAGTATAACCACATGAGATCATAAAAAAAACACTTAATTTACATCACTCTTGTGCAAATGTACAGAGTGAAACTCTACGCATTTCAAGATTATGTGTCATTCCTCTTCATCAGGAGTAAGTAGTGAAAGAGTTTATGATATCAGTTATGTGGAAACAGATATTTTGAGTACGAAAACATGGGGTAAAAGGCTAAACACAAAGAAAAAAATGGCTGCGCTGAACTCCACGGTGGCCCAAGAGGACAAGGACAGGAACGGCCAGACAACAATGGAGATCAAAAAGGCGGGAGCACAGAGAGGAGGGGAGGGACCCGGCGCAATGCCATACTGTCCATGGCAGAGATATAGATGGCCCAAATCTCACTTTGGGAAAAAATAGTGGACTGGACTTGAAATATTCAAATTGGATGGAGGGCGGGAAGAGAACACCCCAAGGGGGAGGGGGCCCTACGCCAGTAAAGGATGGTATGATGACTGATTTGATAGTTTATAGACTGTCGCAAAGATGCGACACCCAATGGAAAAAGCGCCAGAGGCAGAGGGGTCACCCAAATGGATATTTGTATCGACCTTAAAATAAGGGCATTAACCAGAAAACTTGCTTGGGTGAATAGTAGTCATCAGTATCCAGCCAATATCCCCACTTTTAGCATTGCAGCATGCTGTTGTACGAGGAGAATTTGGATTTTGTGGGAATTTCAGAGACCTGGTTCAACAGCCCTCATGATTGGCTGGCGTCCATTCAAGGGTATATCGCAAGGATAGAGAGGGTAAAAAAGGGGGAGGGGTATGCCTATATATCAAGAATTATGTACAAGTGAATGTGAGAGATGACATCACTAAAGGAGCTAGGGAGGAGGTGGAATCCTTATGGGTAGAGCTCCAAAGGGATGAAGCTAAGGGAAAAATAATACTGGGAGTATGCTATAAGCCCCCTAACCTGAGGGAGGAAGAGGAGACAGATCTCCTATCACAAATTGGATTAGCAGCAAGTATGGGAAGTGTTATCATAATAGGGGATTTTAATTATGCAGACATAGACTGGGCGGAGGGAACCACGTATTCATCTAAGGCTCGCCAGTTCCTAAATGTCTTGTAGGACAATTTTATGGGTCAGATGGTAGATGCACCAACTAGAAATAAAGCGTTACTGGATCTACTGATTACCAACAATACAGACCTGATCACGGATGTGGAAATACTGTGCAATTTAGGTAACAGCGATCACAGGTCAATTGGCTTCAGTATACATCACACAAATAGGAAACATAAAGGGAATACAAAAACACTGAATTTCAAAAGAGACAACTTCCCTAAACTACGAACCTTGCTAGAAGGCATACATTGGGATAAAATCTTAGGAACAAAGAACACGGAAGAGAGATGGGTTTGCTTTAAGAGCATAGTAAATAAGGGGATTAGCCAATGCATCCCATTGGGTAATAAATTTAAAAGAGCGAACAAAAGTCCTGGATGGCTTAACTCCAATGTAAAAATGCATATAAAAGCAAAGGAGAAGGCCTTCAAAAAATACAGGGTTGAGGGATCATCATCAGCATTCAGACTTTATAAAGAATGCAACAAGAAATGTAAGGGTGCCATAAGGTCGGCTAAGATAGAACATGAAAGACACATAGCGGAGGAGAGCAAAAAAAATCCCAAGAAATTGTTTAAGTATGTAAACTGTAAAAAAGGGAGGACAGACCATATTGGCCTCATAAAGAATGAGGAAGGACATCTGGTTACAAAGGATGGGAGATGGCGAAGGTATTGAATTTATTCTTCTCCTCAGTCTTCACGAGGGAATCGGGGGGCTTCAGTAACCAAAACTGCAGTGTTTATCCTCATGACACATCACAGGAAGCACCTCCATGGTTAACAGAGGACGGAATTAAAATTAGACTTGGGAAACTTAACATTAATAAATCACCGGGACCAGATGGCTTGCATCCGAGAGTACTTAGGGAACTCAGTCAAGTAATTGCCAGACCATTGTTCCTAATTTTTACTGACAAAAAAAAAGCCAATGTAGCACCACTATTTAAAAAGGGCCCAGAATACATCCCTGGGAATTAGACCAGTTAGCCTAACATCAATAGTATGTAAACTCTTGGAGGGGATAATAAGGGATTATATACAAGATTTTAATAATGAGAATGGTATCATTAGCAGTAATCAGCATGGATTCATGAAGAATCGTTCTTGCCAAACCAATCTATTAACCTTCTATGAGGAGGTGAGTTGCCATCTAGATAAAGTAAGGCCCGTAGACGTGGTGTATCTGGATTTTGCAAAAGCATTTGACACAATTCCCCATAAACATTTACTGTACAAAATAAGGTCCATTGGCATGGACCATAGGGTGAGTACATGGATTGAAAACTGGCTACAAGGGCGATTTTAGAGGGTGGTGATAAATAGGGAGTACTCGGAATGGTCAGGGGTAGGTAGTGGGGTCCCCCAGGGTTCTGTGCTGGGACCAATTCTGTTTAATTTGTTCATAAACGACCTGGGGGATGGGGTAAACAGTTCTCTGTATTTGCGGATGATACTAAGCTAAGCAGAGCAATAACTTCTCCGCAGGATGTGGAAACCTTGCAAGAAGATCTGAACAAATTAATGGGGTGGGCAACTACATGGCAAATGAGGTTCAATGTAGAAAATGTAAAACAATGCATTTGGGTGGCAAAAATATGAATGCAATCTATACACTGGGGGGGAGAAACTCTGGGGGAATCTAGGATGGAAAAGGACCTGGGGGTCCTAGCAGATGATAGGCTCAGCAATGGCATGCAGAATAAAAGCAAACAGAATATCAGTATGCATTAAAAAGGATATTAATTCCAGAGAAAAAAACGATAATTCTCCTGCTCTACAAGACTCTGATCCGGCCACACCTAGAGTATGCTGTCCAGTTCTGGGCACCAATCCTCAGGAAGGATGTACTGGAAATGGAGCGAGTACTAAGAAGGGCAACAAAGCTAATAAAGGGTCTGGAGGATATTAGTTATGAGGAAAGGATGAGAGCACTGAACGTATTCTCTCTGGAGAAGAGACGCTTGAGAGGGGATATGATTTCAATTTTAAAAAAACTGTACTGGTGACCCCACAATAGGGATAAAACTTTTTCGCGGAAGGGAGTTTAACCAGACTCGTGGACACTCATTAAAACCAGAGGTTTAACCTTAAACTACGTAGAGGGTTCTTTACTGTAAGAGCAGCAAGGATGAGGAATTCCCTTCCACAGGCGGTGGTCTCAGCGGGGGGCATTGATAGTTTCAAAAAACTATTAGATAAGCACCTGAATGACCACAACATACAGGGATATACAAGGTAATACTGACATATAATCACACACATAAATTGGACTTGATGGACTTGTGTCTTTTTTTGACCTCACCTACTATGTAACTATGATATCGCCTAGAGCTTTCATGTGCCAAATGCGTACAACCGTTACAAGTGGTGTCAGCCCTGCCCAGTTTTTTGTTGTTATACTACTCAACCACTTTCACTGACTACACCACAAAGCATAAACCCTAATGAGCCAACATACGAATTGGGTGAGCTGAATAGACTCTGAGATAACACAGGCAAATAGCACAAGACACAGAACTGCTCTTAATTTCCTCTTGCCGTTCTGCAGCTCATGTGCCAAGAGATGTAGTTTATAGGTGGAATGTAAACAAACAATTTCTAGCTGTTCACACTTAGCAAAAAAAATCACTCAATAATAGTATAATAAATGTGCTGCGCTTAATAACTTAGTGATATGACATAACATACATCAAACTGAAGTCAACACTTCAAATAGTCAGTAATGTTCCATTTGTGTTACTCTTTCTTGAAAAATAACATCAATGTGTTCACCGTCCTGTTGTAAAAAATAGTGTTCAGTTCACTCAGTCCAGCAAATCTTCCAAAATATGTGAAGATCTGCCCTCCCAAAGCCGATGGCCTCCACCAAAGGTGTCTGCTCACCTTCAATATAGACCTTCTCAAAAAAGTTCAAATATGCATGTTAAAAACATCAACATTATATAGATAAGTTTTAGAAGTGTTTCAAACCACACAGAGCTTCAGCCAAGATCAATTATTTTTCACTGGTCAGCCTCATGGATTAGGCAGCCAGTCCACCAGGGGGGGCCCGTGCATTGTGGGCACACAGGCGCCGCCCCCATCCATGCACTGGCCCCTTTTAGGACGCCGGACGCATGGATTCCTATGGTGAGGGTGGGACGGGGTGTTACTTTTTGAAGCACCTGATTAGAGCCAGGGGCTCTACTAGGCTTCAAAATAGGGTGGGCTCGGGGCGCAGAGAGTGCGCCCTGATCCCACCCAATTGTGTGACAATAGCGAATGAATTTTCGCTATTTTCACACTAACGCTCCTCCCCGCCAATCAGGAAGGCAGGTCATGTCAGACCTGTTTCCCGATTGGCCAAAGCGCCAGGGCATCCTATTGGATGCCTGGCACTTAGGAAGAGGTGGCACAGAGGAGACACAAGGACGGACATCCCTGCCGCCACGGCTGCTCTGGTGGACTCAGAACTGGCGGTAAGTGCCGGACCACCTGTGGGGGGGTGGTGTCAGAGAGCCACCAGCAGGGGGCCGTCAGAGCCGCGAGCGGGAGGCCGTCAGAGCTGCGAGTGAGAGGGGCATCAGAGCTGTGAGCGGGGGGCCATCAGAGCCACGAGGGGGGTCGGTGGGAACAGTGGCTGCATATACTGGGCACAAGTGGATGCATATACTGGGCACAAGTTGCATTCGACGGGCACAAGTGGCTGCATTTGACGGGCACAAGTAACTGCATTTGATGGGCACAATGGCTGCATATGATGGGTACAAGTGGCTGCATATGATGTGCACAAGTGGCTGCATTTGACGAGCACAAGTGGCTGCATTTGATGGGCACAAGTGGCTGCATATACTGGGCACAAGTTGCTGCATTTGATGGGCAAAAGTGGCTGCATATGATGGACAGAAGTGGCTGCATTTGATGGACACAGTGGCAGCGTTTGATGGGCACAGTGGCTGCATTTGATGGGCACATTGGCTGCGTTTGGGCACAAGTGGCTGCATTTGATGGGCACAAGTGGCTGCATTTGATGGGCACAGTGGCTGCGTTTGATGGAACAATGGCTGCATATGATGGGCACAAGTGGCTGCATTTGACGGGCACAAGTGGCTGCATATACTGGGCACAAGTGGCTGCATTTGATGGGCACAAGTGGCTGCATTTTTTGGGCACAAGTGGCTGCATTTTATGGGCACAAGTGGCTGCATTTGACGGGCACAAGTGGCTGCGTTTGACGGGCACAAGTGGCTGCAGATGATGAGCACAAGTGGCTGCATATAATGGACACAATGGCTGCATATGATGGGCACAAGTGGCTGCATTTGATGGGCACAGGTGGCTGCATTTGATGGGCACAAGTGGCTGCATATGATGGGCACAAGTGGCTGCATTTGATGGGCACAGTAGCTGCGTTTGAAGGGCACAATGGCTGCATATGATGGGCACAAATGGCTGCATATGATGGGCACAAGTGGCTGTATTTGATGGGCACAAGTGGCTGCATTTGACGTGCACAAGTGGCTGCATATAAAGGGGAACAGTGGCTGCATATGATGGGCACAAGTAGCTGCATATGATGGGCACACATGGCTGCATATGATGGGCACACTGGCTGCATTTGATGGGCACAGTGAGGCTGCAATTGATGGGCACAAGGAGGCTGCAATTGATGGGGGGGTTCAGTATTTTTCAGTTTGTTTGCACCCCCCCCAAAAAATTTTGAGCACCAGCCGCCACTGCAGTCCACCCCAAGGGAATGAATTACACATCAGCTCAAAGAACAAACAGAAACATCCATAGTGTTCTCTGCATGCATTTTATTCAGTAAAATAAAATGAAATAAAACTCACATTAAAACAGCAGAGCAAGTACTTGTACTGTATGTACAATCCTTTGTGGTACAGCACTTGTTGGTAATTCCATGAATGATACACATTCAAAGTGCAGGTCATTTATTAAGTGCAGCACAGAGTGATAATGGTTTATAGGTGGGCTTAGGGCCACAATCCAGTATGGATTCTAGTAATTTTGGTACTTTAATTTGATAAGAACCTATTTAGAGAATGGTCACTTATTGAGGTTCTCCAGACGAAGTTCATTTCCCCCCTCCAGTCTTGATTGCTTTTTTTCTTTTTCTTATTTTTTCTTTTTATTAGCATTTTTAGTTTTCTTCTATTGTTATACTTTAAATATTTACATTTATACATTTTTTGGGCACATATTTTATTTTTTCATTATCTTTGGAACAAACTGAGGGCAAGCAATTTATTTTGTTGTTCATTAATTATGTAAAATTTTGGTTTCTTATATTTTTCTGTCCCAGCTTTATTTCCCCATGCCAGTTTTGGATTATTTGTGACAAATGTGGTTATGCTCCGGCATAATTGTGCCACAAACACTGTATTGTCAAAAGTATTGTGATGCCTGCCTTTACATGCATATGACTTTTAATGGCTTCCCAGTCTTAGTCCGTAGGGTTCAATATTGAGTTGGCCCACCCTTTGCAGCTATAACAGCTTCAACTCTTCTGGGAAGGCTGTCCACAAGGTTTAGGAGTATGTCTATGGGAATGTTTGACCATTCTTCTAGAAACACATTTGTGAGGTCACGCAGTGATGTTGGACAAAAAAGCCTGGATCGCAGTCTCCACTCCAATTCATCCCAAAGGTTTTCTATCGGGTTAAGGTCAGGACTCTGTGCAGGCCAGTCAAGTTCCTCCACCCCAAACTCACTCATCCATGTCTTGGACCATATTTTGTGCACTGGTGCGCAGTCATGTTGGAACGGGAAGGGGCCATCCCCAAAACTTGGGAGCATGAAATTGTCCAAAATGTCTTAGTATGCTGACGTTTAAGAGTTCCCTTCACTGGAACTAAGGGGCCAAGCCCGACCCCTAAAAAACAACCCCACACCATAATCCCCCCTCCACCAAATGATTTGGACCAGTGCAGAAAGCAAGGTCCATAAAGGCATAAAGAGGATGAACGAGTTTGGGGTGGAGGAACTTGACTGGCCTGCAGAGTCCTGACCTCAAACTGATAGAACACCTTTAGAATGAATTAGAGTGGAGACTGTGAGCCAGGCCTTCTTGTCCAACATCAGTGCCTGACCTCACAAATGCGCTTCTGGAAGAATCGTCAAACATTCTAATAGGCACACTCCTAAACCTTGTGGACAGCCTTCCCAGAAGAGATGATGCTGTTATAGCTGCAAAGGGTGGGCCAACTTAATATTGAACTAAGATTGGGATGCCATTAAAGTTCATGTGCGTGTAAAGGCAGGTGTCCCAATACTTTTGACAATGTAGTGTATATAGGGGTAAACAGGATTGGAATACCTCAGGTACACAGATGGGTGTTTTGAATTTTGTTGGATGTTTATATATGTGTTTAGGCTGCTTGTACATTGTCTGCCACCTTGAGAATGGGTTGAGGAAAGTGGAAAAATCACTCTGGACCCTTAGGGTTATCCTACTGGTGTAAACAGTCTGGTTCCTGGGCAGGTAGCTTCTACACCCCAGGGGATTTCCATGGTCTCATTGGCTTGTAGTGTAATCTAACAAAAATGGAAATTGAAATACCACACCACTGCTATGAGGTCCACATACAGTGCCTTGCAAAAGTATTCACCCCCCCCCCCCCCCCTTGGCATTTTTCGTGTTTAGTTGCCTCACAACCTGGAATTACTATGGATTGTTTGAGGATTTGCATCATTTAATTTGCAGAACATGCCCACAACTTTGAAGATTTTTTTTTTTTTTATTGTGAAGCAAACAACAAATAGGACAAAATAACAGAAAAAGTCAATGTGCATAACTATTCACCCACCTAAAGTCAATACTTTGTAGAGCCACCTTTTGCGGCTATCACAGCTCCAAGTTGCTTTGGATAAGTCTCTATGAGCTTGCCACATCTTACCACTGGGATTTTTGCCCATTCATCCTTGCAAAACTGCTCCAGGTCCTTCAAGTTGGATGGTTTGCACTTGTGAACAGCAATCTTTAAGTCTGACCACAGACAACACATTTACATGTTTCCCCTTAAACCACTCAAGTGTTGCTTTAGCAGTGTGTTTGGGGTCATTGTCCTGCTGGAAGGTGAACCTCCGTCCTAGCCTCAAATCACACACAGAGTGGTACAGGTTTTGCTCAAGAATATCCCTGTATTTAGCACCATCCATTTTTCCCTCATCTCTGACCAGTTTCCCAGTCCTGACTGCTGAAAAACATCCCCACAGCATGATGCTGCCACCACCATGTTTCACTGTGGGGATGGTGTTCTTTGGCTGATGTGATGTGTTTGGTTTGCGCCAGACATAGCGTTGTCTTTGATGGCCAAAAAGTTCAATTTTAGTCTCATCAGACCAGAGCACATTCCTCCATACATTTTTGGATGCCTTTTCGCAAACTCAAAACATGCCATTTTGTTTTGCTGCAAGTAATGGCTTTCTTCTGGCCACTCTGCCATAAAGCTCAACTCTATGGAGCGTACGGCTTATTGTCGTCCTATGTACAGATACTCCAGTCTCTGCTGTGGAACTCTGCAGCTCCTCCAGGGTTACCTTAGGTCTCTGTGCTGCCTCTCTGATTAATGCCCTCCTTGCCCGGTCCGTGAGTTTTGGTGTGCGGCCGTCTCTTGGCAGGTTTGCTGTTGTGCCATATTCTTTCCATTTGGTTATGATAGATTTGATGGTGCTCCTAGGGATCATTAAAGATTTTGATTTTTTTTATAACGTAACCCTGACTTGTACTTCTCAACAACATTGTCTCTTACTTGTTTGGAGAGTTCCTTGGTCTTCATGGCAGTGTTTGGTTAGTGGTGCCTCTTGCTTAGGTGTTGAAGCCTCTGGGGCGTTTCAGAAAGGTTTGTATGTGTAATGGCAGATCATGTGACACTTAGATTGCACACAGGTGGACATCATTTTACTAATTATGTGACTTCTGAAGGTAATTGGTTGCACCAGAGCTTTTTATGGGCTTCATAACAAAGGGGGTGAATACATACGCACATGCCAATTATCAGTTTTTTATTTCTAAAAAATAGTTTTATGTATTAATTTTTCTAATTTTACTTTACCAACTTAGACTATTGTGTTCTGATCCATCACATATAATTCAGATTAAAAAAAACATTGAACCAAAGGCTGTAATGTAACAAAATAGGTAAAAAGCCACGGGGGCTTTTTTGAATACTTTTGCAAGGCACTGTACAACTTTATTTCAATAAATAATGAAGGGTGGTGTTCTTGGACCCCTGAAATGCGTGGTTACATTCGGATTGTCCCCCTGATGTTTTTTTGGAATAAAGTTGTATCTGGATCTTATAGCAGTGGTGCGGTGCTCCGATTTCCAGTTTTGTTACCTTGAGAAAGGGAACCCGCGAGTCTCCAAAACGTCAGTGTTTTTTTTACTGCATGTTTGCTATTAAGATCCCAGTAAATATTGGCAATTCTTTTTTTGTGCTGGCCATTTTGTTGCTTAAAGCTTTGAATTTCTAAAGCCATAAACATTTTTTTGTTAAACAAAGGAAGTAAAAAACCTCGCCCTACCCCACTCTTCCTATCTCAGCGCTATGGAGTAGCAAGTTCCTCAACACAGGTGGTTAAATAAACGAACAAAGTATAGATATAGACATATCTCAATCAGCAGCCACTTAAAAAATTATCATACATATAAACAATAGATGGGCAATTAGGAACTAATAGTCAGTAACAAATGTACACATCAAAGCGGCACTCCAGTCAATTGGCATAAAAACTGACAGGCTAGTACATGGTCATCATCATATATGGCACAATGGTTATACCAGATAGACTAATGAAAAATAATAGGGTAACAGTCTCTAGTGGACACAGATAAAGTTTGCAGCTGAACAATGATGAGTGCACCTTTCACCAAAAATTCTTCCGCCGCACGCTCAACACTCCCCCCAAGGGGTTTAAACTCACCGGAACCAAAAGGTTATCAGGCCACTATCCACGTCCTGCAGCTTGCTCGGTCCAGATGTCTTTACAAGAACCACCAAAGTCCAGGGACATAGGGAAAGAGACTCCACATAGTCTAATACCGTTTAACCATTTATGAAGTATGTAGCTTGATAAAAGTTCATAGTTCCATGACACTGTGCACATCAGATAAGTGATCGTATAGCTCAATCTCGGTGTCATATGCGCTCTACATAGTTAACTCTTCCTGAAAGCTTTTTAGGGACCGAGTGTGCTTCGGTAGAGATCGGAAAGATCTTGGCATTCAGCACTTCCTTCTTCCGGTTAGCTCTCTAGGTCCTGGAATGCACAGCGTCAATGACGTGATTTCTGGTCGCCGTAAGGTCATTGACTGACACGTTTCGTCATCCCTACTTTGTCAAAGGGCGTGACCTTACGACGAGGGGTTCCGGTATTTATCTCAAATGTGTGTAATTGGGATTAACCTATTATATTCCGTCCGCCCCCTGTTTAATATGGTGCACAGCAGTGACGGTTGCACAATATTGTAATATTTATATAGAATACTATCATTCTAATATCCACCGACATTAAGACATAAACCATTACAATCCTGACTTATAACCTGTCATGGCAAATATATAAAAAACATTTATAATCAGAAATTGCAATTTGATATACAACGTTAAGCAGATTGCAGCAAATCCGATATTCATTATAAATAACATTCCCAACATTAATAAAATTGCAGAAATATAAAAACAGAAAATAAAAATAAAATCAAAACTTTACGCATACTAATGCAGATAAAGTCACAGATTATAGTTAAAAACAAATCTAAAAACACATAAATGCTTCGTGGCAGATGTGTTAGTGCAACAGCAATTCAAGCCAACAGCATACTACCTATACACTTCATACATCTTCATTCAATAAAATCGACTATTCTTTTTCTTTTCTTCAAAGGGAAGTTCCACTCCATATTTTTCAAGGAGTGAACTTTAAAAGGGCACTCCTCCAGAAATTAAAAACAAAAAAACCAAAAAAAAAACCACAAGGATGTATTAAAATCTAAAAGGGCACCTCTCCAACAGGTAAGTATACATCCGTATCAGATCAAAACGTAAAAATTATAACAGACCTCCTATCATTCATTAATTCTTATTGCAAATGTCTCTGTATAAATATTTTTTTGCGCTAAAAAAACATATGTAACAAAATGCTTTCAATGGTATATTTAACAGACCAAAAGGAAGCAAATAAAAGAACAAGATAGGAGATAGAATTTACATACACTTTAATACTAAAATGATTTTCTATGTATTTATTAAAAAATTCAGCAAGAGAGAAATGATATCAACCGAAAGAAAGCAGGTTAATGTTGGCATCAAATATGCAAGCATGAATAGAGCCTACTCATTCACTTAACCTAGATCGAGTTATAAAATCGATTTAATATATTTACATGTGATTTATTATCCTAATTGTACAGCAATAGTTATTTTTAGACTATTAAATCATCCACCTGTTCCTGATTTCATTGTGACAGATAGCATTGTTGTAGAACGACACAGTAATTCTATAAACCTAATAAAAAACAACTACAGAATATTTAACTAATCCATACACAGAACCAGACCTAAGGCTAGTTACATTAATGAAAACAAATGGTGTCACGTTGGCTGCAAACCTGTGGAAGAGCTAAATGAATAGAAATGCATTAGAGAAAACGACCCTTCAGATGGAATACATCTTTGAGTCAATCATTTTTTTTTTTCTAATGCAATCTGTTAAATGGTCTAATGATAGGAAGCAGCGGAAGATAGTTGCCAAAGGTTTGTCCTGCCAAGAGCCAAAGAAAGAACTACAGAATTTGATGAATGAATTAGAAGGTTATTGAATGCTTTAATTCCACAAATTTATGGCTTAAGCTAATGTCAATGCAGTGGCTGCACCAGAACCAAATGGGACTTTTAATCATAAGGAAAAATTACAAATGTTTCCCATAAGTTCATACATCTTTTTTAGGTATATTGCATACCTTTCCCTAAAACAATCTCAAATTATTCTTATTGTAACGCTTTCCTAACCAGAGGTCATTGAAGTCTCGGAGCTCCAGCCAAAATGAGCTGTGTCAGCATGCTTCAATTTACTTGGCTGTAACTAATTTTTTAATATATAATTTATTTAATACCTTTTTTAATGAGGTCTATAAAATGCAAGAAAAGTGTATATATATATATATATATATATATATATATATATATATATATATACAGTATCTCACAAAAGTGAGTACACCCCTCACATTTTTGTGAATATTTTATTATATCTTTTCATGTGACAACACTGAAGAAATGACACTTTGCTACAATGTAAAGTAGTGAGTGTATAGCTTGTATAACAGTGTAAATTAAAAATTAAAAAATGCAGCGCTAAGAAGATATGCCAACCCTAGAGTTCCCCCTGGGGTAGATAATCAAAAGTAATAATAAACGGTTTATGCCCCAGTAGAAGTACCTTTTGTACGAAACATGTCGGGTACATAGCTTGCTTGGCTTCGCATACCGTGCTTTTCATTGATTTTCGTGATCACGCTATGTACACATCAGATGTGATGTATGTACATTTTTTATTTATTTTATTTGAATACATTTTTATCCCGGATTTATCTGCACTATGTGGAGGCTTTTTTGTTTTTTCCCATGATCTATGCTGCCTTTTTGAGGACAAAACGCTACTTTTCCGGAACCCTCACTGTAACAGCTCATCACCGACTCCCTGGAAGTAGATGTTGGCATACATCATTCTTTCTACAGGAGTTCTGGTTGGAGTATCTGGCCTGGAGGATCGTTTCATGCTTGATTGACCCACTGCCGCTGGCGTGTGTGTCCACGCTTTGGGGTAAGAGTACCCATCCCCCTTCCCTGGTATTGGATTCACATCCCTGGGTGCCGTGTGTGAAAATCACTCCTTATACTACAGTTTTGTCATTTTCTTCATAAGAACAACTTTACTTCAATATTACCTCTATGAGATTAAATACTGCATGTCTTCATGGACTTATGAGCGTTCATTACAAGCATATTGCTATGTTGATAAGCCTTGGTTGGTAAACATTTCATGTGTAATTAACATATGGACTACATATGCTCCTTTTGCTCAGGATATCGGACTGTGCCCACATGAGTCCACCTATTGTTTTTTTATGCACTCTTATCACTTTTTTGAATGTATATTCATATAATCATTCACTGTTTCACTTATGATTATCTACCCCAGAGGGAACTCTAGTGTTGGCATATCTTCTTAGCACTGCATTTTAAAATTTTTATTTCACACACAATATGGCTCATTGTTGATGCTGGCTGCTGTTTATTTGATGTTTTGATACTAGTAGCGCAACTTTTTTCTTATATAACTGTGTAAATTTGCAGTCCCCTCAAAATAACTCAACACACAGCCAATAATGTCTAAACCGCTGGCAACAAAAGTGAGTACACTAGTAGAGTACACTAAGTGAAAATGTCCAAATTGGGCCTAATTAAACATTTTCCCTCCCCGGTGTCATGTGACTCGTTAGTGTTACAAGGTCTGAGGTGTAAATGGGGAGCAGGTGTGTTAAATTTAATGTTATCGTGCTCACTCTCTCATACTGGTCATTGGAAGTTCATTATGGCACCTCATGGCAAAGAACTCTCTGAGGATCTGAAAAAAAAAAATTGTTGCGCTACATAAAGATGGCCTAGGCTATAGGAAGATTGCCAAGACCCTGAAACTGAGCTGCAGCACAGTGCATTGCCAAGACGATACAGTGGTTTAACAGGACAGGTTCCACTCAGAACAGACCTCGCCAAGGTCGACCAAAGGAGTTGAGAAACAGTGCTCAGCATCATAGCCAGAGGTTGTCTTTGGGAAATAGACGTATAAGTGCTGCCAGCATTGCTGCAGAGGTTGAAGGGGTGGGGGTTCAAACTGTCAGTGCTCAGACCATACGCCGCACATTGCATCAAACTAGTCTGCATGGCTGCCATCCCAGAAGGAAGCCTCTTCTAAATATGATGCACAAGAAAGCCCACAAACAGTTTGCTGAAGACAAGCAGACTAAGGACATGAATTACTGGAACCATGTCCTGTGGTCTGATGAGACCAAGATAAACTTAATTGGTTCAAATGGTGTCAAGCGTGTGTGGCGGCAACCAGGTTAGGAGTACAAAGACAAGTGTGTCTTGTCTACAGTCAAACATGGTGGTGGGAGTGTCATGGTTGGGGCTGCATGAGTGCTGCAGGGGGGGGGGGGGCTACAGTTCATTGGGGGAACCATGAATGCTAGCATGTACTGTGACATACTGAAGCCAAGAATGATCCCCTCCCTTCGGAGACTGGGCCACAGGGCAGTATTCCAACTTGATAACGACCCCAAACACACCTCCAAAATGACCACTGCCTTGCTAAAGAAGCTGAGGGTAAAGGTGATGGACTGCCAAGCATGTCTCCAGACCTAAACCCTATTGAGCATCTGTGGGGCATCCTCAAACGAAAGATGGAGGAGCGCACGGTCTCTAACATCCACCAGCTCAGTGATGTCGACATGGAGGAGTGGAAGAGGACTCCAGGGGCAACCTGTGAAGCTCTGGTGAACTCAATGCCCAAGGGGGTTAAGGTAGTGCTGGAATATAATGGTGGCCACACAAAATATTGACACTTTGGGCCCAATTTGGACATTTTCACTTAGGGGTGTACTCACTTTTGTTGCCAGCTGTTTAGACATTAATGACTGTGTGTTGAGTTATTTTGAGGGGACAGCAAATTTACACTGTTATACAAGCTGTACACCGCAAAGTGTCATTTCTTTAGTGTTGTCACATGAAAAGATATGATAAAATATTAAAAAAAACTTGAGGGGTGTACTCACTTTTGTGAGATACTGTATGTGTGTGTATATATATATATATATATATATATATATATACTTAATCCTGATCTCAACTCAAACACTGTGCATTATTTAACCCTTTCCCGTCTGAGCTATGGCCGAATCATGGCTACAGCACGGACCTACATTGCCGGGAGCCATCATATGACTTCCATCTCTTTGCACAGTTCCCCTCACGCCCCCTGTGGAGCGCACGTGGCACGCTGTGTGATAACCAAGTCAATGAGACTCCTCGGGTGATCACAGATCAGAGTAAGGGGCCAATGCCGGCCCCTTACCAAGTGATCAGCTGTCAGCCAATGACAGCTGATCATGTGATGTAAACAGAAGATCGGTAATCTATTTTTTTTCTCCTCACACTGACAGCGCAAGAAGAAAAAAAAAACAATCACTGGCTTCTGTGAAAGGGACATCGGTCCCAAAGAGGAAGAGGTGCAGCTGCCTCACCTGTGCCCACCAGTGCCGCCTGCCAGTGCCCATCAGTGCCACCAATCATTGCCACCTATCAATGCCCACAAGTGCCACCTATCAATGCCCACCCATGGTGCCAATCAGTGCCTCATCAGTGCCACCTAGCAGTGCTGCCTATCAGTGTCACCTACCAGTGTCCATCACCACCACCTATGAGTGCCCATCACTGCCACCCATTAGTGCCAGCTATTAGTGCCACCTATCAATGCCCTTCAGTGCTGCCCATCAGTGCCGCCTTATCAGTGCCCATCAGTGTAGCCTCATCAGCGTAAATCAATGAAGGAGAAAAATTACCTGTTTGCAAAATTTTATAACAAAATATAAAAGTTTTGGGGTTTTTTTTCAAAATTTCCAGTCTTTTTTCATTTTTTTAACAAAGAAATAAAAAATCCAGTGGTGATCACATACCACCGAAACAAAGTTCTATTTGTGGGGAAAAAAAATTTTTGGGTACAGTGTTGCATGACCACGCAATTCTCATTCAAAGAGTGACAGCGCTAAAAGCTGAAAATTGGTCTGAACAGGAAGGGAATTTAAGTGCCCAGTAAGCAAGTGGGTAACCCTGACCTCTGAACTATGTGCTTTACATAGGTTCCGATTTAATTTAACCATACCCTTTTGTGCCACATTCACTGTTACAGCAATTTAGCTACACCCACAATATGTGCACCCCAACAATTCACTTCTGGACATTTTATTTTTCAGTTTAACAAATGGGGATATGGTTTTGTGGGTATGGCTACAAATGAGGGTGTAGTTTTGTGGGTGTGGCCAGTAGGGTTTCCCCGGATTTCACTTTCAAAATATGGTAACCTTAGTTTAGCAAAATGTTAATGAATATCTACAGCCAAAAATAAAAACGTAATATATTGCAGTGTGCTGTCCTACATCAGGTGACCCCATCAGTGTGCCCCTAACATCATGTGTCCCCATCACAGTGCTCTGTTACATTGTGTGCCCTCATCAGCCTGTGTAAAAACAAAAATGAAATGCTCACCTCCTTGCCAGAGCTGTCTCCCTTAGTACCTTTTGTTGCCTTATGAATTTACGTAAAATCCCCATTAATAGTTGTAAAATAATTGTAAATATGAATATATTTCATTTAGACATGTATCAATATGGGTGTGTTAGAAGTCTCTGTTATACAGATGAGTCGGTGCCTAAGCTTGTGTATCTAAACAATGGGACCCAAACCTCTTTGTTCTACAAATATTCACTTCAAAGGATCCCTTGTTTAAATATGCAATAAGGGCTGTGGCCAGCCCGTCATGAATACTTAACTTCCCTGAAAATGTCTACCTACAAGGTTAAATCTCACGTTCAAAAGTCTGTGCCAAGGATTTGCATTAAAAGGGGCTGAGCTATGCTAACTCTAGAGTTTGAAGATTTAGCCAATCCTTAATAGTGAGGCTCACAAATCAGAGCCACGCCATGCCAACCAATGAGGCATCAGCCTGTAATGATATATACAGACTAGATGGGAGAGATGCACACGCTCTCTGGTAGAGCGGTCACCTGAATGGAACCTTTGTGGGCCATAGCCTGGTAACTATTGTAACTAAATATGTTTGTCTTATGTATTTTCTGTCCTACTGTTTGTAGATTAATGTTTTAAGGAATATACTCTGTGATCCAACATGTAATCCATGATTTTTACCCTTTTCCTGTACAATTAGATAAATTGCTGTGTATTAGTCTAGGCCTACTTACTATATAAGAATACATTTTTGTTATTGTGTTAAAGCTTTCACTCATGGTCAAAGAACTCCCATTAACCCAAATCATATCTGAGAGATATTAAATCTCAAATATAACTAAGGGTAACACTTTGCTCCACCACAAGAGGTCCCCAGACTTCCAGGTTGAATGATGCCATTCTTCAGAATTCCTAATAAAGTCAGGAAAACTAGGGGCAGGGAAGGGGGGTTATTGACTTACAATGCCACTTACCTACCTTACTTTAGCTGGCAACACAATCACATGTTTCATAAATTGAAGTGGATAATGTCCACTCCTAGCTTTGAGCCTGTATTTCCTAAATAACCTGAAGGTGTTGACTGCTAAATGAACACAATTAACCCAAAAAGCTTCTATCAGCAACTGCAGTACTTTCAAAACACACTAGAGCAGTGATTCTCACTGTATTGGGACCAGGGCCTGGCAATGTCTTCTAAAAAATGCCTTACATGCCTCAACAGTAAAAAAGTTTATACTCACACAATAAAAGAATGGAAATGCAAAATATGTATTAAAATGGTGGAAGACTCTGGATAAGACTTGTTGTCACTGTAGAAGGGATGGGGGTTCTGGAGGGAGCTAAGAACTCTTCAGCAAACATGGTAGCCCTACAGGGTATGAGGGTTCTGGAGGGTGTTGGGGGGTCTCTCCAGCAGGCTGGGGGCTTTGCAGGTCCACTGTAGGAGACTGGAGAGGATTGCAGGGCTGGGGGAACTGTGGGAAGTTAGAGGGCACTGTGGGACACTGTTGGTTGTTGGGGGCACTATGGGGGCCTGGAGGTTCTTCGGTAGGCTGAGGAACACTGTGGGAGGCTTGGAGGCACTGTGGAACACTGTTAGAGGTGCGGGGGCACTATGGGGGGCTGGAAGTTCTGCAGTAGGCTGAGGGATACTGTGGGAGGTACGGGGGCAATGTGGGAATTACAAGCACTGTGAGGGGTGAGGGCTCTCAGGGGGCACTGTGGAAAGTTGGGGGGCACTACAGGCCACTGTGGAAGGTTGGGGTGCACTATGGGAGCTGGGAAACACTGTGTGAGGTTAGAGGATCTGCAACTTGCTGAATCCCCAGGAAGATGGAGGCCATGACCTGTTGGTTGAGAAGCACTGCACTAAAGGTCCTCATACTGCCCAATATCTAAGCCAGAGTCAGAGGCACCATTATGTTGGCTTCTGGCATTGACACCCTCCTGGAAGAGGTACCCACTTTTGGGGACACAAATGAACACAGACTTCAGCACTGATAACAAATTATATATAAGCTGTTTTAGAACAGTAAGACTCAGACTCATTACAGGTTTATTGGTGGCATCCAAGGCCAATGCCCAATGCTTTTTTTTGGTCCCCAATTAGACAGCATTTGTTTTTTTACTCCAGACCGGTGACATAAAAAGTTGGTCTTTCCTAAATCTTGAAATTTATTGTCCTTGTTTTACCTTATCTATTCCCGCTGTATACAGCATAGCACACACTACTCGAATTAGCAAAGGTAAAAATTGACACCTATATTGGTTGCCATGCGCTGCATGGAGACCCATTGTGCAGTATCTGGCTTCCTAAGCCCATCATTGATTTTTATTTTATTTTTTTCAAATTCATTTATGTCCTCTCTATATTCTTCACGATCCATACTGTGATTTCAGCCATGGAGTGAATCCCTTGAGAGCAGAAAATGTATCCATATATATTGTCTTTCTCTCATACAGCAGCCTATCACAATTATTTTGCTGAGTTCAAGGTGGTCTTAAGGTCACGGATATCTAGGAGGCAATCAGAAACTGGCCTTAAGTAGTGTGAATGACGTCAAACCAAAGAACATTCATGGATAAAAATGTGTTTTTTATTGCTCTAATTTAGTGCAGGCTGTAGGAACTCTACGACATGAGCTGCATAAGGTATCTGTGGCAAAATATTCTTTTATTTTGGTCCGCAGACTGTAGATGCTAATATGTGAAAAAAGGCCTACTAAATAATTATTTATGTGTTTTTTTAACAATTATTTAATTTTATTATTTAATCATTTATACAAATTATTAAAATAATGTTTTAAGCTTTATTGGCTGTGCAATTTTTTCCTTATAACTTTATTTTTCCTATTAACCATATTTTGTAATATTGGGAAAATACTGCCTTATGTATAGTAGTGTGGCCATAATGTGGTATGTTCCCTGTTTACACATTCAATCAGCTGAGAATATATCCTTAGAAAAGTAAACTTTCTGTTATACTAACAAAAAAAAAAATTACGTGCAGTTTTGCTGGACAAACATCTGAGCAATTTTTTTGGAAATGCAGTGCCTTGAAAAAGTATTCACACCCCTTGAAATTTTACACATTTTGTCATGTTGCAACCAAAAACGTAAATGTATTTTATTGGGATTTTATGTGATAGACCAACACATAAACATACCGTAGTTACATAGTTACATAGCAGGTGAGGTTGAAAAAAGACACAAGTCCATCAAGTCCAACCTATGTGTGAGATTTTATGTCAGTATTACATTGTATATCCCTGTATGTTGCGTTCGTTCAGGTGCTTATCTAATATTTTTTTTAAATTATCGATGCTCCCCGCAGAAACCACTGCCTATGGAAGGGAATTTCATATCCTTACCGCTCTTACAGTAAAGAACCCTCTACACAGGTTAAAACTGTTTTCTTCTAATTTTAGTGAATGGGTGCATGTCTTATCAAATTCCCTTACGCGGAAATGTTTTATCCCTATCGTGGGGTCACCAGAACGGTATTTGTACATTGAAATCATATCCCCTCTCAAGCGTCTCCTCTCCAGAGAGAACAAGTTCAGTGCTCTTAACCTTTCCTCATAACTAATGTCCTCCAGTCCCTTTATTAGTTTTGTTGCCCTTCTCTGGACTCTCTCCAGTTCCAGCACATCCTTCCTGAGGACTGGTGCCCAGAACTGGACAGCATCCTCCAGGTGCGGCCGGACCAGAGTCTTGTAGAGTGGGAGAATTATCGTTTTATCTCTGGAGTTGATCCCCTTTTTAATGCATGCCAATATTCTGTTTGCTTTGCTTGCAGCAGCTTGGCATTGCATGCCATTGCTGAGCCTATCATCTACTAGGACCCTCAGGTCCTTTTCCATCCTAGATTCCCCCAGAGGTTCTCCCCCTAGTGAGCAGATTGCATTCATATTTTTGCCACCCAAATGCATTATTTTACATTAAACCTAATTTTCCATGTAGTTGCCCACCCCATTAATTTGTTCAGGTCTTGTAAGGTTTCCACATCCTGCGGAGAAGTTATTGCCCTGCTTAGCTTAATATCATCTGCAAATAGACAATGAGATTGTACTGCTTATCCCATCCTCCAGGTTGTTTATGAACAAATTAAATAGGATTGGTCCCAGGACAGAATCCTGGGGGACCCCACTTTCCACCCCTGCCAATTCCGAGTACTCCCCATTTATTACTACCCTCTGAACTCGCCCCTGTAGCCAGTTTTCAATCCATGTACTCACCCTATGGTCCATGCCAACGGACCTTACTTTGTACAGTAAACCTTTATGGCGAACTGTACAAAATGCTTTTGCAAAATCCAGATACACCACGTCTACGGGCCTACCTTTATCTAGATGGTAGCTCACCTCCTCATAGAAGGTTAATAGATGGCTTGGTTTGGCAAGAACGATTCTTCATGAATCCATGCTGATTACTGCTAATGATACCGTTGTCTTTGATAAAATCTTGTATATAGTCCCTTATCATCCCTTCCAAGAGCTTGCATAAAATTGATGTTAGGCTAACTGGTCTGTAATTCTCAGGGATGTAACTTGGCCCTTTTTAAATATTGGTGCTACATTGGCTTTTCTCCAATCAGCTGGTATCATTCCAGTCAGTAGACTGTTCGTAAAAATTAGGAATAATGGTCTGGCAATTACTTGACTGAGTTCCTTAAAGCCCTTGGGTGCAAGCCATCTGGTCCCGGTGACTTATTTATGTTAAGTTTTTCAAGTCTATTTCTAATTCTGTCCTCTGTTAACCATGAGGTGCATCCTGTGACATGTCATAAGGATAAACATTACAGTTTTGGTTACTGATTCCCTCATGAAGAATGAGGAGAATAAATTCAATACCTTCGCCATCTCTCCATCCTTAGTAACCAGATTCCCTTCTTCATTCTTTATGGGACCAATATGATCTGACCTCCCTTTCTTACTATTTATGTACTTAAAGAATTTCTTGAGATTTTTTTTACTCTCCTCCGATATGTGCCTTTCGTGTTCTATCTTAACTGCCCTGATTGCACCCTTACATTTCTTGTTGCATTCTTTGTAAAGTTGGAATGCTGATGATGATCCCTCATTTTGAAGGCCTTCTCCTTTGCTTTTATATTCATTTTTACGTTGGAGTTAAGTCACCCAGGACTTTTATTAGCTCTTTTAAATTTCCCATTGGGATGCCCTTATTTAATATGTTCTTAAAGCATACCCATTTCTCCTCCGTGTTCTTTGTTCCTAAGATTTTATACCAATTAGTATCTTCTAACAAGGCTCGTAGTTTCGGGAAGTTAGCTCTTTTGAAATTCAGTGTCTTTCTATTCCCCTTATTTTTCCTATTAGTGTGATTTATACTGAAACGAATTGACCTGTGATCGGTGTTTCTTAAATTGCCCCGTATTTCCACATCCATGATCAGGTCTGTATTGTTGGTAATCAGTAGGTCTAGTAATGCTTTGTTTCTAGTTGGTGCATTTACCATGAAAGTGTCCTGCAAGATATTTTGGAACTGTTGAGCCTTATGCCTCATACACACGATCAGACATTCCAACAACAAAATCCATGTTTTTTTTCCGACTTTTTCAAACTTGTCTTGCATACACACGGTCACACAAAGTTGGTTGGAAATTCTGAACGTCAAGAACGCGGTGACATACAACACGTACGAGGAGCCGAGAAAAATTAAGTTAAATAGCCAGTGCGGCTCTTCTGCTTGATTCCGAGCATGCGTGGAACTTTGTGCGTCGGAATTGTGTACACACAATCAGAATTTCCGACAACGGATTTTGTTATCGGAAAATTTGAGAACCAGATCTCAAATTTTGTGCGACGGAAATTCCAATGGAAACTGTCCGATGGAGCCTACACACGGTCTGAAGGCTCCCATCGAACATTTTCCATCGGAAAATCCGTCCGTGTGTACGGAGCATTAGATGAATGTGTGGTTCCTTCCACCCAGTCTATGTCTGGATAATTAAACCCCCCCCATTATGATGACACTTCCCATCCTTGCCGCTAATCCAGCTTGTGATAGAAGGTCTGCCTCTGCCTCCTCCCTCTGGTTAGGGGGCCTATAGCATACTCCCAGTATTACTTTCATTTTTGATATACAGGCATACCCACAACATAATTGTGAAGTTAAAGGAAAATGATAAACAGTTTTCAATATTTTTTACAAATAAATATGTGAAAAGTGTGGCGTGCATTTGTATTCAGCCCCCTGAGTTAATACTTTGTAGAACCACCTTTCGCTGCAATTACAGATGCAAGTCTTTTTTGGTATGTCTGTACTAGTTTGGCACATCTAGAGAGTGAAATGTTTGCCCATTCTCCTTTACAAAATAGCTCAAGCTCTGTCCGATTGGATGGAGAGCGTCTGTGAACAGCAATTTTCGAGCCTTACCACGGATTCTCAACTGGATTTAGGTCTGGACTTTGACTGGGCCATTCTTACACATGGATATGCTTTGATCTAAACCATTCCATTGTAGCTCTGGATGTATGTTTAGGGTTGTTGTCCTGCTGGATGGTGAACCCCCCCAGTCTCAAGTCTTTTGCAGACTCTAACAGATTTTCTTCTAAGATTGTCCTGTATTTGGCTCAATCCTTCTTCCCATCAACTCTGACCAGCTTCCCTGTCCCTGCTGAAGAAAAGCATCCCCACAACATGATGCTGTCACCACCATGTTTCACGGTAGGGATGTGTTCAGGTTGATGTGCAGTGTTATTTTTTCACCACACATAGCGTTTTGCTTTTATTCCAATGTTTGCTGTGTATGTTTGCTGTGTCCTCACATGGCTTTTTTGCAAACTGCAAACAAGACTTCTTATGGCTTTCTTTCAACAATGGCTTTCTTCTTGCCACTCTTCCATAAAGGCCAGATTTGCCGAGTGCACTAATGTGGACAAATTCTCCCACCTGATCTCTGGATCTCTGCAGATCCTCCAGAGTTACCATGGGCCTCTTGGCTGATTATTGCTCTCCTTGCCCGGACTGCCAGTTTAGGTGGACGGCCATGTCTTGGTAGGTTTGCAGTTGTTCCATACTCTTTCCATTTTTGGATGATAGATTGAACAGTGCTCCGTGAGATGTTCAACGCTTGGGATATGTTTTTTATAACCTAACCCTGCTTTAAACTTCACCACAACTTTATCCCTGACCTGTCTGGTGTGTTCCTTGGCCTTCATGATGCTGTTTGTTCACTAAGGTTCTCTAACAAACCTCTGAGGGCATCACAGAACAGCTGTATTTATACTGAGATTAATTTACACCCAGGTGGACTCTTTTTACTAATTAGGTGACTTCTAAAGAAAATTGGTTCCACTAGATTTTAATTAGGGGTATCAGATTAAAGGGGGCTGAATACAAATGCACGCTACACTTTTCAGATATTTATTTGTAAAAAACTTTGAAAACTATTTTAGAAATCCCCAAAAAATACATTTACGATTTTGGTTGTAACATGACAAAATGTAGAAAATGTCAAGGGGTATGAATACTTTTTCAAGACACTGTAAATAAACCCCTTAAAATTGAACTCCAGCCTTACATTTTTGTCTTGCACAGTTGTACAGGCTCCACTCCCGTACTGAAATAGCTTTCTCCGATTTCACTGCACACTGGGAACTTCTGTGTGAATACAAGGTGTAAAAGAAAAAAAAACACAACTGCCCAATGAGAGCAAACAAATATTTAGAAATGTATAAATACCCCCCTAGTGGTTAAATATGCTGCATACCAGTGTAGGTGATATGTGCGCTTGGGTACAGCAATGCATGACTGTGCAATTACCAGTTGAAGTAGCTGTCAGAAACCATGAAATCAGGCTGAGACATAAGTACAGTTAAATCACACTAGTTTAATAATAAAAGTAGAAAGAACAAATGTAGTCAAAACATAGCCAAAGTTCAGTAACCGGAACGGATAGTCAGCCAAGCCAGAAGTCAGGGATCAATGTAGTGGAACAGCAAGCAGGATCTGGAGCCAGAAGGGATGTCAGCAAAGCAAGTCTTGAACAGGATCACAGGAGATAGTTTCTGTAATGATGACCAAGGCAAAGGCAGAGCTCCTCTGGACTGGACGGCTTAAGTAGGCAGGACTGACGAGCAGGATATCATCAACAGCTGAGTAACTGTGAAGAGATAGGAGATGGCAATTAGCCGACAGCTGAGCAGCCAGCTCAGAAAAGGAAGGGCTAAGCCCAGCCCTGACAGTAGCGCAGTGCTAAATAGCAAAAAATGGCCTGGTCACGAAAGGGGTAAAACCTTGAGGAGCTGAAGTGGTTAAAAATATGTTAGAACCTATACTGTGGTTGATTGATATGCTATGTATCATCAGCATAATGTCCCTGAAAATGCTTTTTAAATGTCTGCAGTTATAAGCAGAACACGTATTTTAGTTTCCCGAGAAACTCATCTCCTGTTATTTCAAGCTCATTGTGTGCATTAGTTAAATTCATAACACTGTAACTGTCATTTATTGTGTCTATGTACAAGGTCACCATTCTCTCTGTCACACATAATAAGAGCGTGTGCACAAGAAGCTTCCTTTGTGATCAGACATCTACAGATATGTCACAGTGCAAAAACGCTGGATATAAACTGCGAGCAGGGCATCAGGTCACTCTTATTATAAAGCTGTTTTTTTTGGGGGGGGGGGGGGGTTTGGAGTAAATTTACCAAAGTGTTTTTATACTTCCTGTGTAAGGCTCCTGTCACATGGGTGGCCGGGGGGCAGTAAAAACAGGGGGTTGATCCATGTTTTTACCGTCCTCTGACTGCCCACCTACAAGCAGGCATGCTGCCGCCCAGGGCAGTACACATTGACTGAAATGTTAAGCATCATGGCACGGCAATTTTAATGCTACATGCAGAGTTCGACAGATGGCACGGACTGTTAAATTCTGCTATATCAGTAAATGGGTCCACACCGCAACCGCACGCCAAAAGCTTGGCTCGCCACTGTGGCACAGTATTGCCTCCTGAATGCCCGCTAACCAGTGCCAGGAAAAGATCATCCAGTGCCCAGGACGAAGATGGCAAACTGGGCACCCCCTTCCCCGGGTGGAGGAGGGGACAGATCTAATAGCAGTGTGCAGGGCAGAATATATGGAATGTCTGTGTCATGTAATGAAATAGTACCAATAGTTGTGTGTGCTACACTACAGAAAATGTAAAGTGGTTGTAAATCTTAAAACATGAAATATGAGCAGGGCATATCTCTCTATAGTGTGTACTTGTCTCAATGCAGAGCATTAATCGTCATTTCTGTCTGCTGCTTCGTTCCTCTGCTATCAGCATGAATCACTTCTGACAAGTTTTCCTGACACCAAGAGAAAAATGGTGACAGGGGAGATACCTCCAGCTGATTGACAGCCTCAGCTCTGTTCCTGTGTGCCGTGTGAAGAAGGGTGTGTCCCTTTTCTCCAATCCGCTGTCAGAGCTCTCCTCACTGAGCTCTGCAGAGTCTAACTTCAGGCCCACCCCCTTTTTTTCTGAACACAAGCTTTATAAATTCTGGACTTTGAACAGATGTAGAAGAGAGAAGACTGCAGATAAACAGGTACAACTTATGTAGGAGGATTTGTTTAATCTCTGTGTATCACCTGAGGCAAGTCACTTTACTGGGTATATGTAAGGGTTTACTACTACTTTAAGGGTTTAAAATTGGTGCACAAATATGGGGCTTACAGTGGCGAAGAAAAAAATAAATGCCCTTGCGTAAGTGGTGTCACTGAAAGCAAAAGAATGCCCCTGCAAAGGTGGGGTCACTGAAAGGAAAAAATGCCCCTGTGTACGTGGTGTCACTGAAAGGAAAACACGCCCCTGCAAAGGTGGTTTTATTGAAAGGAAAAAATGCCCCTGCGTCAGCGGTGTTGCTAAGAGGAAAAATGCGCTGTCAAAAATGCTGTCAGTTTGAGGAGGACTGTCAGTGGGATGAGGGAGAGAAGGGAGGGTGGGCTCCAAGGGGTGCATAGCTCTAAAGGGATCTAAGAGGGCTCTGAGGGAGGAAGGGAGGCTGAAAGGAAATGCAGCTTATCATTGCTGTCCCCTCTGAAAAACAATCTGTGGCAAATTACTTTTCAGGGGCGTTTGATAGGCATTAAGGAGGCTATATGTCACCTCCTCGCTGCTTGTTTTGACCCACTGTACTGCAGCCATCTGCACTCCAAGCAGTCGCAGCGTGGTCCCATTCCATTTCATTTTTGCTGTGATCGCAAATCATGTGTACAGCCCTGAGCAGCTGTATCTCCTTGTTCAGGTTGGTGAGTGGTAAATATGTGATTCAACTGCTTGTTTTTACTGCCCTCAGTCCACCCACGTGACCGAGGCCTAAGGCTTTGTTTACACTGGGAGGGGATTAGGGGGGTAAAAAAAAAATGTGGTTGAGCCGTGTTTTTACTGCCCCCCAACTGCCCTCGAGGTGCAAAAACAGCCATATGGGGTATACATTTGTGCTGCAAAAATTATCCCCCATCATTTAAAAGGGGCAATACCATCTGCAGAATACAACCCATGCATGTAAATTGGGCTGAGTTGCAACTGCCCCACAACTGCATGCAATGCACATTATGGGGCTTCCAATGATCCCCGGGCTCACTGGAAACCCTGAGTTTTCCAACAAGGCTTCCTGATGCAATGGAAGAGTTTGTCTAGCCCAGCCAATCAGGATCACCAGACGAAACAAATGCTAAATGGCATAGTCTATTAGGGCCGCAGCCATAGATCATTGTTTCCACATATGCCAGCGCAGCAGGGTGGGGCACCACCTGCAAACAACTCAAGATCCAGGGCAGAGGGGAATTTCCCACTCAGAGCCTAGTTTCCAATATTCTGGAACTTCAAGCAGCATTCATGGCGTTGACCACCTTGCTGCCTCACATACAGGCTCGCTCAGTCCTGCTCCATCTGGACAACACAGCAGCAGTGTCCTACATACAGCGACAAGGTGGGATGCACAGCCAATCCCTCTTGAGAGAGATGGAACCACTCATGACATTGGCACAACAATATCTCCCAGATTTGAGGGCCATATATCTTCCAGGCTGTCAGAACTTGGAAGCAGATCGCCTATCCAGACAATTCATGGACCCCAACGAATAGTCCCTTCACCCTGAAGTGTTCAAACAGATCATCCACGAGTGGGGGTGTCCGCAAGATGCATATCTTTGCCTCATCAACCATCTGCAAGGTAAGCCGGTTCCTCTCATGCTACCCTTATCCATTAGCGGAGAGGATGGATGCCTTCACCCATCCTTGGGTTGGGCAACTGGCCTATGTCTTCCCTCCAATTTCTTTAGTCCTGAAATTCCTGAGGAGATTGTTGACAGAGAACTTGACAGTCATCACAGTATTTCCTTACTGGCCTAACAGACCATGGGTCTCTCTGGCAATGAATCTCAGCGTGTGCACACCGATCACTCTGCTGGTGACTCCTCATCTCCTGTATGAAGGAAATACCCTACATCCGACTGGCCTTAGCGGCCTGAAGACTGTAAGGCAGGGGTTACAAGAGTTAGGATGTTCTCCAGAGGGTATTAGAACTTTACAGAGTTCCAGAAAGGGGTCAACCAATGCCATCTACTCCAGAATATGGAATAGGTTCCTGAACTTTGCAGCTGGACGTCAGTTTGACCCTTGTGACCCAAATGTATCTCAAATCCTGTCTTTCCTGCAATCCGGATTGGATTTGGGACTCAGTTCACCTAAGGTACAAATTTCAGCCACCTCGGCTTTTACCCAAAAGAAATGGACAGCCAACCTGCTGGTGGAGCACTTCATGAGAGCGCTACTTAGACTACGCCCTCCCAAGAAAAATAGATTCCCTTAATGGGACCTGGCAGTAGTCCTCAATTTTCTAGAAAACCCTCCTCATACTCCGACAGAAGACTGTTTATTATGGGATATCACCTTAAAAACAGCTTTCCTATTAGCCATAACTTCAGGGGGAAGGTTGTCGGAACTCCAAAAATTGGGGGCAGCAGAACCTTATTCCATGTTCTTCCCAGACAGGGTTTTACTGTGTCCATTGGATCATTTTGTCCCAAAAGTGGCATCAAGATTTCATCTCTCCAGTGAATGGGTGCTTCCAGCCTTCCCAGCGGAATCAGATGCTGATCTGCACAAGTTGGACATTCCAAAAGTCCTCAAAGCCTATCTCCAGGCTACTTCTACACTCAGATGTTCTGACAGACTTTTTCATCATCATTAAAATTTTAAGGGAAAAGGGCCTCGGCCAGAACCATCTCGGCCTGGATAGTAAAAACTATTCACCGGGCATAAAGAAGGAAGGATCCTCCAGAGGTGGTTAGAGCTCACTCAACCAGGGCAATGTCTTCTTCTTGGCATGGGCAGGATTGTTTGTGGAGACAGTCTGCAAAGAGGCTAGCTGGTCATCACGTCATACGTTCTTAAAACACTACAGGGTGGATCCAGCAGCTCTTACTACAGTAGAAATTGGAAGGAAAACCATCTAAGCTTTTATGTCTATTGTCAAATAAAGACTAAGTTTGTAGCATTAAACCCTCCCTCTCAAAAGCTCCTTATGTATCATATGTATGCTGCCATGTTTGACGTCAGAAAAATTGAAAATTGTATCAAATACCGTAATTTTTCTTTCCTGACGCCAATACATGGAAGCATACAAACCCTCTCTCTGATCTTTGGGGGTCAGGAGTGGATAATGTACACAGTGCAAGAGTAAAAGTAACATATAGAATGCAGGAGTCAGGAGCAGATAACGCGCAGGGTTCAGGAGTATTTACACCCTAGTGTACATCAGTACACCCTATCAGGCATTTCATACCTACATATACAGTATACACACACATGCATACAAACACTCACATGCATATATACATAAAACCACCCATTTATGTACCTGGTTGACCCAAGTGTATTTCTCTTTCATAATAAAGGTTTAAATCCCAACTCCAGGAAAACAGACAAACTCGGTTTTGCAGTGGGACGCTGCATGGATTAAATGCAGAGGTACAGAAATACATACCTTATGCCTTGCTCCAGCAAACTCCCTCCACAGTATCCAACAATAGTCAGCCAATCAAACATGTTGCATTTCATGGTCTTCTATGTGGTAAGAAGTTTGTCAACCAGCTGAATGTAGATTGGTGCTCTATAGTTGCCAAGAAAATTCTCAACAACATCCTTAAATGCTTTCCAGGCAATTTTCTCTGGCCCCACTAATGCCGCATACACACGGTTGGACTTTTCAGCTACAAAAGTCCGACAGCCCGTCCGACAGACTTTTGACAGACTTTCGACGGACTTTTGGCGGACTTTCAACAGACTTTCTAACGACCGGATGTGCCTACACATGATCACACCAAAGTCCAACGGATTCGTACGTGATGATGTACACCGGACTAAAATAAGGAAGCTGATAGCCAGTAGCCAATAGCTGCCCTAGCGTGGGTTTTTGTCCGTCGGACTAGAATACAGATGAGCAGATTTCTGGGTCCGGCGGAGTTACGACGTAAAGATTTGAAGCATGTTCCAAATCTAAAGTCCGTCAGATTTGCGACTGGAAAAGTCCGCTGAAGGTCCGGTGAAGCACACACACGATTGGATTGTCTGCCGGATTTGGTCCGTCGGCGTCCATCGGACAAGTCCAGTCGAAAAGTCCGACCGTGTGTACGCGGCATAACAGATCTTGGACTAACAAAAATGCCTTCCTTAAGCTTGGCAGCTGTTATTCTAGGAAATATCTATCTCAAATAATAAAAACCTACTCCTTCCTTGCTCATCACTTTCACAAAATTTTTCATCAGTCCAAATTTTATATGAAGCGAAGGCAAAAACATCTTTCACGGATCGACAAGTGTTTCATGTGCCACATTTTTCTGTCCCAGAACCAAATCCTTTCAGGGTGGCCATTTCTTTTTAATGTAATGCGGCTCTCCTGCACTGTTGTCCCATCTGTATATGTAACAACAGTACTTGGTATACAGTATCTGAGCTGCATTCCAAGCAGCAGAGCCACTACTTTAAGATCTCCAGACATTCTAGTTGTACTTAAAGTGGTTTTAAATCCTTACATATATACAATGAAGTGACTGGCCTCGGTGATACACAGAGATTAAACAGATCCTCCTACATAAGTTGTACCTGTTTATCTGCAACCGTCTTTCCCCCACATCCATTTAAAGTGCAGAATTTACACAGGATCTCTCAGCTCTGAAAAGCAAGGGGTGGAGAGCTGAAGTTACATCGGCGAGGAGAGCTCTGAGAGCTCATTGCAGGGAAGGAACACCCCCCTTCACACAGCACACAGGAACAGAGTTGAGGCTGTCAATCACAGACTGTGCCCCCCGTCACCATTTTTCTCTTGGTGTCAGGAAAGCTCATCAGAAGTGATTCATGCTGATAGAAGAGGAATGAGGTAGTGAACAGAAATAACACTTAGTGCTCTTAATTGAGACAAGTACACATTATAGAGAAATATGCTTTGATCATATTTCTTGTCTGAGGTTTACAACCAATTTAAGTTACTGGATGTACTTCAACAACAGTTCCATGTTTTTATATGTTTATTTCATGTGGTACAGGTATTGCTAACTGCAAATTGCAAAAAGAGAACATTTTCATAAAATGCTATATGATAGGTTACATTACATTTGTATTTTTGTGATTGGCAGCCACAAATCTATAAGATACCTCAAAAAATGTGTCCAGTGTTATTTATGTTACATGCTTGGTAGAAGCCCTAAAGCACATGGGTCGAATGTAGGGTGACTGGTTCAATAGAAACTGGCCCACATTCGGCCCTTGTGTACTGCAGCTTCTATCGAAGGGCCATGACCGAAAAAGGTTTGCCGACCGACTCCCAATCAGCGCTCTCAGCTGATTTTTACTTTTGCACTAAGCTTGGCTTAAATACAACATCTCCCCCAATGTGATTCATTGCAAAAAAAACATAAAACAAAAAATGTTAGGTAGTTTTGGCTGTGACACCTGATTTTTATTTCTATCAAGCAGTAATGGGTTTGAATTGGTCAATTGAAGTAACAGCCATCACAGGTCTAAAAGCTATAAGAAAGTTTAATCTAAAAAAAATAAATCTAACGCCCTTAATTGGCCAGTGGCAAAATAATTAATAGTATAGTTTGTGAGCTTCTTTTTTCACAGTACCGCACTATATTTTCTTAAAAATTCAATAAAATGTCCAAACAGAGTGCACAAAGCACTTGAAGAACCCCATCCTCACATTATCTAAACCCCCTCCCACCCCCATATCACTATTAATTCAAAAATATTCAAAATCTAGACTTCAGGTATGCGTTTAGTAGCAATTGGCTACCGTCAGGACATTATACGTGCATATGAATAGGCTGCATATAGAAGGAGACCAGGCAGGATTTGTGTTACAATAAAAATAAGCATGTACTATCTAAGAGACGATAGGCACAAATATTGTTCAGTGGCTGGAAAGTACATAAGCAACTTGGTTGGGCCACAATATAAGAGGGAGAGAGGAGACACGTTTTATCCTAAAAAAGAAATTAGAACACATTATTTGCAAGACAATAGCCACATGTATTGCACAGTGGCTGGACAGTATGTCCAAACTTTTGATTTTCCTGAGCCACATTAGAAGAAGATGAATTGTCTTGGGCCACACATAAAATACACTAACAATAAGGATAGCTGATGAGCAGAAAAAGTCGGGCAGATCACAGATCCTCATGGAAACTAGAAATCACTGTAGTAGACACCACCGCTACACTGATCTCCATTGGCTTTTGTGTCCTGTGAAGACAGAAGATCACTTGCTTGACATGACTGCCATTCAGGGAACATTTAGCATTCTTTCAATGAATGCAAAGCATTCTCTGACTGGGCAAGGTTGAGAGTTGGGGTGGTGATGTCATAATCTCCACCTCATCCAATCAGAACACATTGAATAAGGAAGGGAGTGGTCAGCACTCAGGATGACATAAAAAAAAATAGTATTCCTTTATTTATACATGTACAATGCTGCAAAAACAGCCTGGATGTTAGTCCTTAGTCATGGCTGGAGAACACTTTGCATTAATTAAGAAAATGGAAAGTGTTCTTTGACACCCATGCCTGGGGTGGCATCCTGTGTTTAATAAGCAGTAGCACAGCCACTTGGCATGGGACCCAGAAGCTAACAGCCAGTAATCAATGTAGTAGCTGTGACTGCTAAAGTGATATCCAATTTCCATGGATGCAACAGATATGACACGTACATATTTACAAGGTACATTGCTCTAAGCTTGATGCTTGAAGTAATAATTGACATACTTGGAATTCATATTTAGGCTGAAAGTTTCACTTGCCTTTAACTTATAAAATAAAATGATATAAAGGATCAGTGTGTAAATGTATAAAAATCTAAAAAACAGTTGACCAAAAAGTGCTATCGGGGTGGAGAGGAGCAGAGACTAATGCCGTTCAGAAGCTTAAAGCGTAATTAAACTCAAAAGCAAATATTTTTTATATTTCCGCTTACCAATTCTTAGATGTGATTACTGCATACTTCTTTTATAGGCTTTCTTTCTTCTATATTCATCTGGTGATCCAGCGAGTAAGTCTGTCATTTAAAAAAAAAAACAAAAAAAAAACAAGCTTTCTTGCAGATGTAGCAGTTACAGGGTTGAAAAAAAAACATTCAATGCTGACAGGGGTGCTTACAATGATCAGTTTTATTTATTTACGTAAAACATTATCCAAAAGAAAAACACCGTTGCTGTAACTGCTTATAAAAAGTTAGCTGGAATTTGGCCCCAGTTTGTTAGTGTATTTAAATCTGCTAGTCCATCTAACACTCTCTTCCCCCCAGACTGACAATTCTGCTGCCCAAAGGTGCCTCTGTGCTCTTTCATCCAGAGTGAGGGCACTTTAATACAAGAGGTGTGTAATTGGCCATATCACTAGGTGAAAAAAAGAGGGGAAAATGCTTAAAAAAAGAAAAAACAAATGCATCCACCACATTTAATGATTGGTAAGCTGCAATATATTACATAGCTACATAGTGACTATATAAATGTGTAGCACCCTCTAGCTAGTGTGCTAGATGTACTGTACAGTAGTACCTTGGATTACGAGCATAATCCGTTTCAGAAGCATGCTTGTAATCCAAAGCACTCGTATATCAGAGTTTCCCCGTAGGAATCAATGGAAACTCAGGCCTGGGTTAAATCTGGGTCAGGGCTGAGTGACTCAGGGAGGCTGGATGACTCAGCAGTTTCTTTGGTGCCTCCCTCTGTTTCTGGAACCTTGGAGAAGCTTCTAGATGTAGTAGGTGGAGACTAGGATGAGCTGCTTGGCATATTTATGAGGTCTTCGACCAATGCCCAGCAAAAAGGGGCTGGATGGGGGAAGGCACCTCATAAATAGGCATGAGTCATGTCAGTAGCTGCAGTCGAATGGAAGATGGAGATAGAGTCCTGAAGAAGCTGTCAGTGGCCCTTGAGGGTACCCCCTAGGGCCTGGGGCTTGGGTGCTGGAGGGACCCTCTACAACACATGGAGGAACCCAATTCTGGAGGCATGGGAGCAAGTTAGAGGACAGCGGGAGCAGGTCAGAACGTAGATCAGCTGAGAAGTCAGCCGGGTAGGCTAGTATGTGTTCAGTCTGGGAGGACCGTGGAGAAGTTAGCTAGGGGAGCTAATGAAAGGGGCAGCTGCAGTGCTTGAAGAGGTGGTGCTGGGATCAGTGACCATGGGAGGATATGCTGAGAAAGTGTAAGCTGTACCACCCATTTCTTCAAGTAATGGGCCTTAGCTACCAAATTGCAACAAGGTGGCACAGCTGGAGTTCTGCAAGCAAGTGTGTGCTGGAGGAAAATGTTGGCGTTGTATAGAGACTGTGTAGTGGGTGAACTGCATATCCCGCTGCCTGAACAAGCTGGCCAAGATTCTTCTGTGAGGGAAAAAAGTGCCCGTCAGTTTCTGAGGGGGATATTTCACCTCTACTTTTTCTCCTCACAGGGACATACAGACACACAGGGTTGCTCACTCTGCATTCTCCCCTGTGTCCCTAATGGCAGGAGGAGGAGAGCCAATAACAGGGACAATTACAGGAGCAAATCAGAAGGACTTTAACAAGTAGCTGCTTCAAAGGATTCTGGAATGTGTGGTCCCCATCTAAAGGGGCCCTATAGCTTTCTATGGGGACAGAAATACAAGAGCCAGCCTGCTCTAGGAAGCAGGAAACTAAAGACTCCATCTTTCTGATCCGAGAAGATTCAGACAGCATGAAACATAATAAGAGATCAGACCTAAGGGAGAGATACTGCCACCTAGGTGATTTCACAGCACGATTTAGGCCTCCGCCGCCAGTCGGGGCATCCAGCCTGAGAGAGGGGGATCCCAGGTGCACGTACAGGTGCACCTGCACCAACACTGAATCGTTCCAGTGTGAGGTGACCAGTCAGGTCGCCAGGAGAGCCTGCTTGTTCCAGAACGTTCATTTGGGCCTTGACCGCAGGATTGGGTGAGGCGGCTTTTGCCCATTTGCAGGAAACAGGGACACTGCACCACAGAAGAGGTTAAATGGACACTGTATACAGACATCATTGCTGTTAGTCATCTTGCTGACACTTGTAGTGCCACAGGGCTAAAGGATAAGCTCATCCATTCCCAGGGACACTGTATACAGACACCATTGTCCTTTAACCTTGCTGAGAAAGATCCTGCCTTCCTCACTTGATAATCCGGGCCAGTTGTGTTGTTTGGCCCTGCTATTCAGGAGTTTAAGTGCACCAAGTGGCTAGCTGAAGACACAAAGTCTTATAATTTCTTCAAAAGGACTGGATCTACTAGTGCCATACAGACCCGCACACGCATATTCAGGGCTCTGTATATGCAGTGCGTGCGTGTGGAACAGTTAATCAAGTAAGTTAAGCCATTACATGTTTATTTGAATAAAGTGTTTAAAGTTGGGCCTGTGGTGTCAGGGAACAGAAGAGAGAGGCCTGACATAAGAGGGTCATTCCTCTGCTCTCCTCCTGCCTGGGCTCATAGAGCCAACCTGAGTAAAGGTAATCAATCTGGTACAGATTACCATATTGTGAGTTATTGTTATTGAAGTGTTTGCCTCTTGTCACATACCTGGTGGTTGAGCCCAGAATGCAGGGAGTGGCTTCTCGTATACCTCTGGCTCGAAAACCCCTGGTAGAGCAAACAGGGTCTCAGGAGTGCAAAGGGTGAGTGAGTGAGTGACTTATATAGCGCTACCTATGCGAACTGAATCGCCTCAGGGCGCTTTTTAACCTACCAGCATGTCTTTGGAGTGTGGGAGGAAACCGGAGTACCCGGAGGAAACCCACGCAGGCACAGGGAGAACATGCAAACTCCAGGCAGGTAGTGCCGTGGTCGGGATTTGAACCAGCGACCCTATTGCTGCTAGGTGAGAGTGCTACCCACTACACCACTGTGCTGCCCAAAGGGGCACAAGTGCCTGACAGGTAGCTGATGCAGGGTCTAGTCCAGACCTCTGATGTTGCTGCAAGGAAGCTGGCCGAAGGTAGCAGGCAGAAGCAGCGGCCGGGCAGGGAGCAAGCTGGAACTGGTAGCCAGGAAACAGCAGGGAGGTGTTCTGTAGTACAGCAGGAACAGCTGGAGACAGCGGACTGCAGGGAGGTGTTCTGTAGCACAGCAGGAACAACCGGAGATAGCAGGCTGAAGGGAGGTGTTTTGAAGTAGAGCAGGAACAACTGGAGAAAGCAGGCTGCAGGGAGTTGTTCTGTAGCACAGCAGGAACAACTGGAGACAGCAGGCTGCAGGGAGGTGCTCTGTAGTACAGCAGGAACCACTGGAGACAGCAGGCTGCAGGGAGGAGTTCTGTAGTCAGAAGGACACAAGCAGGGTCAGGCAGGCCGGGTCGATAACAGGCGGACAGCAAATGGACCAAGGAAGAGGCAGGAGAGACGTCAGGACAAGCCGGGATCAGAGACTGGCAGCAAGCAGGGGTAGTCAAGGGCAAGCCGGGTTCACAGAAGTCAGGTAGGTAGTTCAACAAGTAGCAAGGGTCTCAGGAAATGCTGTAGATCGGACAGCAAGGCAGCAAGGTGTCAGTCTCCTTTAAATAGCGCTTCTTGGCGCCAAGTGCTGTCATGAAGTGTGCATGTGCGCGCCCGTGCGCGTATGGGCGCTGTCATTCGCGCTGTTGCGCACGCGTGTGCACCGGACAGCTCTTTTATGGGGAACTCTGCTCACAGGTATTCTTCTGCTAAACGGCCTTTCTTGACACCTTTGCTCTTGGGGTTATTCTGAGGTTTTGAATCCCCTGAAAGCAGCCTGAATATGGTATTGAGCTATATTGTTCTTAATCTCAGTTATTGCTCTCCAATTGCATTACTTGAATATATATGGTTACTGTTTGTTACTCTTTTCCGCAAAAATATTGCAGTAAAGACAATTTCTGTTTTATCATAACCTGTGTGTTTCTTATTGGTCCTTGCACTTACACTATTGCCAGGTGTGCAAGAGGGGCTGAGACTGTTCTTAGGATTGAGAGGCAGAGTACGGAACCAAACATAATTCTCCATAGGGGGTAGCGCTACAACTGTATATAGGAGAAGTTGTCCCTGAAGTTTGTCTGACATCAAGTACTCATTCCATAATACCCCTCATCACCATCCAAGTTTATTACCCTCAATAAAAAAAAACAAAGTCACTGACTGTTCTCTGACTCTGAGTGACTGTGAAAATTCGGTGTGCCTGGCTGTGCAGGGTGGGGGTCGCATTTCATCTGCGGCCCTTGAGGGGTTATGCTACGAAATGGGTACCGGATCAATACCAGGAACTGGAAAAAACTTGAGAAATTGTAACAAAATTATCATTGGAGTATATTTAGAGATCTAAATACCTCTAGCATAGGAAACAAAAGATAAAAAATATTTTCAGACTGGAGGTTTTAAAAGTAAAGGTAAAAAAAGTTCACTAGGTGCAAACCTAGGTGTAGCTAAAATAAAAAAAGAAAAGAAAAAAAAAAAGAAAAGAAAAACAAGGGATATAACTTACAGCTAGCAGGATGTGTTCCTTGTGCTGATGCCTCTTCTTTTAGGTGAAACCGTTCACCATGGCACGGCTTTGAAATTCTCTCTATAGGCCCAAGTCCACAGTAAAGTACTCTCATCTTCTCTATTATCAGTCTTAAAAATGATAATGAACACATAAAAAAAATAATATGTAATGACATTTATGTACCTTATAATAATATTATGTATATTATCCTGATACTTACCTTATGTTTATAGATACGTTATGCTTACGCATTATTCACTTCATCTATTAACATTGTTAGGTTTCTGTGTCCGCCTGTGCTGATCTGACACCTTCTCCATGTTTGGAAGCTTCTGCTTCCATTCTCCTCCTGTGTCCCTGTGTCCACCCAGGACTTAGCTAGTAGCCCTTCCTTTCATTTAGGGTTTTCACTCATCTTGGGACAAATCACAGATTTTCATTTGAAGTATGCATATATACATACAGTATATACTGTATGTTACAGGATTGTTTTTTTAGATCTGTATGCATGGAATGTATTGTTCTATCCTGAAGAAGCGGTGTATTCTGGGAAATGCGTTGAATCCAGGAGGACACAATAAAAATGGTCACGAATAATCACTTACATCTGAGTATTACCTTTGTAAAAATTGAGTTATTGTACTTACATGCCATTGGCATTAACACATAGTTCCTTTATGAGAACATTTCATCTTTTCTCCTGCTTACACCTGTAAAAGAATACAAGAAGGTGTGATATTTTAAGATTTATGTTGATGTACAGCATATTTTAATTTGGTTACTTTTAAATATCTATTTTTATTATAATCATATTTAAAGTCTGTACATTCCTGTGTTCCTGTTTTTGCAGGTGAAATCTTCCTCCGTTCATGCATCCCCCCACCCCCATGCCATTGTGAGCGTCTGTCACAGGCTCTCATCAAGAGAGCCTGACTATGCCCTCCCTTTCCATCCAGCTGCTCTATTCATAGAAGCTGTACTACAGCTTCTACGTAATCAATTATGATAAATGGCGCAATGAGTCCTTAAATAGACAGATAAATAGGGGTGCAGTCTGCACAGTAGATGTATAGTAGACGTATTGCGAGTGGGTAGTACAGCCAGGCACTGCGACGTACCCGCACATCGTGGTGTACTTCCTATTTTGGAGATGCGTATGTGCATGCCCCCTGCTGAGTTTGTCAGCAGATTTCAGCCAATGATTTGTAGCATCCTTGTCCCTAGAACAGGACTACAGGTAAATCTGTGCCAGGTGGTCGTTAGCCAGGCCAATTTGTAGTATTCAGTGATTACATGACTTTGTTAATTCCATTCTAAGTGTGGATTCTCCCTTCTGTCAGTAGGCGGTGCTGTTGCCTTTGACATTGGAGTGATGAGCTATAGTGAAGTTCAGGTTATGATAAACATACTTTTCCCAGCCAATTATATTTGCAGCTAAGCATGCTGGGAAAAGCTATTTAATGGAATGAAGTCAGGTGATCAGGCAGAGTGTTCCCGCCCAGGGCTATGGCCTGGGTGGATGGTGTATGTAGAGTTCCTGGCTGCTAGGTCCAAAGCCTGGGGCCTATCCAGGAGGCTGCCGGCTGCTTGGCCTGACCAAGGCCTATCCGGGTGTTCAAGTTTTTTGCAGAGGAGAGCCTGTCAAAGATCCGGTAATGATTCTAGAGGGATGGAGTTCTAAGGAAGCACCAGAGAGAGGACCCTTCATGAGCAGGAGGCTATGAAGTGGCTGGGACAACTTCAGAGAGAACTCATCCAAGGGAATCAGTGCATGAAGCAGTGAGTAAAGTTTAGTTGCTAGAGAAGACAGCTTGTCCTACAAAGTACAGATGTGCTGGTTCAGCTTAAAGGCTTTTATTCCTGTACTGCTGTCTGCCTTACTTCACCTATTTTTGTCCAAGGAGTCTGCCAATCTGCCTATTGCTGATCGTTACTAAGGGTGTCCTGTGCCCTATTCCCCTCTCTCCCACATTTTTCCTGTTTGAGAAATAAACTTCTCTATTATTTAAAGCATAAAAGTGACTGGCGCCCAACTTCTTTCTTGTTCATCGCCCACCACGCCCACAAACCTGCACCCTAAGGATGTATGTCAGTGGCGCATTTTTTTTTTTTATGTAGTAGCGGAGGATTGTAAAGGACCTGGGACACCTTTGGGTGTCCCAAAGAGAGTAGTAATGCAGTGCACGAAACGTGATATGGCGAACATTGAGTGTGGCCAAATTGCATTAACAGTGGGAGTGGCTTGAAGGGGCATGGTTAAATAAAATATTTACTCCACATTTGAGGAGGGTTCCCTGTAAGCTTGTACCCATAAAATATGCTTAGATTGCTGTGCCACAAGTAAGAGTCTCACAGACATGTATAAACCTCAGCACAATCATGTAAAAAAAAAAAGATTTTGTGTACACTAAAAGCAGTCAAAGAGATAACATTGTACCCGAGCCTGCCTTAAAGAAGACATTCATTAAAATGGTCAGGGACTGCTTAGCAAGTATGTAAGTTGCTCGATTTCATGCTGCGCAATTATCCCCCCCCCCTGTCGCTCAGTCTCAAGCTGCACAATCCCCACACTCCCTGATGGGGAGCCACAGTCTGGTCTGAATAATGTTTCCAGGTTTCAGGCAAACTGAAACCCGGACACATGATTCAAACCCTGGACTGTTTAGGTGATTCCCAGACAGGTGGTAACCCTATTTGGGAGGGGGAGGGTCTCCTGGTGTAATTATGGGGGGGATGGGGGGTCTCCTGGTGTAAAATGGGGGGATAGGGGGAGGCCCCACTCTGAGCTACAGTCCTGTCTGAATAATGTGTTGAGGTTTCAGGCGGACTTAAACCCAGACACATGATTCAAAACCCAGACTGGACAGGTGGCAACCCTAGATTTAGTGCCCCCACCACAATCACCTCGGGTAGCCCATGTAAGCAAAAGATCTCCCGAGCAAAAATGGAAGCCAGTTCCTTAGAAGTGGGCAACTTGAAGCAAGTGGAATACAATGAGACATTTTTGAGAACCGATCAACCACCATAAGGATAACTGTGTTGCCCTGGGAGTTGGGTAACTCCACAATGAAATCCATAGACAGGTGGGTCCAGGGCCTCTCTCCATTGGGTATGGGTTGTAAGAGGCCCACTGGAAGATGTCGGGGAGTCTTACTCTGAGCACACACGGAACAGGTAGCCACGAAGGCGGTTACATTAACACGTAGACTAGGCTGCCAGAATTGTTGGGAAATGGCCCAAAAGAGTTGATATCATCAAAAATTTGGGTATTTTTTTTATGACCTAACCCTAACAACATTGTCCCTTACTTGTTTGGAGAGTTCCTTGGTCTTCATAGCAGTGTTTGGTTAGTGGTGCCTCTTGCTTAGGTATTGCAGCCTCTGGGGCCTTTCAAAAAGGTGTGTATATGTATGTGACACTTAGATTGCACACAGGTGGACATCATTTCACTAATTATGTGACTTCTGAAGGTAATTGGTTGCACCAGAGCTTTTTATGGGTTTCATAACAAAGGGGGTGAATACATACGCACATGCCAATTATCATTTTTTTATTTCTGAAAAATAGTTTTATGTATATGTTTTTCTAATTTTACTTCACCAACTTAGACTATTGTGTTCTGATCCATCACATATAATTCAGATTAAAAAAACATTGAACTAAAGGCTGTAATGTAACAAAATAGGTAAAAAGCCAAAGGGGGTGAATACTTTTGCAAGGCACTGAAGTACTATCACTGGTCACTGTATTAGTCTCACTAGCGACATCAGTGTCAGATTGCCTGCCACACTATCACTGTCACACTATAAGTCGCTGATCACCCTTATCACTAGTATAGTGTCTTTACGGATCAGTAACTTGATCGCAATCAGAACTATACTAATGTCCCCAATAGTATAGTGTCCCCAAAAACATAGTTTGGTTTTACCATAGACATGTAGCAAGCAGAATGCATTTTGGACTAAATATGTGAAGAACTTTGATTTTATTGGATATGGTTTATTTTTTTTATAAATTCTTTATTTAAGAGAGGTGAACATGCAGAAATACAGAGACTATGCTGGTACATATCACAATAAATGGATATGGTTTATAACAGAAAATAGAAATATATTTTCTTTTCAAATTTTTCTTGTATATAATATAAAAAAAATCAAATACCACAAAAAGAAAGCTCTATCTGTGTGAAAAAAATTATATAAATTTCCTTTGCATACAGTGTGGCATGAACGCGCAATTGCAAGTTAAATTAGCACAGTGCAAAATAGCAAAAAATGCCCTGGTTGCGAATGAGGTAAAACAAACTTTCAGAAGGTGGTTAAACAATCTGACCAAGAGGTCGATACATCAAGGGATAGGGACTCCATTGGGTTACACGTGTTGCAGATTCTCTCTGAGACTCTGGGACATCTCCATCTTTCCAATATGCAAAACAAACACCAAATGGGAGCCAACTAAATGCGCTTAGTTAATGCCCTTTGGTGTTTGTTTTTCACACTACAGCTTCTATGAATGGAAAGCAATCTATGACTGGAGGATGGGTGGATGATTGATAGTTTTTCCCCATTCCATTCATAGATCACTTTATAGATCATAGATCACGTAGTTGTAGTATGGGTTCTAGTGGAGGCTGGTGGTTTTTTTCGGTGGGGGGCAGCAAACAACCACACCCCTTGGTTGGTCGGCGGCACCGAACTTACCCCATCTAGGTTGTGGGCGGACAGCGGCCGGGTTGCGGGCTCTTACAGGAGGTGGGCAGTGTAACATGGGAGTGCAACGCTCCAAAGTGATCACCTCTCCTAAGAACAGCTGTCTCTGCAATCAGGCTGGGTGCTGGCTCTGTTTGCAACAGAGGTAATGGAAAAATAGAATGCTGGATAGCCGCACTGCAAAAAAGTTCACCTTTATTAAAGAATGAATATCAAAGCATCACAGGGCAATACAGACTAACTGCACAGCTGCTGAAGTGTTTCAGACCAGATATGATGCCTAGTCATACCCATGACTAAGCACCATATCTGGTGTGAAACGCGTCAACAGCTGTGCAGTTAGTCTTTATTGCCCTGTGATGCTTTGATATTCATTTTTTTAATAAGGGTGAACTTTTTTGGAGTGCGGCTATCCAGCGTTCTATTTTTCCAGGCAGTGGGCGGGTTGCGGGCTCCTACGGGCGGCGGTCAGCGGGTAGGTCGCGGGCTCCTACGTGCAGTGGGCAGTGGCTCCTGTGTCCTCTCCTCCTCTTCTGCATCACGTGTGGCTCCTCCCTCCTCCTCCTAGGCGAACAATAGGGTTGCCTGTCCTTTCAGCCAATCGGGTGATGGGTCTCAAGACCCGCTTCCTGATTGGCCAGGAGGAGGATTAGTGTGGCGATAACGAATATTCATTCGCTATTGTCACACAACTGGGTGGGATTGAGGCGCAGAGCTCTGTGTCCCGAGCCCACCTTTTTTTTTAAGCCTATAAGAGCCTCTGGCTCTAATCATATGCTTAAAAAAACACACCCCTGCCCTTGGAATCTATGCGTTCGACGCCCTGTATGTAGATCAGGGGGCCAGACGCACGGACAGGGGGGTGGCGCCCGTGCGCCCCTAACGGACGGGCCGCCCCTGACGGGTTCTATGAATGGCGGAGCTAGACAAAATAGGCAGGATGGAGGAAGATTTCACCTAAAAAAGAGGCATCAGCACAAGGGACACATCCTACTGACTGTAAGTTATGACCCTTGTGCTGAATTTTCTTTTTTTTTATTTGAGTTACATTTAAGCTTTCAACTGATCCCAGCTTGCCGCATGCCACCAGCAGTCTCCAGGAGTAACCTACGAGGGGGTAACAGAAAGCGTTGAATTATTTTGTTAAACCCGCATCCAGTAAACAACTAAACTGCCATGATTCACCTGTTAGAGATGTTTCGTGAACACAGAGGAAAATGTCTCTTCTATGCAATTTATTTAATTTGTTTCAAAGAGCACAGTCAATTCCTGGCTGCTGCATAAAAGTACTCCCATGCGATTTCACACTCTTTTTTTTCCTTTTCTCCTTGCTACAATTGCAGCCCACTCTGTTACTTGTGGGGGCTCAATACTAACAACTTTGATTTTGTCATTGTGAAACAGAGCTGTCCATCATCCCGGTTGCCATGGCAATGACCAATAGCAGGCTTATGTGTAGGAGTTTCCATCTGGCTCCGAATGCAGCATGACCTGTCTTATAGAAGAGAGCGCAGAGAGGGAGAGGGAGCTTGCTGCTGGTGTGGGGATGAGACTGGTCCAGCCTGGGATCTGAGATCTGCAAGTTAGGAAGACAAACAAGGTAATTACATTTATTTTTTCCTTTATTTATTCATAGATCTGTAGCTATACCCATCCCTTGCAGCTAGCATATGGATTTGTCACAGCGGTATAGTGTTCTGCATGGTTAGCACATTATGCTGCAGAGCTATGCTGACGGTACCCATGAATTATCAAGCGTATAAAGGCAAAAGGCAATTTACAAAGTGTACTAACCCATAAAAAATATCCACAAGTCATTTTTCACACATCTGACTACAGTAACCTGGACTCTGATTGGTTGGTATGGATTACTGCACACCTCTTTGGTCATTTCTGCCTTAAGGTGGCCATTCACCTATGGATTTGTGATTGATCTAGGCAAGAGCTATCGTGAACAAGCAATTTATCATTGATTAAAATATCGAATAATGCAACACATATGGAACTGATTTAAAACCCGATTAGATATGATCTGTTAAAAATAAATAATTTAAGCGCCCTGTAATTTGACCAGATGTCTGATATTAGTTCAAACGATGAAAGCGATTGAAAAAAATTCTATCATGGCTGATCGACTTCCCAGAATCGAAATCGATTGAAAGGTTAGTTAATTGATCGGAGGGAGCATTTGGGGTTTTCAATTTTTATTCAGATCACTTTAGTTGCACCAAACGATCAATTGAATGATCATAGGGATACATGTGTGGCCACCTTTAGATGAGTGTGTACTTTTGTGTTCTCCAAACAATCATAACAAATATCTCAAATATTATGTATATTGCTGTAAGAATTATATATATATGGCCTGAATTTATTGGAGGAGTCTGGGGGCTATGTAAGCATACCTCCCAACATTTGGAGATGGGACTGAGGGAAACCTATCAGCAAATGTATGTAGGCATGGGACACACCCCCTGCCACACCCTCTTAAAGGAGAATTAACCCAAAAAAAAGGTTAATTAAACCCACAGGGGCTTTTTTTTGCCACTACTATTCCTTTATATTGGCTTTTAATTTGTACAAATGCAGCAATTTAGAATTTGGAAGAAAGGTTTAGCACTGGGAAACACTTTTTGAAAGATAAAAAGTGCGTTTTATATACAGCTGTATGGATCAGACCAAAATGAGGGACAATTGAGGGGGGAAAGAGGGACATTGCTCCAAATCAGGGACAGTCCCTTGAAATCAGGGACAGTTGGGAGCTATTTGTAAGCAGGCCACTCACCTGTGGTCCTTGTCAGTTCTAGTGAACGTTCCTTACCTCACCAGGCCGACTTTTCCAGCTCACTTCATATTCGTGAGTCTGTGTATTTAAATTCCAGTGTGTTGTGGCTTCCCTGTTCGTGGTTGTCGTCGATCGATTCTTGCTTACTGTCGCAGGTAGGATTTGTAAACCTTTTCTTGTATCAAACGTTGTTGTCTCGATCCGTCATTTTCCCCATTCGTTAATTACCTTGTCCTCCGTAGCGTCAGCCGCCGTAGGTTCCCTCTGCCTTGTTTTTCCCCACCTGTAAACAGACTTACAATTCGTTCGTATGTCCCCGAGCTACAATGTTCGTTACTCCCACAAGCCACACAGGTTCCCTGCAAAAACCGCCACACCATAACACCACATTTGGCCAGTTGCAGGCCTCACAGTTACTCCTCGGCTATCGCACAGCTCCACTCTATGGTGACCACGTTGTCCACAGCAGTCTCCGCTGTCCAGGTTTAGAGTGGGAGTCCTGGAAGTGCTCCCAGTTGCGGTCCTCCTGGACTCGGTCGCTGTTGCTGTCCTGGTGCCTCCACCTGCAGGTATGCCAGAGATTAGCACTACCATCTTCCCTGCTTATTTCGTCCCAGCCGGCATCAGGAAGGACATCTTGGACGGCAAGGACATAAATCTGGCTTTCCGCCTCATATGGGTTCATGACGTGGCCGAGAACAAATCATCTGCCTGGGGGGACGTCTCAGTGGTCCTTAAATCTAAAGACCCCAGGCTCAACCACAAGCTATCTGTCACGGAGTTCATGCTGGCCTTTGGGATGTTTAGGCATGCCCTTTGCTCAGCCAACCCCAGCAGGAGGGAAGAGCTGGGCTTGTACCTCCACGCAGTATGGGGGGTTTTTGTTTTATGATTACTACCGGTCATTTTCAGCTAAAGTGGCATCCAGGCTTACACATTTTCAGGCCAGCACCAATTGGAGTATCGTCGATACAAAGCTGTTCTGCCGCCACTTTGCGGGTCTACGCTCTCCACTCTGTGCCATTTGTCAGCCCTCCAGCCATGCTGCGAACTGGTGCTCCAATACAAGTGCCAGACGCCCCCTCAACTTCCCCTCCACCTCCAGTTCTGGGCAAGACTTGCCGGCCCCAGCAACACCTCCCCAGGTGGACAAGTTGGGATGGCCTATCCTGTCAGTGGGGGGCGCATCAATCTGCAACAATTTCAACTATGGGACCTACAACTTTAGCCAATGCCGGATGCTTCACATTTGTGCCACAGAGTGCATCCTAAAGTCACGTGCGACCTCAAGCAGCAGAACACTTCATGACTAGGCCAAGTAGATGTCCGGTGGCTGGGGTTTTACCTTTGCGCACACCCGACTCCCTCACTGGCCGCCTTCCTGGTGCATGTATTTACATCAGGGTTCCACACCGGCCTTATCACACTACCCCACTCGACCCACGAGTGCAGGGATCACCTCTCAGCTGCCACCGACAAGCTAGCCATTGATACTTTATTGCAATCCGACCTGGACCAGGGGTTCATCATCAGCCCCTTTCCTGAGTTCACTACTTGGAGAGTCATCCCTATTGGACTTGTCAATGGCAGGTTTTCAAATAAACTTCGGTTGGTGTATGACTTGTCTGCGCCTCATTCTTCCCACATCCCAAGTTTAAACTCCCGAATTCCTTCTGAGAAGTTTTCCTTTAAATATGCATCGTTGATCAAGCTATTCAAGTCATTATTAGCATAGGCGCATGAGTGTCCAAAGCGGACATTTCAGAGGAGTTTAAATTACTGCCCATTGAGCCATCCCTCTGGCAGTGGCATGGCATCAAATGGAAAAGTTTGTATTACTTCGCCACCAACTTGACTTTTGGCTCTAAAAGCAGCCTGTGGCTGTTTGACACCTTTGCCCAGTCTCTCACCTGGATCCTGTCGCACCAAGCACAATGCCAGAAAGTCATTCACTACCTCGATAACTTCCTGGTGATCGAACGGCCCGGTGAGCCCCCGTTAGACAGATTAAGAGTGGTTTTTGGCAATCTCAACAAGCCCATTGCAGAGCATAAAGTGGAAGGCCCGGCGCAGTCCATCCACTTCCTAAGCCTCACTCTTGACACTTGCTCCATGCAGGCCAGCCTACCTTCCGACAAGCTGGCCTGGATCAGGTCGGTCATTCATGCCTTCACAAGGGTGTACCAAGAGACAACTACAATCCCTGCTTAATTTTGCCATGAGGATTGTCCCTCAGGGGCAGTCCTTCATTTCACAACTCTTGGTTTTCCTCTCTCAAGTACAAGACCCCGATCAAGTTCTCAGGCTGAACCCAGCAGCAATAGCAGATTTGACAATGTGGGATGAGTTCCTTGCTAACTGTAACGGCATATCTAAGTTTATTCTATTAGCATCAGCTTCATCACTTCATGTAGTCACAGATGCCAAAGCCTCCATGGCTTCTCTGCAATTTTTGGCCATCAATGGTTCGCAGGGCAGTGTACACCAGAGATCCTCCTGATCCCCGGGTTTAGCCAGTCATCCTCACTTTTTGAACTCTATCCCATCGTGGCAGCAGCTCAGGTCCAAAATCATAAACAAAGGCAGGTCCAAGTCACTAGCTATCATGTCCTTCCTGTGTAGGCTGGTGCAGCATCAATTCAATGTGCACTGTGCTTACCTCCCGGGCTAGTGCATCATCGCAGGAGATGCACTGTACTACTTTAACTTCACGTTATTCTTTCTGCAGGAACCCAGAGCCGACCCGACCCGACCACTTCTTCTATCCCACCTTGTTCGTAGTTGACGATGGGATATAGGAACACCTTCACAATGCGACCCATATCATTAACCAGTTGTTGTCCTGCAACACACTGAAGGCCTATCACACCACCTGGAACGCCTACGACAGGTTTCTTTCCTCATACCCCGGGGCAGCTATAGGAGATATCAAGCACGTCCTGACCTTTGTATTGTTTTGCCACACGCAGCTGGCTCTCATAACACCATCAGGCTGTACTTAGCCGGCATCCAGCATTTCTTGTCCTTACAGGACCCCGGAAGGCTGTCCGTGTTCGCAGCCCATGCAGTCATATCCATCCTACGCGGCATCCAGTAGCCAATAGCAAGCGCTTACCCATCACAAGTGTCATCTTCAGGGACATGTCTGCCCTCCTCTCACGTTCCCCAGTTGGGTTTTTACCCAGCCTGGTCAACCAAGTGGCCATCTACCTGGCCTTCTACAGCTTTTTGCGGCCTAACGAATTCACCTTTAGTGGCCCCAGCTGCCAGATACTGCGCAGATGCCACCTGGCTCGCATCACATTGTCCTACACCTTGCAGTGTCCAAAACCCAACAGTCTGGCCGGGTTGACGTCAAGCTCTTCTAGACCCACAACATCTGGTGCCTCGACCGGTTATTGTCTCATCTGCCCAGCCAGTCAACCTCCAGCCTGCTTCTACCTTTTCCTACCAGCCCTCTGAGTAGTAGCCAGTTCATCAGACACATTAGGATCCTCTTGGTAAGCCTTTGCCTTGACCCCGGCCGGTATTCTGAACACTCCTTTCGGATTGGAGCGGCTTCAGCCGCATCTCAGCACGGGGTGCTAGACCATGTCATCAGGAAGTTAGGCAGGTGGAAATGCACCTGCTTTGCCCGGTACATTCCGAACCCTCAGGTAGAAATGTTGCAAGCTTGCTCAATAAATGTCACCGGACCAATAAAGAATTACTTCCCTATCCAAGTATTTTTGCCCCCTTTCTTGGCATACCGACCAGCCGCCCAGGGCACACCTCAGGTTTGTGTTATGTTGTAAGTCTTGTGGCATCTTTATGTGGTTCATATCTGTCTCGGTTGCAGGGCTTCAACCATAAATAAGAAGGCAAGTATGGTGGCTTGAATTTATGAGAGGAGTCCGGGGGGGTATGTAAGCAGGCCACTCGCCTGTGGTCCTTGTCGCTTCTAGTGTGCGTTACCCTCCCACCCATTCCCCTTTTTCAGGGCAATCTTTAGCACACTCTCTCCACAATCATCCATTACTTATCTTGGGTATGCCCTCTTTCTTGGCATACCGACCAGGGCACACCTCAAGTCTGTGTTATGTTGTAAGTCTTGTGGCGTCTTTATGTGGTTCATATCTGTCTCGGTCACAGGGCTTCGACCATAAATAAATATGTGTGTGTGTGTATGTATATGTATATATATATATATATTATATATTATATATTATACACTGTATCTAATATATATATATATATATATATATATATATATATATATATATATATATATATATACATATATATCTGTATAGGATATTCACTGTACCTGCAACCAATTTCATATATATATTGTATTTCTATACAAGATTCTATATATGTTATTTACTTTACCTGCATCCTATGCTTTGGCAAACAGGCAATTTTTTGATCTTTATAAAAAAAAGAAAGTCATCTTGCGTATTTCCCATGACATAGGAAATGCCCATAACAGATTTGAATATGATTATGAATAATAGAATGTGTAAGAATGTGACCTCTGCATGCAAGCCTCATGAGACCGAGGCATGAAATAGCCTCTGCAATCAATTTAATGCACTGTGAGCACTAATCAAGGTTAGTTATAGATAAAGGAAGGCATTGCTGATTGCGATACGCAATCAATGTTTAAGTTAACCTAACATTTTTACCTAATTCACAAACGTGAGTTCAAGTAAACAGTAAAGTCATAAAATGAAGGTAGGTGGATACACACGAATTACTTATTTTATAATTATGATTCACTTGCAAGCTGGGGCTGCATTTATAGGGGTTTTATGATTTCATAAGGAGAATGAAGCCCCCCCCCCCCCCCCACTGATGGGCAGGCATCCAATGCGTAGTGCAGGTCTGGTTGGATAGCAAGCAAAGGGTTTTTTCACATTTCCTTTAAAGGGTAATTCCATTTTTGTGGAGGAAAAAAAACTGTAAATAAAGAAAAAATAATAAAGCATATACAATTGCGAAACAAGTCATATTGTGATTGAATGTTATTAAAAAATGACCTTTCCTTTTCAATCTGCAGAGCTGTAATTCTCCTGTAAAATGTAATGCAATATGGCTACCTGGAGGTGCTCTGTACACAGAATGTGTACAGAACGCCCCCCAGAAACGTAATTTCCTGCTTGTGTGATTGGCTCACTGATTTTCCGCAGAAGTCTACACTAAGAAGTCAAATTTCCCCTGCAACAAAAATGTCATTTTTGAGGTGATACTTCCAATAGGAAATCACGTCAATCAAAGGGATGCAGGCCCAGCAGCTTTCCTCATTAGTGCCCTGCAGGTGCACAGCTAATTGATAATTATGAAACCACTCCCATTAGATTCACTTTCCCACACGAATACAGACAAACACACAGGGATTTTTTTACAATAACAAAAGGTAGGCATCTGCAACAAAGTTTGCTACAATCCTTGCAATGTACATAGATCACCCAGAGGGGAATCACATAGATCACCCAGAGGGGAATGTTGTTTTCTCAACAAAAGTGGAGTTACTCTTTGAGACCATGGGAAATCATTTTAAAGCTGGACTCTAATGCAGCTCTTATATTAAATAACATATCATTTAATGTATTTTTATGCAAGCAGTGTACTTGTATTCAACCTGGTAATAGACTCTTGCAATCCCCTGTACAGCAGTGCTCAGACTGGGACAAGATGGCACAGCACAAGGAGCCAATCATCTGTGCTTTAGTTTTGAGGTGCTAACAAGGTGCATGCTGATAATAGGAGGGAACAGATGGACAGAGAGATTAACTTTTTAGTCTGCTGCTTCTCCTTTCACTGTCCTGTCACAGGCTGGGGACAGGGATGAGACCTGTAAGTCTGTTAGTGAACTGTAGCAAATCAAAATCGGGTCTCTTGCCCTTACAGACAGAGTTTGTGGCAGAGCTGTTTAAATCTCACGACAGAATGAACAAAAATACATATCCTTTAGCAGGTAAAACAGCCCTCTGTATGTATTTTATCTGAATATTACTGTACTTTGGACACCATCACTGCCGTTTTAAAAAGGCCATCTTATGTTTGAAGCATTAAGCTTTGTGTGCCAGTTCAGTTCAGTTACATATGTTCACACTGCTTAAATATGCAAGCAGGTCAGGGGAAAACAGCCTCTTCTGAATTGATTAATGTTAAAATGACATTCATGCAATAATGATCTTTAATTATGCGGCATATTTCTATTGTAACAGAATGGTTATGACAACTCTTGGCATAGATTGCTAACTGTGAGCAATAGCACTCCTATTAAAATATGTGCTGCAGTATTTAATTATAAGTGGATCTGCACTTACATTTTTTTTTTTATTAGCCCCCTGCAAAGTTCCACTAATACTTGACGTGCTAGTGAATTCCACCTAATGCATCTTCCTGTGATGGTGTGGCAACAATACTGCACTGCTCTTGAATTCAGAGCAGAGTTGCCGCTCTCATGTGGCTGCATCTACTTTCACTACATTGGGATGTAAAACTGTTGCAGGTGGCGTGGCTATCACCTTTTTGTACTGCTGATTCAGAAGCCTGTAGCCTATCAATCAGTACCTGACCACACCTAGTCCTGCCCACCGTTTTCTGGATTGGCCTATGTTGCTGAAACCCTCCCACTGTGATCTGCAGTGTCTGGGAGGGGGAATGTGTGAGACACAAATGAAGAATTTGGCTCATACTGGAAAGGAAAGTAATTTTTTTTTTTGCTTACTTTATGAGGCTTGGGCATCACATAGTAACTGGATTTGGGATTTGTATATACCGCTATACAGGAGCCTTTAGTTGTACTTTAAATACCTTGAATTCTTTATAGAATGGGAGTTTGGTATTGTCTAAAGCAGGCCATAGATCAGGGGTAGGCAACCTGGGGCCCTCCAGCTGTTGCAGAACTCCCATCATGCCTCTGGGAGTAATTGTAACTGCCAGCCTTGCAATGCTTCATGGGAAATGTAGTTCCACAACAGTTGGAGGGCCCCAGGTTGCCCACCCCTGCCATAGATGGTGCAAATTTATTTCCTGCATCCCCGGGTTGTACGAAAGATATTTGCACGATTCCCCCATCAACACAGACAGTACTGACAGGGGAAGACAGTGATTATTGCTAGAGGCTATAGTAGCCCCTAGCGATAATGGCAAGTGAATCCGGAAGGCTGGTTGTACCCAAGTTGATCGATCAATCAACTTGGTACATTCAGTCTGCCCACACACTGTTTGAATCTCGAGATGTCTATAGCTAGCCTTAGTTATCTTACCTGTTACTGTACTTGTTCCGCTCTCTAGAATTGGACATCAGAAATTGCAATTTTTTAAAGAGGAACTAAACACTGCCTCTCTTTTTTTTTTGTGACCTTCAAAGTAAAGGCATAATGTGCATCGCATACTAGAACATTATTTGAAACTTATCTGCAAACAAAGCCCTCGGCGTCACTGCTGGAGGCCGCATCCATCTTCGCCCATCTTCCTCCTTCCGGGTCCGCAGACTCCGGCTGTGTGACTGGCCGGAGATGCGTAACATCACTCCAATAGGTTTTTCTTGATGTCTGTGTCCCCACTATGGAGGTTCACCCTCACTATAGGGCCTGGTAACCATTGTCTCTGGTACAGAAAGTGATTGCAATTCCCTATATTGTGAGCTGTCACATTAAAGTGGTTGTAAACCCTAGAAAAAAAAAATCAACCTGCAAGACAAAGGCATAATGAGCTAGTATGCATCACATAATAGCTCATTATAAAATACTTACCTCAGAACGAAGCTATTGCAGCGGTCCCCGTACACCGCTGTGACAGGCGACATGTCTCCAGAATGTTACTTTCAGGTTCGTGGGCTCCAGCAATGTGATTGGCCGGAGCTGCGATGATGTCACAGGAGCTGAAGACACAGCACGTACGAGCCATTTCTTCAGTGCGCATGTGCCGATGATGTCGGCACATGCGTATAAAGTGAAAATCTCCTAAACTAGTTTAGGAGAAATTCACGGTACCTGCAGATAAGCCTTTTCATAGGCTTACCTGTAGGCGAAAGTGGTTGTAAAGGATTTATAACCACTTTAACTGCAGGTGAGGGGAAACCTTCTAATGGAGAATAGCTAAGAGGGAATTTTACCTCACTTTGGAGAGATCTCCGCTTATGTCATGCGGTTTCTCAGGTGCAGGTAGTAAAGAGAAATCTCCTTGTCTGGAAACCTGACAAAGGGTTTAAAATTTACCCCCTTAAAGAGTAACTCCACTTTTGTTGAGAAGAAAACATTACCCTCTGGGTGATCTATGTGCATTGCAAGGATTTTAACAAACTTTGATGCAGATTCCTACCTTTTTTTTATTCTGAAAAAAAATAGCTGTTTGTTTGTCTATGTCCATGTGTCAAGTGAATTTATATGGGAGAGGTGTTATTATCAACCAGCTGCTGCACCGGCAGGGCTCTAATGAGAAAAGTGTCAGGGTCTGCATCCCTTTAGGCAATTTCCATTAGGGAGTATCTCACCAAAATTGACATTTTTGTTGCAGGGGATGCCAAAAATCTGACTTGTATGTCAGTGCAGACATCTGGGAAAATCAGTATGCCAATCACACAAGCAGAAAATTACATTTTCAGGGGGCATTCTGTACACCAGATGTGTACAGAGTACCTCCAGATTGCCATATTGCATTGCATTTTACAGAAAATTACAGCTCTGCAGATTTGAAAGGAAAGGTAAGTTTTAATAACATTCAATTACAATATGACTTGAGTCGCAATAGTATATGCTATATTATTTTTTTTATTATTTGCTATTTTTTTTTCTTCAGGAAAGTGGAGTTACACTTTAATCCAAAACTAAAAACTTCAATTGATATACATGTTAAATGAAGGTGCTTCGGTCTTAAGATAGCAACAACTCCGCCATGGGACATTGTAGTCATGCTGGGATTTTTGGCTAGTCACTAAGGGCAATCTGTGAAAGTAGGGATGGGCCCAATGTTCGCGTCAAACTCACATGAGATGTTCGTTTGTTCGTAGAACAAACATATGGGGCGCCTGCCGCGATGCGCCCCATAATGCACTGCGAGATCGCAGTGCTTTGAAGGCTGTTGATTGGCCAAAGCATGCACCTGACCTGTATGCTTTGGCCAATCACAGCGCGATGTGCTGTGAGAGACATGACTGGCAAATGCAGGCGCCTCTGAGTTAGACTGTAAAGTGTGTATTAATAAAAACACATAGTAACTTACATCAAGGTAAACAAGGAAGGGTAAATCTGTGGGTAAATGCTCTGTGGGGGGCCGGGGCATCCATCGCACTGGTCAGTAGAATGTACGCTGTCTCAGGCGCTCTGTGGGCTCTCCTGGCCGGCAGGAAGATGGTATGGTGGTGGAGAGTTGGAGAGGAGGCTTGGAACGCTCTTTGGACCGCAGCGCTGGAGGAGCTGACATCACAAGCGTGATCACAACATGTTTCCGGGCTGGCGCACCCTGGTGGTGGGTGGAATGCCTGCTCCTTTTTCGAGCTAGTTATTTACATAGTGCTGTCATCTAGTCTTTGGCCAATCATGGCTCAGGGGCTAAGTCCACACCCCACACTATATAAGGCTGCTTACACGGCAGCTGTGTATAGTGTTTATGAATGGAGAGAGATTAGGCAGGTTAGTTCGTGGATTGAGTGTAGTGTATATAATCATACAGTGTAGAGTATATAGTGCAGTCAGTGTAGAATATATAATACAGTGCAGTCAGTGTAGAATATATAATACAGTGCAGTCAGCGTAGTGTATATAATACAGTGCAGAGTATATAGTGCAGTCAGTGTAGTGTATATAATGCAGTGCAGAGTATATAGCGCAGTCAGTGCAGTGTATATAGTGCAGTGTATATAATACAGTGTATTGAAGTGGTTAAGGGGAACCCTATGACAAAATTAAAAATTGGCATGGGGTCCCCCCCAAAATCCATACTAGACCCTTATCCGAGCAAGCAGCCTGGATTTGTCAAAAACTGTCTCTTGTGGTTTTTACTTTTTTGACACTTTTTTGGTGAATGGGTAGGGGTACAAAGTATCCCCTACCCATTCACAAAGGGGGGTCCGGATCTTGGGGCCCCCTTGTTAAAGGGGGCTTCTAGATTCCGATAAGCCCCCCCGCCCGTAGACCCCGATAACCGCCAGCCAGGGTTGTCAGGAAGAGGCCCTTGTCCCCATCGACATGGGGACAAGATGCTTTGGGGTGGTGAGGGCAAGCAGCCTGGTATGGTTGGGGGGGGGCGCTCGCTCCCCCCCCTTTCCTGGCCTGCCGGGCTGCTTGCTCGGATAAGGGTCTGGTATGGATTTTGGGGTGGGGTTACCCTTAAAATCCATACCAGACCTGACGTGCCTGGTATGGACTGGGGGGGACCCCACACCGTTTTTTTCATTTTTTTTTCATATATATTGCCGGGAGCGGGCAATACATTACAGCCGCAAGCTGTTTAAATGACCCCCCAGGTACGATATTTAAAGGAATATTTCAGTTTTATTGTTTCACTTTAAGCATCATCAAAATCACTGCTCCTTTAAATGCGATCATTTTAAAACCTTTTTTTTTGCATTGATACCCCTAGGGCAGTACCCAGGTCCCCATATACTTTTTATGGCAATAACTTGCACACAAGCCTTTAAAATGAGGACTTTTGATTTTTCATGTTCGTGTCCCATAGACTTTAGTAGATTTTGCATGTTCGCTAGAACTTTTTGCCTGTTCGAGGTATTCTTGTGTGAACCGAACCATGGAGTGTTTGGCCCATCCCTATGTGAAAGCATAGTAATTAAGCGCTTACAAAAACAAAATAAAAAATAGTCATCTTTGCCTGCTCATTCAGCATCTTTCTATTTGGTTGGCCACAGATAGGCAGCAGACAAGCAAGAAGATACAGTATAGTGCTCTCAAAAGGGCTGTTTGACAGTTTAGAAGCCCATAGACCTAAGATTATTTTTTGACTGATTTTAGTTGAATTGGGTTATGATTGCAAGCTCATGTATTAAATATATGTTGTATGTACTGTATACAACCTCTGAAGACACCTCTGGCCGACTGATATTGAATTAAGAGGTAATTGTGCAAACCCGATTTTTCAGGCTGATTGTCATTGTTGCCTTGAGAAAGCCAGTGCCAGGAATGTCCACCCTACAGAGCTATCATGGGGTAAATGGATCTTCCCACTGCACTATAAAGCCTATTGGTTGCTTTGGGCCTAGTAAGCATGAGATCAGCTTATAGAAGGCCAATCCTATGACACTAGGGCAAGGGATGGTTGGGCAGTATGGGAGGAGGACACATTTTCTAAAGGCCTTTCCACACCTCAGGCAAAGCCTTCTTAGTAATATTGGAAACAACTGTAGCGCTACCCCTACAGGAGCCACTGGTTGACTTCCAACTTTAGTTAGGAATTGACAAAATCATTAAACTAAGATGACTTTATTCAGTTACCCATATATAGATAAAAACATATATGAGAACTAACTTGCTTACCGGTTTTATTATATGGCTTTTCTTCTACCGCAAATGTTTGAGAGTATGTGAATGGCCTCAGCCAGTGCTACTCTGCCGGCCACGCCCCATGACGCATATCACCCCACCCACTGGGGTTTAGTCTGTTCTGCCAGTTATTAAGACATCTCTGCCAGGCAACATAGCTAGGTGGCTATGTTGCTAGCTATAGATAACAAGCTAGCTATAGATAACAAATAAGAACCTATTCACATTTATGTATTGCGAGAACAAGCACTTTAATGCGCCACTATTACAACACACATTACATGCATTGATGCATTATCATGCAATTTAATTTTGAATGGCACCCCAACGTACTAAGACAATGCATCATTCTGTGCTGCTTTCAAAATGTTGTGAAACATTGGATTTTGGGATGTTTTGTTGTATTGGCTGCCCATTATTTTCAATGGATTGCCTTGATGTGACACATGCTAATGCACAAATGTAAATGGGTCCTAAAGTATTTTTTTCAACAACATAATTGGGTGATATGGGATATGGGTGATATGGTAGTGTTTTGTATCTGCCAGGGGTTCAGCCTAAATGACCGAACAATACCCTCGGAGGAAGTAGTCTTGGTATGAATTATTTTCTTTTGCTCAAGAAATAATGTGATTTATAATCCGTGTGTGTGTGTTTGTGTGTGTGTGTGTGTGTGTGTGTGTGTGTGTGTGTGTTTTTTTTCCTAAAAAATGCAGTTAATAAATTCAAACCGTAAAACAAATAAAATTCACACAGCCCTCCACAATTGCTTACAAAATATCCAAGGTCACCTTGGAAAGACACTCTTATGTTGTCTCTATGAATTGAGGCAGCTGTATGGCCTTACTGTTTCCTGGAACTGGTTCTAAGTGAAATTGGCTGTGACATATGCACAGTGCTATCTAGGCTTTTATCTTTATTAGGTGACATCATTTTATATCATGAAATAGCGCTGTGCAAGCCAAAGCCTCTGCAGATCATTTATTATTATGTGAAGAAGCTTGTCTTCAGTTATTTCATGTTTGTTTATTGGATTATACTGTTATCTAACCTGCTGATCGGCTATTTAGGGGTCTTTTTAAATATATCTAAAAGTGTATCAGTTTGATGTAACTAATTGTTTTTTGTTAAATTTTATCAATACTTTGTATTTACTATATGTACAGTACATAGGAGAGGTATACTTGCTCATTACACATACAGTATAATGTCAGTTTTCTGCTTAGTGCTGTACAATTAATTTGTTTTGCTGATCTTCTTCTTTCACTGCAAGTCTACCAGACAGAATCTAACTGAAATCAGTGACTCTGTAATTTTATTTAAGATCATCACCCAGGATGGTCTTGGTAGGCAAAGTTCTTGTGATCCAGGCCATCAATCTGCTGTACATACATCCTGGGGTTTTAGTGCGCCCAGGAGGGACAGGTGCAGCGTTCAACCCCACTGCCTGCAGTCTGTCAAAGTCTATCTTAGGCTGCGGTTGGATGGGGCTGAACACAGTGCTGAGTGGGGCTCATGCTGTATGTTCAGGGACAAATGCCTGGAATGCAGGGCCTTGACAAGTTGGAAGCAGCGTCCTGGACATGGCACCTATCCCTCCTGGGTGCACTAAAATGCCAGAAGGGATGCACATCAGCTACACAGCCCTGTGTGCAAGTGGCTAAAGGAGCTCAGTAGCAGCATTTTTCTTAAAGAGGACCTGTACTGTGAAAATTGTGTCCAAAAGGACAAGCACGAGGTGAAGGAATAGTTACTAGTATTGTCTGAGGTCTCCCCAACTGTGTCTCTGTGTGGAGCAGGTCATCTTGGTAGATGAGCAGGACTTTGTTTCCTCATGTCAGTGGATGACTGGTGATCTTATGACTGATGAGTAACAGTTAAAAAAACATCAGCAAGAAAGGTTCAGAAATCACAGATCCACAAAATGAATGAAGCAAAGGCAGGGTGAACCTTCTACTGTGGGTCCTCAGCTACAGCTTCACCTCCAGCAAAGAGAACAGTAAGTAGCAGAATCTGAGAGTGACAGTCAGAGGTACCTATGCCTTGGATTGCTGTTTCTCAACCTTTTTTCAGTCAAGGCACCCTTAAAATTATGCACAATCTTAAAGCACTCCAATCTAAAATGTAAAAAATAGTAATAGTTTTATATATGCAGCAACATCCACACACGTAGGACACCCATTGTGATGGTTTTGAAGCAAATACACCTTTGCACACTGGTACTGACTAGTAATCCAATGTTTCTCTTCTCCCTCAGTTCCTTTCCCTTATTCAGCTAATATGACCCCAGTGCTGATGAAGAGGGGCAGGGGAGGGCCAAACAAAGATGCTTTTCAGGCGTCCATCGTCCTTCTTATCAACCAATGACATCATTGGTTGTTAGGATGCCGGAGGCTAGAAGGTAGTAAAGCTCCCCAATGAAAACCCATGATTTTGTCAAACTAAAAGGCAGGCTTGATTCACACGCTGGCTTGTATAAAATTTTTGGGCAATTTTTAGGCATTTTGGCAAGGCATGCCTGAAGAAACCTGAAGGCACCCCAGGGCGCCTGGGCACCCTGGCTGAAAAAGGCTGCCTTAGATGATGTCACACAGCAGATACAGAGCCATGAGACACAAGGAACAGGAATGTTTAGGCACAGAAAGTGCACTGCTATTTTTCAGGAAGATAGCAAATCTTCGTATTTTAAGTTTAGGTCCACATTCAATTTAGGCAAGAAGGAATTTATATTCTTCTAAAAAATATAATGTGATTTATTTACATGACATCTGCCCTACTGATTCAAGTAAAAAAAAAAAAACATTTTAATGACAGGTCCACTTCCACTTTTCCATCTTTGAAATAGGAGAATGATTACCTTTATACAGAATTTATTTTATAAACTGAGAGATAAAAAGAGTTATACTCACTAATGTTAATCCACCTATAGAGGAATAGTAGTGTCTATAAGATGCAGGTGGTTATTTTGAAAATTAAATCTATTCCTCCAGAGTCATTTACCACTATTACAGACAATATACGGACAAATGTTTGTGCAACCTGATCATCATACTCATACTCATAGGAGAATGTTGGATGCTCTAATCCTAAAACTTTTGGCATGTTTACAACCACATGTCTAAGGAAGGGTCCCTGTACACTCCTAAAAAATTAGCTTTTCTATGTGATCATACAGTAATAAAGAGTTTTTCAGTTTGAAACAAGCTTGTTGCTGCTTTGATGACATTCCTTATCCACGCTGTGCTTCGTGACCAGCACCACAAGGTCAATTTCAGCATATTGTGTGAAAGGACTGGACTCCAATAGTACAAAGTTAAACCTCCTTTGTGTCTATAAGAACTTCCACTCTTCTGAAAAGAATTTGGAGTGTGTTTCTAAGAAGTTGGATAAGAAAATCTAGTTCACAATCCACATTTCAATTCAACTAAATGATGTTCAATAGGACTGACTTCAAGGCTCTGTGATGGACACTTGAGTTCCTCATCTTTATGGAGCTGGCTTTGTGCACAGGAATATAGTCATGCTAGGAACAGATGAAGGCATTCCTCAAATGGTTCCCACAAGGTCAGAAGCATCTAAAGTGTCTTTGTTAATGGTAGCAATAACAGTACCCTTCACTGAAATCACCTGAACATTTGGACGGTGTCCAGATGCATTTGGCCATACAGGTAGGTGTGACGGTCAGGTGTCCACAAACCATATAATGTAATCCTTCAGTGTATACATCAGACTGTGACTCTGAATGCCAAACACCAAATGACCCCAAAGAATGTGGCCTGGGGTCTTCGACTCTTGCATAGTCACCCCTGGTAGGTGAGCTATCAGTAGACATTGTCACCTTGCCCTAATTTGGCAAACTGACAGTGTCTTTTTAAAGCATAACTCTACTATTTGTGGATAGAATAGAGAAGTCATTTTGTTAGGCTTTGTAATCCAACTGGGGAGATTTTCCCTCTTGACACCAGGACAAGAAATTAAAGATTGTCACTGTAACAGTAATGCCCCGTACACACGGTCGGACTTTGTTCGGACATTCCGACAACAAAATCCTAGGATTTTTTCCGACGGATGTTGGCTCAAACTTGTCTTGCATACAAACGGTCACACAAAGTTGTCGGAAAATCCGATCGTTCTGAACGCGGTGACGTAAAACACGTACGTTGGGACTATAAACGGGGCAGTGGCCAATAGCTTTCATTTCTTTATTTATTCTGAGCATGCGTGGCACTTTGTCCGTCGGATTTGTGTACACATGATCGGAATTTCCGACAACGGATTTTGTTGTCAGAAAATTTTATAGCCTGCTCTCAAACTTTGTGTGTCGGAAAATCCGATGGAAAATGTCCGATGGAGCCCACACACGGTCGGAATGTCCGACAACACGCTCCGATCGGACATTTTCCATTGGAAAATCCGACCGTGTGTACGGGGCATAAGACACAGATAGCAATAAGACCACATACTAACCTATCCCCACTTTACTGAAAACAGTTTTTTTTTTTGCCTTTGTCTCTTTTGTAGAGATTTCCTGTTGCTTCTTGTTCTGGCAACCAATGAAATCTCCTCAGTAGGGACACAGCCCCCTCCCTATACAAAACACAATGAAAAGACTTCTGGGAAAATCACATGAGCAGCAAAGATATGGGGAGGGCTTTGGACACAATATACAAAATGTCCCCAGTTGCCATGGCTGCAAGTGAAAGCAATATTTGCATTTTTTGTAAGGTTTAGAAAATGAGGCTGCATTCACACTACAGCGTTCTGAATCGCGGGCAGATCTGCCGCGGATCTTCCCGCGATTTGACAGCGCTGATATGCGAATGACAAAACACGGAACTCGCATTTAAGATGCCATTCATTTAAATGACACCACCTCAAATAGCGGTGCGGGTCTGCCGCGATTGTCGCGCGATAAAAAGTGCTGCAATCGCGGTAACCTGCATCGTGGGACGCATGTCGCCCCAAAGTAGCTCCTGTACTATATGTTGACGACATGCGTCCTGCAATGTGGGTTGCTGCGATTGCAGCACGTTTTATCGCGCGACAATCACGGGAGACCCGCACCGCGATTTGAGATGTCATTCAAATGAATGACATCTCAAATGAGAGTTCCGTGTTTTGTCATTCACACATGAGCGATTTCAAATCGCGGGCAAATCCGCGATTCAGAACGCTGTAGTGTGAATGCAGCCTCATAGTCAGCTGGAAATTGAAAAGAAAAGGTCAAGTCTAATAACATTCAATTACAAAATGGAATATGTAGCAAAGATTTGTTACAGACATGTTATGAACCTCCCTTTCAGGCATCTATGCACTTTGAATAGAACGTTTCTTATCATCCTCTCAACTTAAAGCTGAACTATGGGACAAACAAATATAGTCTAAATACAAGAGTCATGTGTTTTTACTAGAATCTTGATGTGTTTTGTGTATTTCTTCCAGATCTGTGCAGTAGTCCATTGTGAAACGTTACTTCTGTGCAGGAGCTTCCTGTAATAAAGACCACTCACTGCTGCTCTCTCCTTGTGCAGGGTGACTGGTCTTGTCTCCACCCCCTCCCATCGTTTTCTGCAGGCAGCCTGTAGTAGGTGGTATCTGCTGGGTTCTCCCACAACTCTGCTCTTTGCACAGACTATATACAGCGCAGTTATGATGTCATTCCTACATTTACAATGTAATATCTGGGTGTACAAAGACAAGTGAATTTTTTATCCTTTGTGGCTACTGGGGAATGCATGTAAATGAAAGTTTGTGTGCCTGGAGTTCATCCTCAAGTTACATAGAATGATTGTGCATAGTTACCTAGTTAGTGATATTGAAAAGAGATACTTGTCCGTCAGATTCTACCAAAAAAGAATATTAAACTTGTAAAGGAAAATAAAAAACAAATAAAACATGATCTAATTTGCTCCACCAGCAGAAAGAAATATATTCCTATATCTCTAAAGTCTGACGGTTACTTCCTGGATCAATGGGGGGCAGAGCTTAGGGTAACTGTAATGTGAATGGGGGGGGCAGAGCTGAAAAGGAATGCAATGTGATCGGGGGCAGAGCTTAGGGGGGCTACAATGTGAATGGGGGCAGAGCTTAGGGGGGCTGCACAGTGAATGGGGGGGGAAGACCTGAGGGAGGCAGCAGTGTGAATGGGGGGCAGAGCTGAAAGGGAATGCAATGTGATCAGGGGCAGAGCTTAGGGGGGCTGGTTTGTGAATGGGAGGAGCAGAGCTTAAAGGGAATGCAATGTGATCGGGGGGGGGGCAGAGCTTAAGGCGGCTGCAATGTGAATGGGGGCAGAGCTTAGGGGGGCTGCACAGTGAATGGGGGGCAGACCTGAGGGAGTCAGCAATGTGAATGGGGGCAGAGCTGAGGAGGGGGGCGGCAATGTGAATGGGGGGCAGAGCTGTGGAGGATGTTGCAATGTGAATGGGGGCTAGAGCTTTGGGGGGGCTGTGATGTGAAGGGGTAAAGGAGACCACAGTGGGGGGGGGGGGGGGGGCAGAGGACATTGCTGTGGGGAGGATATAAAGGGGGGCAAAGGACACTACTGTGAGGGGGGGGGAGATGTGAAGGGGGCAGAGGGTACCACTGTCAAGGGAAAACCGTGATGTAAAGGAAACTGATGTAAAAACGAGATTGTGATTTCAGAGAGGGGGCTGTAATGGGAATGAGTCACATTACAGGCGATTTGGACCCCGGCTGAAAGAAAATTTCACGGATCAGACCTCTGTGAATTATAATTCAATACCCTTGGAGAGATATGGAGATTGACTTAGCTAATCATTCCAAAAAATCTAGTATCCTGGCTGTCTAAATTCAAATATTTTTTTCCTACAACTAGAACAAGCATGCAAATAGGGATTTCTGACTTTAGTCTGACTTTACAGAGATGCATGCTAGTTTCAGGTCAGAGACTGAAAGAACTCATGTTGGTCAATAGAATAGCCAGATATCTACCATCTTCATAAAGGAAAAGGCAGTGGCAGCCCCCCATGTGTCGCTTTGGCTTTTATTGGTATGGGGGGGTGGGGCTTCATATCACCCTTACAAATTACCCTAAACTCTCCAAAATGAAAAAAAAAAAAAAAAAAAAACAAGGGCAGTGCCTGTCTTCTCTGCCATTTTCCACATATTAGCCCATTTCTCCAAGAAAACAGGTGCATAATTGTTTCCACTTCATAACATGACATGCTAAAAACAAATATAAAATTATTCACTCATAATGACTTTTACCCAGAAATTTTTAAGACCATTTTCACCTGTTCTGACACTTGTGGATGTAATTATACTCATTTGTTTTACATTTTGGTAAGTTAGTGACAAATGATATGGTTTAATGTAAACTACGTGCAATCTCTATATGCAGGTTACGGCAGCCTACTTCCTGTAAAATATCTCAGTTATAAGAAACAAACCCACTTCTAATGAATAATCAGTCCACATAGTAGGCAAATATGGGTCACAGTAAGTACAGTATCCAATTATAATAATTTCCAAATAAAGCAGTAATGCCGCGTACACACGGTCGGACTTTTCGTCTACAAAAGTCCAACGGACGCTGACGGACTAAAGCTGGCTGGTAATCCGATCGTGTGTGGGCTTCTCCGGACTTTCAACGGACTTTTTCAGCCTCAAATCCGACGGACTTTAGATTTGAAACATGCTTCAAATCTTTCAGACGGACTCGAGTCCGGTCGAAAAATCCGCTCGTCTGTATGCTAGTCTGACGGACAAAAACCCACGCTAGGGCAGCTATTGGCTACTGGCTATCAACTTCCTTATTTTAGTCCGGTGTACGTCATCACGTAAGAATTCGACGGACTTTTGTGTGATCGTGTGTAGGCAAGTCTGTTCGTTAGAAAGTCCGCCGCAAGTCCGTCGAAAGTCCGTCGAAAGTCTGTCGGACAGGCTGTCGGACTTTTGTAGCTGAAAAGTCCGACCGTGTGTACGCGGCATAAGTGTCAAATGTTGTCCCTCTGGGGCCTGACCAGCCAAATCCTGGTGAACATTAGGTTTCACCTGTCATAAAGTTTAACACATAGACAAAAATATTACTTTGACAGTAAAATATTGGTTTGACAGTAAATTAAATAAAAGACTAAAACAAAACTGCTATTGTCTTTCCTACCTGTATATATATTGTGGTTGCAAAACCTTAATAATTGCCTCACATGTTTCTGCACCAGTGGTTGTGGTGATATCCCAGCAGAAATTTTTAAATTGTATAAGCTTCTTCCAGTTGACAGAAACTGTAGTGTGACTATAAACCTTTGATCTGTACTTATGGCCTTTCTCATCATGGTATCCTTTTTCTTGATCATGGGGGTTACACATTTTAGAAGTTGCTGAAAACATTCCTTTGATATGTAGCACCCTTTTAGTTAGGTTGCTATGATATTAGGCAAATTTCGTTTTTGGCGCCTCTGTCATAATTGGAGCAGCTGTTGATTGCTTTTGGCTGTTCTGGGTCTTATAGGCTTCAGATTTGATTGTTTTCCTCTGCTTTCTAAAGGCTTCTGGAAGATAGGAGGTTGTGCAAGGCAAATGGGCAGCCTAAATATTTATTGTGCTTCAGCCAATCCCTGGGGAGGTGGGCCCACTATGTGGCTGGAGAGCACATAAATAGTCTGAGGCCTGGAGCAGTGAGGTCTTTGTACTGCTGAAGGAGCTCCCAACCTAAGGGGCTCTGCCCCTCTGGGCAGAATGCTGCAATGTGCTGCATGTTCATCGAGGTCCCAGCTGTGGCATAGCTGGGGGGCCTACTTCTAAAGTCTTTCTCTGAAACTAATCAATGACATTTTACCTAAGGACCTGGACTGGAGAGCTCACTAAAGAGTGCCTGGTGGAAGTTGGAAGGGGTCTAACTGTCCTGTGGCATTGTGAGCATTAACCTCTCCCTGAATGAAGAATGCCGTGTGGATACTGGAAGGAGGCTTCCCGTGATCCTGTGACATTGAGAGTACTAACTTGAACTCAGAGTTCTAGTGACTGTGTGCTGTATTCCTTCAGGTGGAAGAGCTAGTGGTATTTCTGTCTAGGATAACTTTTTAAAAAGGGACTTATGCCATAGAGACTGTTCAATGTGGCTCAGCAAAGTGGAGTGTCCTCCTCCAAATATTTAGTAAATCTGGAGTATGTCCCCCTACACCTATCCAAATTCTTCAGCAATAAAATCCTAAAAGGACATCCCGTAGATAGATTACTGAACCAGAGTGAATGAACTGTTGCTGTGTGCCCGGCTGCCTCTGCTACAGACATATGCAAATGGTTGCAAACATTATCAGGATAACTCGCAGCGAATTCACGCAAAAGCTCCATATGGGAGAAGTAGTCTCTAGTCCTTATCCATTTCTTTGTCCAAATCCGTCACACTTTCTTTGTCCACTTCACACTTTCTTTTTCAGTGGAGATGATCTGACCATCACCACTGCTGTGATATAAATCTGGGTATCATCCAAAAAATCCATTGTGCTAGTAAACGTTACAACAACGAATGAACTGACTGCTGCATACGAACAAACATTTCAATAAAGTACAGTGCCTGGAGGGAGTGGAATGCTAGAGCTGCATGCAAATTAGCACAACATCACTTTCGCTAGTTACCAAGATTCCATGTGTAAATTCGATACACTGGTATTACCACCAAACTAAATTTTGGGAGGCTTTTGTCCCAATTTCATCTACTAATTGATATGAATATCGTGTGCTGTGATAAATGATGTTTCAAACATTTTTTACCAACGATCGCACGAGATTCTGCATGTGTGTAACCAGCATAAGAGAAGATATCACCTTACTTTGAAGAGATTTCTTCTTACTTCCTGCTTTGGCTATAACAGGAGTAGGAATGAGATAAGGCATGTTTGGATACAAGTCTGAGCTATCCCACCGGGAAGCTGTCAAAACCAACAGTCAATCATAGTGCAGCGGAGACATTCCCCACTCCGCATGTATGGGGTGTGTATAGGTACAACTGCGAGGTGGGGAATTCCTCTGGTGCCTATGCAGGGGCGTTGCTAGGTGGCAAAAAGACCAGGGGCTTCAGCCCGAAGTCCGCGCCTGGCACCGAGGGGTGCGGGGGTCATCCCTGACGCACACTGACCTACCTGACGCACACTGACCTGACATATACTGACCTACCTGACACACACTGACCTACCTGACGCACACTGACCTAACTGACACACACTGACCTGACACACACTGACCTACCTGACATATACTGACCTACCTGACACACACTGACCTGACATATACTGACCTACCTGACACACACTGTCCTGACATATACTGACCTACCTGACACACACTGACCTACCTGACACACACTGACCTACCTGATGCACACTGACCTACCTGACACACACTGACACACACTGACCTACCTGATGCACACTGACCTACCTGACACACACTGACCTACCTGATGCACACTGACCTACCTGACACACACTGACCTACCTGACACGCACTGACCTACCTGACACACACTGACCTACCTGATGCACACTGGCCTACCTGACACACACTGACCTGACATATACTGACCTACCTGACACACACTGAGTGACCTACCTGACTAGACTTCAGGTGACGTGACCTCTGAGTCCTCCTGCAGCTCAGCTGTACTGTGTGGCGCGCCCATCAGAGTAGAGTAGACTAGATAGCACTGCAGCAGGCACTCCACTGGTGACTCCAGGCAGCCAGAGCCATGACAGGAGAGGAGAGCCGAGCGGGGATCTCGTAGTGCATTGTAATTCCCACCTTCTGAAGCCTACAGCGCCTATGATGGATGTCACATGTCCCGCAGTCCCGGCATTGGCCCAGTGGGACGTCCATCATAAGCACTGCAGGCTCCAGAGGGTGGGACCTGCTATGTCACTCGGCCATGCTTGCCGCTCGGGGTCAGATCGGTCCTCAAGACTCAAGTGCAAGCGCACGCTTTTCATCCCGCCGTGGCCGTGCGCAGACGCAGTTTGTCTCTCCGGGCCGGCCGCACGTGCCTATAATGACGTCACACGTCCGGCGATCCTGGCATTCATTGGACCAGTGTGATGTCCATCATAGGACATGGCAGCGCAGGGCCTATGATGGATGTCTCACTGGTCCAATGCCGGGATCGCGGGCGGGATCGTGTGACGTCCAATAGTCTCGGTCACTTGGAGGTAGGCGCCGTAGCCCGCGTGACCGGACTTTGTGCTCACTCATGCACAGTGCGGCACCGCACTTTCATGGGGGGACTCGGGGCTAATAATTTTAAAATAAATGGCCGAGACTCTGGGTTTTTCGGAGTCACATTCGGGGCTTCAGCCACGTCTAGCCACCCCCTCCCGACGCCCCTGTGCCTATGTTTGACTGTTGGCTTTGACAGCTTCATGGTGGGATAGTTCAGTTGGGTTCAGACTCTAGTTCTGAACCCTCCTGAGCCCATCACTGATCAGGAGTACTAATGGAAGACTGCTTCCAGTTACAGACACTTACAAAAACTTGCTATTGGACAGGAAACTTGGCCAAGAGCAGCACACAAAGAGTAAACATCTATTTTTGATGATGTACTCATTGCTAAGTCACTACGTTTTACTGGCAATGTGGAAAACAGTTTAAAAATAATTACGTTGAAAATATGTGTGAAGTTCAAGCAGGCAGTATTTTTCTGAAATATTTGTGCTGAAGATAATCAGGAACCAATGCAGCAATATTGTTATTGTTAACACATTCATCTGGTTGCTAAGGGACAAATAATTGAGTGGGCAGTTGAGATAGAGGCAAGCTAATTTCAAGGTTAAGGGCAGCATTAGAACCCTATCCCCAGACTGTGACTGTCAGAGCTCTATATAGCACAAGGCACTCATCAACCTGTTCCTGGGAAGGCAAGATAAGGGCACATGTAGACAGGTGTTGTTCTCAAACATGGCATCTTACGTTAAAATGCAGCTCTGCTCAAACTTGCAAATGCAAAATGCTGCATTCTGTTTGCTTTACCTGCAGTACAGGTGTACCTCAGAACCTGAGCGCAAACAAAGACAATAAAAATCAGGCTAAATGCAGCCCCAGAACGGTCCACACTACACCACTGAAGCTTTAGGGAAGGCAGCACCAAAAACAGCATTTATACTTTTGTTTCCCTTTTTCATCAGCATTTGTTGGACCAATGATATATTCACGGACAAAAACATTTTCGTAATAATTTTTGTCAGCGACATATTTCCAGTGACGAAAACAAAACGAAAATGACCCCACATTTTCGTCAATTGATGAATACTATGGTGAAAATCAATTCTATTTTCGTCAACGAATGAAAACAGAACGAAAATGTGAGGGAGGGACGTTTACCCACGTGAACTTCTGGTTTCCTTGGAGCTCTGCCTGTAAAAGCCGTAAATGTTTCTTAGTGGTGTGGTGTGCTTAGCACTGTGCAGCATTACAGGCCTCCTCACACCGCCCAGAGCATTGTGTAGCATTACAGGCCTCCTCACACCGCCCAGAGCACTGTGTAGCATTACAGGCCTCCTCAGACTCAGATGACAATTCAGAGCACTATGCATTGCAGGCCTCCCAAGTCCAGACAGTCTTAACCGTTCAGAGGACCAGAGCAATGTACATTACAGGCCTTCTCAGACTGCCCAGAGCACTGTGTAGCATTACAGGCCTCCTCTGACCATTGTCCAGAGCACTGTGCATTACAGGCCTCCCCAGACTGTCCAGAGCACTGTGTAGCATTACAGGCCTCCCCTCAGACCATCGTCCAGAGTACTGTGCATTACAGGCCTCCCCTCAGATCATTGTCCAGAGTACTGTGCATTACAGGCCCCCCTTAGACAACCGTGCAGAGCACTGTGCAGAATTCTGGGCCTCCTCAGACCACCGCCTGGAGCATTATGCAGCATTACAGAGCTCCTCAGACCACTGTCTGGAGCATTATGCAGCATTACAGAACTCCTCAGATCACCGTCCAGAGTGTTTGTATTGCTTGTTCAAACCTTAACACCATAAATAATAATATTTTTTTACTCCTGGAGTATATAATGAGTTTGGAAATTCTAGAGAAATACTTAAAAGAGATGTGTGTTTTTTTCTTTTCCAGAATCATACTTACCTAGTTTGATACAACATCGGTCCGATGCTGCATCTGTCCCCCGGCGCCTCTAACACTGAGAACCGAGCAATCAAACACTGCTGATGGCTTGGTTCTCACAGCTCCATGAGCAGAGAGCTTGTGATTGTCAGCCAATGCTCTCTGACCTGCCCCCCCACCCCGCACTCACTGGAGCACTGGGCTGTGGAGGGGTAGGGAGCGGCCGGCTCAGACTCTCAGTGGCTTGCTGAGAGGGTGGGCGGGGTGCTGGTCCAGGCATGTGGGCGGATCCCTACTCCATTGTCGTGATCTTGCCCGAGCCTGGACCGACTCTGTGACGTCAGCCAACAGCGGGCTTTAGTCTGCTGAAAATGGGTCACGGGACGAACTGCACTCCTGTGATCCACAGGAGAAGTACAGCTAAACGAGCTTTGGCTGTACTTCTCCTTTAATTAATGCATTACAATTTGACTAAACCCATTAGATTTTAGTCAACTAAAATCGAATGGAGTTTTTAGTCAACTAAAACGTAGGACATTTTAGTCGACTAAAACATACTGCACAGTGTAGTAGACTAAAACAATTGCAGGGGGGCGTGTCCGGATGCAGCAAGGAGCAGGACGTGTTTCAGAGCAGCTCCGCCGGCCCTGGCTCCATCCACAGCCATCCAGCCCTTAAAACCCGCTCTTTTAAAAGCAAAAGGCTCCCCAAGCGTAGCAGGGAACCATCCTCAACAGGGGAGGAGGATATTGACCGAGACAGCAGCCCGAGAGCGAGGTAACAGGCCGGCATCTCCTCCTGAAGGCATTCCGCCATCTTGCGGCCTGCGGCGGCCTCGCGATCCCCGGCCTAAAGTGCCGCGCTCGGCGGCGGGGGGACCCCGGCGCTCCGCGCATCGGTCGCGCCTGGAGGTAAGAGGAGAAGTGGACCGGGGGAGACGGGCAGTTGGCGACCGCACTGCTAGGATCCCCGGTCGGCACCACAACCCGGCCGCGGCCCGCCATCCTGCGGCCTGTGAAGCCCCCGCCATCCCCGGCCTCGGGTACCGCAATCGGCGGTGAGGGGGCCACCGCAAGTCTCCCATAAGAGCCACCTACCTGAAGGCGGCAGCGGGACCTGGAGACCACGAAAGGGGGCTGCAGGAAACTCCATAAAGGCCCTTGGTGGGCTCCATGCAGCGGCAGCCATCTTGGAGGCCAGGGCCTTAATTAACACTGTCCTGGAGTGCAGAGGTCTGGGGGAGAGAGTGGCCACCCGTCCTGGGGTCTGCCCAAGAGGGAACAAACAACAAAAGGACATTGTGAAATCGCTAAGCCGTCCCTCCCTCTCCCTCCCAGCCTGTATCCTACAGAACAGTCTGCAGATTCTACAACAAGGTACTGTTGCTGGGGGTGACACAACCGCGGTTTTCAGGGCCCGTACCCTTCCTGTGTCCTCTCCAATATTGTAAATCTTTAAAAGGGGTCACACACTGTACCACACTTACTGCTTGATTACCCCTGACCCTGCACACAGGCTCCATCACTCGCTTGCTCACTACTGCTTGGCGTAGGCCCCCTAACGCCTGCATGAAACACAGAAACTCCAAATCAAAATTTATCACAGGAGAGAGTCGTGACCTAGCTATGGAAACGTAAGAACGTGTCGTTGGGAGCTCTGCACTGAAACGGGCCGTGAATCACCCGTAGCACCGATCAGCTAAGCCATTCATTCATGCCAGGAGGCCGCAGGCGCCCACAGGTCACTGAGGAACGGAGGGGACCCGAAATCTCACACTACTTTCTGCGGCAGCAGCAGATTCCCTCACCGTCGAGACAGAGCAAGATGGCGCCACCTCGAGTCAGCACGGCGGGCGCTACACCCTCAAGTAAGAAGGGCGCTCCGGCAACTACCTCTGCAGCGGAGGAGGACTTTCCCCCCTTGCCACACAGAGTACCCTCTCCTATAGTATCCCCGGCTCTCACAACCGCTGACACGCCACTGCATCCAGAGAACGCTGATGACCTAAGCGGCCTAATTGAAAGCTCCCTAAGAGACATAGTGTCAGGTCTCCCCACCAAACAGGACTTAAACGCTATGGCCACCTCTATTGTTAATGCACTAACCAAAGAACTGCATGACCTAAAACAGCAAGTGGATGTTGTCGAGGAGAGAGTCACCACGATCGAAGCCTCCCAATCTACTACAGAAGCGCGCCTCACTACACTTGAGTCGGAGTATGGGGCCTTCCGCCGCCATCTTGTCGACGTTCAGCTACGCCTAGATGACGGCGAGAATAGAAGCAGACGGAACAATCTGCGCCTAAGGGGGATCCCAGAAGCCACCATGGGCCCAGACCTCAGATCCCCAGTGGTCGCCATCTTAAACCAGGTCCTGGGCAAACCACCGACAGATGACCTGGAACTAGACAGGGTGCACCGTATACCAGGTCCCAGACCCCCACCCTCTGCACAGAGATCATCATCCGAACTAGACTCTCCCCGTGATGTACTATGCAGGGTGCATTTTTTCACTATCAAGGAGGACATTCTTCGCCTTGCCTGGGAAAAGGGCCCAATAGACTTTGACGGGGCTCACATCAGGATTTTCCCTGACATCTCCAGACAAACTCGCACCATGCGGGGGCTCATGCGACCCCTACTGGAAATCATCCGCGAAGCAGATGCCACCTACTGTTGGGGTCACCCCTTCCATCTCATCGTCAGGAGGCAGGGGGCGGAATTCTACCTCCGCACGCCAGACCAACTCCCTGCCCTCTTTCAGTTCATCTCCAGGCCGGTGATCGAGGTGCCCAACTGGTTTGACTATCTGCTTTCCCAGAACTCACAAGGTCCAGCACCACCCAGACAACAGAGAGCTCGACGCCCAAGATCCCGCCCGCCAAACCGAGAAGACAGAAGAGCCCATCCAACAGTATCTGAGGACTAAACACTCACCACTTTTTGGTTCTTGGTAAGGCTTTCAGTACCTCTTATGGGCAGATGCCCCGCTCCTTCCCCCCCTTATGGTGATTTTTCCAGGAACATTCAAACCCATGCACCAGGACTCCCCCCCCCCCTTTTTTTTTTTTTTTTTTTTTCTCTTATCCATGGGTTAACTCTCAAATATGGACGGGGGAAGAGGGAGGGGGGACGCATTGTTATAACTGTTTAAATGTGGTATTTTTGCTGTAGGCCAGACTTCATGCACTCCACCCGAGTTTATTTTATATGAACGTAGTCGATGAGGAGGAGGCTCATACATTCTTCTCATGAGCCAAATCTGGTCAGGCTGCCTTGGCGCACTGACAGCCAGGCGGTGGGGGCCCCCTCCTGGCCTTGTCCAGGAGAGGGGTGAGTTGACCCCCGGGGTCCTCGACCCCTAGCCGCCTCTGCAATGCGTCAACGCCAGTAGATCATGGCTGTTAGAGGTTTACTTAGTTGCACATACTAGCCTTAAACACAGTTACGTTTATGATTGTTATGCCCAGTTTTGTGGTAAATTACACCCTACTTATGATGGTTAATATATTGTTTTTTCTTAATGTTTCTGATTCTGAAGGCCCCCCATTCAGTGCATCTCCCTACCACTCCCAAAAGTACTCTCTCATACTGCTTGACTTGCTCACTTAAGTGTGAGCAAAAAATTTTTTCTTTTTTATTGTTGCGCACTTTGATGCACCGACCACCCCCCTTAGGGCGACCTCCCGATTGCTGCACAATCCCTTTTGTGCCTCGGCCGGGAGATCATAGCGTAGTCTCTTGACTAACTTAGATTGCTCCCTCCCTCCCCTCCCCCTTCCCCCCTCACCTACCCGCTCCTCTTCCTGCTCTGACTCTGTTTTCACCTTCTTTATTCCTCTCTATTCTCTGGTGCTGTTGCCCTCTAGCTGGGAGGGGACGTGAACCTAAACCAGAGGTGATTGTCCTCCTCATTCTGTCAACAATCCTCAGCGCCCGGGCCGCCACAATGGCTCTCCTAAAGGTGACCTCTCTTAATGTACGGGGCCTCAATATCCCGGAAAGGCGTTCCCAGCTACTAGCTGACCTACGCAGAACTAAAACCCAAATTGCCTTTCTACAGGAAACCCACTTTCATGGCGAGCATATTCCCAAACTGACTAACAATCTGTTCCCGACGGCATACCACAGCATCTCACCTATCTCCAAATCTAAGGGGGTTAGCATTTTGGTGGCAAAGTCAGTACAGTGGGAGTTCATGGCACAGCAGGCGGACCCTCAGGGCCGCTATCTCCTGATCAAGGGCAGGGTATCGGACATTCAGGTCACTCTTGCCAATATCTATTTCCCCAATGCCGACCATGCTCGGTTCCTACGCGGGCTGATACCCACACTACTTGAGTTCACGGAGGGGATGCTCATTTTCGGAGGCGATATGAACTTCGCAATGGACCCCCTGTTGGACACCTCACGGGGTGCCTCTCATCTCTCATACGCGCGCCTTAAACGTATTAAATCCGATCTTCAATCTCTTCGTCTGATGGACCCCTGGCGCCTCTTACACCCCAAGGATAGGGATTACTCGTACTTCTCACAAGTCCACCATTCGTACTCAAGATTAGATTACCTGCTCCTTTCCCATCAGGACTTGCCAAGGGTGGTGGACTCATCCATAGATGTCATTTCCTTTTCTGACCATGCCCCCATACACTTGACGCTCCACATGGGACCAATGTCTAAATCTCCACCTTCGTGGAGACTGAACGAATCACTACTTCAATCTGCAGAGACCCGCGCGGAGATCCAAGCCAAACTGCGGGAATATTTCGCACTTAATGTAGCCTCGGTCCCCAATCCCTTGGTGGTGTGGGAGGCGCACAAGCCAGTTATCAGGGGCATTTTGATAGGTATTGGGGCACGTCTCAAGAGGGAAAGAACCCGTAGAACTGAAGAACTTCTACTTCAGATTAAGACCCTCGAATGCACGCACAAGGCTAGCCTAGCACGCTCCGTATACCAGGAGTTACTTAAAGCACGTGAAGAGCTTCGCTCGCTTCTGTTGCATAAAACGAAAGAGAGGCTAGCATGGTCACGTCGTACAATGTACGAATTCTCTAACAAACCTGGCTCACTCCTAGCCAGAGCTTTACGCGGTCCCCGCACCAAAACTTTCATCCCCCACATTCTGTCTCTCACGGGTCGGAGGGTCTCTACCTCAACAGAAATAGCAGAGGAATTCCGTTCATTTTATAGCGGTCTTTATAACCTAGATAAAACTTCTCCCGGCGCCCCTAACCCTACTGGAGGATCCACTCCACATGAATATCTAGCTTCCTCAGGCATGCCATCTCTGCCGGCCGACACTGTGGAGGGGTTGGAAGACCCCATCACGGTGGAGGAGTTGGGAGCGGCAATGGCGAGCTCCAAGCCAAAGAAAGCCCCAGGCCCTGATGGCCTCACTTCAACTTACTTCAAAACATTTTTTGAGATGCTCTCCACACCGTTAGTGGCTGCACTTAACTCTATTACGAAAGGCAACTCCTTCCCCATAGACTCCCTTAGGGCATACATCTCTCTCATCCCCAAAGAGGGAAAGGACCCACTTAGGTGTGGAAATTACCGACCGATAGCTCTGCTAAACACCGACCTGAAACTATTTGCCAAGATCTTGGCAAACAGATTGCTCCCACATATACCAAATCTAATTCACAAAGACCAGGCGGGCTTTGTTCCTCAACGGGAACCACGCGACAACACAATTAGGGTGCTGAACCTCATACATGCCGCTAGGACCACGCGACGACCCCTTCTACTGCTGTCAACAGACGCAGAGAAAGCTTTCGACCGTGTAGATTGGACGTTTGTTAGAGCTACTCTCGAACACATTGGCCTTCGGTCGTCGATGCTCAGCTGGATCCTATCACTCTACTCTAGCCCCACAGCTGCGGTCAAGGTCAACGAAACCAGGTCCGGCTATTTCGACATTCGGAATGGTACCAGACAGGGTTGTCCCCTGTCTCCCCTAATCTTCATTCTCACCTTAGAACCCCTGCTCTGTAAGATACGGGCCAACCCCCACATAGAGGGCTTCCGTAAAACATCTGGAACCCACAAGGTCGCCGCATTCGCAGATGACCTTATCTTCTTCTTGGCTGACCCCATTGCCTCACTCCCCGTCTTGCTTCATTCTCTGAGGGAATACGGGGCTCTGTCCCTATTTAAAATAAATATGTCTAAATCCTCCATGCTCAATATCACACTGAGCTTGCAAAATACCCGACAATTGCGCCTGAACTACCAGTTCCACTGGGCAACCGATTCCATTCCGTACCTAGGTGTGGTCATCACCGCGGACCCCGCCGACCTGTACCAAGCAAATTTTGCCACTCTCCTACACAGACTTAAAACAGACCTGCAGCATTGGCACGCCCTCACTTTAACGTGGTTTGGACGCTGTAATGCCATCAAGATGACAGCCCTCCCAAGGATACTTTATCTTCTACAGGCCCTCCCCATACATCTCCCGCCCTCCTTCTTCAAGCGAATCGACGCACTCCTCCGAGAATTTGTCTGGTCACACAAGCCGCCACGCATAAAATTACAACTACTTTACTTGGCAAAACGCAGGGGAGGGGTGGGTTTACCAGACATAAAAGCCTACTACAGGGCAACGCATCTTACCAGATTGATAGACTGGTACTGTCACCTAGAGGCCAAACAATGGGTCACCATGGAGATGGAGGACTCAGACGGTACGGCCAGGAGTTGGCCGTGGCTTACCACTCCGATCCCGAAATCCATTGCCGAACACCCAACTTTGGGAAACACATTGAGAGTGATCAGAGAAACCTTTCGCAAAACCCAGATCTCACCTATCCCTTCCCCTATGGTGCCGATCCTGGGTAACCCTGACTTCATGCCGGGCTGCCAGGGGCCGATCTTTAGAGCCTTATCAGCGGGAGATAGATGGCCACACCTCCATGACTTCCTGGATCCCGGTGGCCAGCTCAAGACAACCGCGGGAATAGAAATCCTAGACAGGCCATTGGACTTCCTGAGTGGTCTCCAACTGCGTAACTTTTTGCGCCGAAGCGCCCAAACTCTAGGTCCCCCACGCCCACTTACGGAATTGGAACGTATCTGCCACCGCAGAGAACCCATACGCCACTCTTTATCCCTGATCTACCTCTCTTTGATCGCCCCGGCTGAAGGTTTTGTCCCCCCCTTCCTTACTAAATGGGAGACGGAACTGGGAGCGCATTTTGATGAAACACAAAGGGAAAAGATCTTACACTTTGCCCAAAAATCATCTCTGGCCACAAGGGTCCAGGAGACTTGCTACAAGATTGTGACCAGATGGTACAGAGTACCATCCACTCTTCACAGGTTTCTCCCGCAGGTGCCGGATCTATGTTGGCGTTGTGGAGCAGGAGAGGGAACAATGTTGCACATTTTCTGGGACTGTCCCAAGATTAAACCGTTCTGGAAAGAGGTGACGGATACGGTCGAACATCTGACGGGTGTCGCATTGGGGGGAGACCCCGGGGCCTGTTTACTGCACCTTTCTAGAAGTTCAATTAAGAAATATAAAGCCTCACTCACCATACATCTGCTTAATGCGGCCAAGGCCTGCATCCCTCTATTTTGGAGATCGGTAATCCCACCAACGAAGATTCAGTGGTATGCAAGGGTCAATGATATGCGGGACATGGAAGATCTTACGGCCACCCTGCATGACAGGGAGGAAGCCTTTCGGGAGACCTGGCGCCCCTGGCAACACTTCATCTACACCGAGGCCTACCTCCGGGAGATGACTTAATGCGGACACTCCTTGATACGAGGACCCTGCCTGGCTGGAGGGTGACACCGCCACCCTCCTCTCTTTACCTCTCTCTTCCTCTCCCCCTCCACTTCGCCTCTCATTCTCTCTGGCCTCTCCCCCCTTACTGTTTCCCGCTTTTCTCCCCTTCCCCCCCTCCTCCTCTCTCCCTAGGTTCTCACACAACCCCCTATATTTTTTCGGTTAAGGGAAGATTAGATCAGATATGTTGAATATCATGGTATTCATTACTCTACGTTAGTTGCCCCTTGCCGGACTCTACTGATCGGCAGGGAATATCTCCACCCCCGGTCAGTGGAGAGCTTCTCAAGAGAAAAATCTTTGTTATCTTGGTTTATCTATATGCCTGTTGTCTAAGGATAAATACACGAGCCTTTAGTTTAAACGAGACATATCTCAGGGAACTGCTTGCAAACGGATAGTATGATAATCATAACATCAGACTTTCCCATACACTCAGGCTCTGTTTTCTTTATGCAGACCGTGTAAACTAGAGGAATGAATATGTGTTCACGTCTTTAGTCGACGGTAGTTTTCTGTTAAAAAGTCCTCTTCATGCCTCTGTTTTATCTTTTTTTTTTTTTTATCACTCACTAAATGTTATAGATCTTGATAACATGTATATCACACTGTAACAAGCATTGTTGAAATAAAATAAAGGAATTTAAAAAAAAAAAAAATAAAACAATTGCAGATTACTAGAATACGACTAAAATTACATGGAATTTTAGTCCAAAGATTATGACTAAAACTAAATTAAAATTTGATGCAAAAATTAACACTGTGTTGGACACCTTTACATTTCAATGTGGGACCTTAATGGTATAATATAATAAGACAACCTTGTCATTGTGAAGTATGAAGAAAGGCTCTTTACAGGAAAGAGCTGCTAGTTCAGAAACACGTCTGACAGACATGACGGCGACCAAAAAAAGCTACTTTGCAGGAGAGACCTTCTAGACAAAATATCCCTGATGGGTTCAAATGATGGTTTCTGCGGGCAGAGAGAACCATGTTGAGATTCCAAGGAGGCACAGTGTGCTGCAAGGGGGGCTTAGTATGAGATTCCATGCCTGCACCCTCTAGGGCTGGCTTATCGGGATCCAGCCCAGAAATAAGAGTAGGGTGTTTTTAGCCCCAGATGAAGATGACTGTATTAAGGCTGTAATCTGTCCAAGGAACTGTGAAATAGAGGAAGCAGAGATTTCTGCTTTAGGCTCCATCCACACCTGAGCTTTTTTTAAGCGTTTTAGAAGTATATAAGTGTTTTACAGCTTCAGGCGTTTTTGTTTACCCAATAGAAAGCACTAGGGGGAGGAGAGGGAGAGGAAATTAGGGGTGGAGAGCTGTTATTTAAGCATTTTACAAGCGTTTTTCTGCTCAAGTCAGGCGTTTCTATTGAAGTCTATGGTGCCAAAAACGCTTGTAATCTGCCAAAAAGAAGCTCATGTACTTTTTTGAGCTTCAGGCATTTTGCTTTAGGCGGCAGAACACTCATATGTGCACAGGGGCTATTGAAATGAATGGGATTTTGCTTGTTGGGTGTTTTGGAGCTTCAGAGCAGAGCGTTTTACAAGCTGAAAAACACTCCGTTGGGAACAGGGTCTTAGTCAAATAGGCCACTTGTTGCATGCCTAAATCAGAGCTAAAAACAGTGTTAGAGCCTGCTCTTGCACCGGTGCAAGGGACACTTTGTCATTCTGGGGTTAAGGTAGTTGTTAACCCAATTCTATGAAATCATCTTATCTCCTCTGTACCTTAACAACATGTGTCCCTGTGCCTGTGTTCTCTAAAATATCCACCGATCTGTACTGATATAAGCTCTGCTCAGGGCGCACAGCTGATCCCTCTCCATCAGCGGGGAGGAGGGAGAGAGAAGAGACAGAGAGCCGACAATCAGCTGAGCGCCTGGAGCCGCACTCATACAAGGTACAGATCGGCATACAGTGCCATCACATGCTGTACAGAGCCATTACATGCCGTACAGTGCCATCACATGCCGTACAGTGCCATCACATGCTGTACAGAGTCATCACATGCCGTACAGTGTCATCACATGCCGTACAGTGCCATCACACGCAGTACAGTGTCATCACAAGTCGTACAGTGCCATCACATGCCGTACAGAGTCATCACATGCCGTACAGAGTCATCACAAGCAGTGATATACAGTCCCGTCATCCCCATCCCCTGTACTCCTATACAATTCCATCATCCCCATCCCCTGTACTCCTATACAGTCCCATCATCCCCATCCCCTGTACTCCTATACAATCCCATCATCCCCATCCCTTGTACTACTAAACAGTGCCATCATCCCCTTCCCCTGTGCTCCTATACAGTCCCATTATTCCCATCCCCTGTACTCCTATACAGTCCCATCATCCCATCCCGTACGGCATGTGATGGCGCTGTACAACATGTAATGACACTGTGCAGCTTGTGATGACTCTGTACGGCATGTGATGGCACTGTACAACATGTAATGATACTGTACGGCATGTGATGGCACTGTATAACATGTAATGACACTGTACAACATGTAATGACACTGTACGGTATGTGATGACTCTGTACGGCATGTAATGGCACTGTATAACATGTAATGACACTGTACAACATGTAATGACACTGTACGGCATGTGATGGCACTTTACAACATGTAATGACACTGTACGGCATGTGATTACTCTGTACGGCATGTGATGGCACTCTACAACATGTAAAGACACTGTACAACCTGTACAGCATGTCATAGCTCTGTACGGCATGTGATGGCACTGTACAACATGTAATGACACTGTACGGCATGTGATGGCACTGTACAGCATGTGATGGCACTGTACAGCATGTGATGGCTCTGTACAGTATGTGATCATGTAACACTCTATTTACAATGAAGGGAACATTATTGCTATGAGGTACTAGGTAATACACCAATTATGGGGGAGCAAAGCTCTGTCCATGGCTGAGAAGCTCTGTGCTTCAGTATGAAAATACAAGTAGATGTGAATGGAAGGTTTTATTGTCTCATATAAAAATCCAGATAGTCAATAAAAGGATTCATTCACAATGTTAGCTATGATTTTTATTTCATTTTACTATACCAGTAATGCATGGAATGCCTGTGTGCTGTCATATCCATATGTGTATTCTGCTTTACAAATATATTGTTTTCACTCTGGTAGATAGTGCTGTGTATGTAAATCTCCTCTACATATTACTATCAGTGACTTTTCCTACCTTAGTCACTGACTGAAGTGATCTTATCTTTGCTGGATTTATCTGACAAACGGAACATGCTGCAGAGGAGAGAGGAGAAGGGAAGAGGGGGGGGGGGCTATGCTCTGTGAAGTCTCAGGAGTGAGCAGAGAGCCAATATCAATCGAGGAAAATGACAGGAAAATGGGTGGATCCAGACTCCAGAGCCAGACCATTGTCGGTATTACACTGTATGAAAGTCTGTAGACCCTCCCACCAGGGGCAGATCCAGAGTCTTGTCTCGGGAGGGGCACTGTCAGAAATATGTTTTATTGTGGGCAATTTATCTGGGAAATGGCTGATGTTGGCGCTTCATTCATCACTGCACCATGCTTGTTATGGTGTCAGGATGATTGAAGCACATTATTTCTATTATTACATTGTTATATAAAATGAAATGGTTCAACTCACCATAATGCAGAATCAATGGGAGCCCAGAGTGTGTCACTTTCCGCTGTCACCTGCCACACGTTGCAAATTGTCACTTGCCACACCTTGTGGATTGTCACTTGCCACGTCACCTGCCACACCTTGCGGATTGTCACTTGCCACACCTTGCGGATTGTCACTTGCCACATCACTTGCCACACATTGCGAATTGTCACTTGCCACGTCACCTGCCACACCTTGCAGATTGTCACTTGCCACGTAACTTGCCACACATTGCGGATTCTCCACTTGCCACACCTTGCGGATTGTCCACTTGCCACGTCACCTGTCACTTGCCACGTCACCTGCCACACCTTGTGGATTGTCACTTGCCACACATTGCAGATTGTCCACGTCACCTGCCACATCTTGCGGATTGTCCACTTGCCACATCACCTGCCACAATTTGCGGATAGTCACCTGCCTGCTAAGGTGGTGTTTTGTCTGTTTTATTGCTGTGTCCCAGACTCAGGCAGCAGAGAGATAATGCAATCTCTCTGCTGCTCACGCTGCCTGCACAGTGAGGGCGGAACTTGGTACTGCAGGGATGCAGGGCGGTGAGAGATGATCTCATCTCTCTGCTCCCTGTCCTTCGGCTAGCTGATTGGCCAGCTGTGCTTGGCCAGCTGTGCGCTCATGCCGAGCCCCCCACACACTGACGCGGCAGCCTGGCCTGCCCGCCCACAACTCACGCTGACTGCTCGCAAACCTCGAGCTGACTGCTCGCCCGGTTCACCCACGGAGAGACCTGCAGAGCGGCTCGCGGAGCCGCCCGCTCTCTCATATGCCAGGCCCCCAACAAATTTCTAGGGGGTGGCAATTGCCCTGTTGCCCCCCCCTGGATCCGCCCCTGCCTCCCCCAGTATTTAGCTTGATTTTAACAGAATGGGGGCACTTCTGAGGGGGCTGGAAGGATTTATAGATATCAGCAGCTCACATAGAATAGATGTAAGCAAAACAAAGGAAATCCATACTTTTTTAACAAATGCTTTAAGTGTTGTGTGGCCCTTTGGTTTAGCGAATGTTTTCCTGCAGTTTTGCATTGACTCTCATTTGCCTGGTCTCTGCAATAGCTACAAGTGAGGGTATTCCCTTGATGTTGTACACATGAAATAGTGTGCAGAGTATAGGGTAATCATGTCCATAGGCAGTATGTGGTAACCCGGGTGTAGGCAATCCTGTAACAAATTCTTGTTGTGAAAGGTCGGGAGGAAGTGTCTCAGTACCTTATAAGGGCTCTTGGTAGAAGTGGCAGTAATGTGTACGACCAGTGGTGTGACTTAATTCCTGGTCATCCTTCTGAGACTAAGCTTCGAATAGTTGAGTTTTAGTGCCAAGTTTGAAGAGTTCACACTGCAAGGTGAATTTATTCCACACATAGCCCCATTTTTACAAGCATGGCCCAGTTTTTACAGTAATGGTCAGAGGTACAGGCTGACCCTGTTTTACCTATCTATGATGCTGGTCCAGGCTTTGCCCCTCCTGGGATATCCCTAAAGGGGTATTCAGGGTCTGGGTTCCATGGGACCACAGCATTGGACCTCTATCACATCCCGCAGCTAACTCAACGCTTAGCACCAAGTGTCAAAGTGAGTGCCCATGTAGGATTCAGTTCTCAAAGCAACATCACAGGCTGTCCCCACAGCTTGATGCCCGGGTACAGCTTCCAATGTTTTACCAAGGTTGCTTTTATGTTGGCAGTAGAAGACAGTGAGGGGTTGATTGAAGAAATTGAAGATAAAATATTGAAGAGAAAAATAATAAAATAGTTAAGCTAAAGGAGATTTTCACAATGAAGGAGAAAAGATCCATCACCAGACACTAGCACAAAATGGAGGACAAACAGAGTAAGGTAGGGTTTTAGGGGAGGCGCTCAGGGAGGGCATGTCCTCCAAAGCTTGCCCATTGACCAATCACCCATGGTGTATGAATACTCTGCCTGTGTCCTGTACTGCCTGATTAAAATAATATTATATATTATAATCATTTTTAATGATGTATTCATGAATACAGAGCTGCCAAGAGTTCATCCTAGTTCATATAGTTTTTGTTTTTTCTTTTATTATAGCCCTGGTGATCACAGGGAAAGGCTAAAATAAAACACTGGTGGCTAATGATATTAAGATGTTTATGGTGCCAAATCAACACTTCGGCAAGAATTTGGTTGTCATGGCTGCACAGCTAAACAAACGTTTCCTATCTGCAAGGGATTGTTTTTGCAGATATGGATTCTGCAACATGTTGGAAAATCTCTGAGCAACCTGAATGCTCATTTACTCTTTTATTGGGAAGAGGCCACTAACAACAGCAAGACCTTGTGTGATAATGGACAGGTAGATGTCTCTCTATCCATCATATTTTGTACTTGGGGAGGCATCTGTCTATGGGCAGCCATTGTATGTGTTTATTTTCAGACATTTTCATACATGAGGCTGAATGTTACTGTTTTTACATCAAATCAGAATATATCAAATGTTGGATAACTCTTATCCCTGGAGGGCCGGAACTCTCTGACCCTACCCCCAATTAAAAACTGAGCTCATCTTAAACATACTAAGGCATTAGGTGGTTAAATATGTTTTTGAGAAAGTTATTTGCTTTTTTAAAGCTTCTTAATGGGTGAGAAGGGATCGGAAGGATTGGGAGAGGGGTCACAGTCACCCGGAGATGGGCTTTAGGTTATATTGTAACCAATGGATTTTAGCATTCCTATGTCTTTTCATTTTTCTAGAGGTTATGGTTACCCACTTCACATATTAGTAATAGGTGGATACTGATTCCCAGCATTTCACACTGGATTTTTGTATCTTTCTAGAAATTTTAAAGGCTAAGTCGACATTTTACAAAAAATAAAAAATAATAATGCATGCACGTACTGTATATTTGCAGCAAAATGTGAATGTATTATTTTTTGCAAATGAGCCTGCAAAGCATTGCAAACAGTGGATTTTGGGTGCAATCAAGGCTCCTGCAGACTTTTCCTCCACCTTTATTTCCATACCTACCCCAAACCCTGACATGCTGTCACAGAAGATGGGGGTTGTAATTTGGGGGGGTCTGAATTCCACCATGTTAGGCTGGGTGCACATCTATAGGAATTGGATGCGGATTTCTCCGCATCCAATTCGCATAGCAGGAGATTGTGACCGACTCTCTATGGAGCTGGTTCACACATCTCCGCAGCGGTTCCGGTGCGAATTGCACAGGCATTCTGTGCATCTTTTGGTCCATTTCAGGTCCGAATTCAGCCATAAATTTGAGCTGAAATCTGACCTTAAACGGTGAATTGAGATGCACCAGACTCCTGCTGTGAGTTGCTGCGATCTCAAGTGTGAACCCAGCCTGACACTCTAAATACGGGTGTAATATGTAACATGGTCCAAAAGGTGGAGTTAGCCTTTAATCAAGAGATTACCCTGCTGGAGGTTCTGGTTTCGCCTCTTGATAAGATGACATCCTACTTCATGCAAACTCCTGCAAATTGGGTATTTTCAGTTTTTAGGCCGCATTACACAAAATGTTAAATAAATGGAAAATGAAAGGAAGATATAGTGGGGGAGATTTATTAAAACTGATGCACTCAGAATCTGGTGCAACTGTACATGGTACCCAATCAGCTTCTAACTTTATCTTGTTCAATTAAGCTTTCAATCAATGAAACATGGAAGCTGATTGGTTTCTATGCAGAGCTGCACCAGATTTTGCACACTCCAATTTTAGTAAACAACTCCAGTATGCCTTGAAATAAAGGACAGATCTGAAAAATCAAGTGCTGGTCTCACTTCCAAAGTCACCAAGAGATACTGTATAAAAAGGAAGGTGTGTCATTCAAATAATAATACATATGTAACACTGTTTAGTTTTGGTTGGTCTGGTTCTTTAATATATAATATCCTATAAAGCTCTCTCAGCGACATATTGCTAATAGATATAACTGACCACTATTTTTCTGTACTTTGTCTCTTTCATAGGGTGTGGTTATATTCTTTGGAATGGAAAAGATCCAAACGCAAGAGGAATTACTTAATAGAGGATTGCTTTTCTACAGCTAATGCAGATCTGACGGAAGTTTTGGCAGCTCTCCAGATATATTAAAATGTCGGGATGTAAAGCAGAATCTACTGATTTATCTAAAGAAAAGCTACAGTCTCAAACAAGCAGTGACAAAAGCCAAAGTGATCCAGTTGGCAAGTACTTCAAAGGTTACTCCTCAATGGTGTTCCTTAGGAGGGGTAAACACAAAAGAAGACAAAGCCGAAGCAATCTTTCTAACCTTTCTAAGGAATTACAAGAGAGTGAGAAAAAAATCCCAAATGTTGCAGCTAAGAAGGGTGAGGTTCTGGGTTTCGAAGAAGTCTCCAACGAATTTACTTGCGACTCTTCCCTTGTGGAGTCCTACCATCTTAATACAACCAAGGAGGCGAAGTTCAGTTTCCGAAAACTAGAAGATGGCACCTTTGCCTTAGAAACCAAAAGCTCTAATGAGCCAGAAAAGTCTGAATCTGGACTATTGAAGAGGTCTTTAAAATCACGCCACAAGCAGGGCCGTTACTCACATAAGCCATTAAAAATTTGCTTCAAAAAAAGAAGCAAAGCCCTAAAGAAACTTTCGGATTCAGGTGAAGACAACAAAAAAGAAAGTACAAATTTATCTTGTTCAGTAAAACAAGAGGGCATTACCTATGCTGCAACCAATGAAAAAGAAGATTTGGTACAAGGTCAATCAACAGGTAAGACCTGGGAAACTTTTAAGAGGCTAGTTACTCGTAGAAAGAAATTAAACTCCTCCTTAAAAAGACAATCACAACTCAGTGCTCGACACCTTGAAACCAACACAAGTGGCACTTGCATTCAAAGAGTTCCACAAAAGAAAAGGTTCTCCAACCTCAGGATTTCATGCATGAACTTTTCTAGAGGGAAGAGGTCCGCAAACACAACTTTAACTTCTGAAGACCCACTCGTTGCAATAAATTCATCAGAAAACTGTGCAACGGAATCAGGAGCTGATGGTGAAAGAAGTGATCACGTTTTAGCAACTAAATATAGACTTCAAAGATCTCTAGATGTAGAGAACAGGGTAAGTGATAGAAACCTTGATACTTGTACTGAAGTATGCCTAATATCTGAAAACAACTTGGACCAAAAAGTCTTAAAAAATTGTGCGCGCAATTACCTAAGTAAGCAACGTGACCAGAAAGTTAATTCTTCTCAAGAAAAAAAAAGTGATTTTCAACAAATTCATGGTAGTGAACAAGATCTCAAATTAAAAATGAATTTAACGAGACAGTCTCAGTCTCCTGTTGAGGAACAAGAGCTAATCTGTGTCATTTCTGTAGATGATACAAATATACAAAGCACTGGAGTAGCAAATGGGCCTCTAAGTAATGAAGACATACCCACTCATGAAGATACCATCAGTCATATAACAAAGGTCCAAACTGATGATGGAGATACTGACAGTGAAAATGGACTGAATGAACTGTCTATTGTCAATGACATTCCTGCTATAGTAGAACCAACATCTGATATATATGAATTTCTCCTAATGAGAACAGCTGCCTCTCTTGTTAGTAAGGTTATTCAGTCATCCATTCAACAGATAGTTACAGAAGATGAATTACATAACCATGTCCCATGCAAAGCCACAGAGAGATTCTATATTTAAAATATAAACAGCATTAAAATAGGGTTGTGGTTTCTGTCTCTGGATCGTCTTCTTTTTCTTCATCTCATGCCTCCAAAAGTAAGCCTGTTGCAAATCTGGGAAATGCAGTCTAAGCATAAGTGGGGAAAAATGCCTAATCAGTGTTCTTATTCAGTGAAAACGTTGTGCCAAGACATTCAGTTATAGATCCAAGGATAGAGGAGGCTAAATTCCAAAATCTTGCGTAAGCTTTAATATGGCAATGTAAATTCAACAGTCGTTATTTTTAAATTTGTAACTTTAAGCAATACCTGGTAATCCTGCCATGAAGGCCCTTGTTTATGTACTTCCTTTCATGGGGTAACAACTGTTGCCATGCTATCATATGTACCTCTGGTGGATACTACGACAGTTGTGCTAATAGAGCAGGCAGTTAGACAGAAAGTAGCTGAAAGAGGCTGGAGGAGATCAACAGAACTGAGATGTAAAAAAACTTATGGAAAATTGAAGAAAAAAAACCATGGCAATAGTTTACAGTACACAGTGCTTAAAGTTGAAGTTTAGATATGGCAATTTTTACATAGCTACATTGGTCCAGCTTGGACCAACATAAAGATGCATGTGCCATACCTATGGGTTCCTCCACGGAATCACTGTAGTATGCATCGCTACTACAGTGATTACTGCTAGCTTCCAGGCGCCATTCAGGTTGTGAGGTTATCACCTCACCATGGTGCAAGTGCTGAGCAAGCAAATTCCTGTGTTTACAATACAGCAGGGCAGCTGTTCAGCATAGGACCTGGGAGCTGGTGGAAATCACTGTAGTAGCAGTGCCTACTACAGTGATTTCCATCTTTCATTTTTTTTATATGTGCATTTACCTCTTTTTTCTTCATGTTAGTTTTCACATTTCTTAGGTTTATGACAGCTTTATCCTAATTGGTTTCTTCACACGTGTGTACCTTGCCTTTTGCGTTTCCTTGCCTCTAGAAACAGGTGTAAGCCCTTTCCTGACAATAGTTTCCATGATGGACGATCTGTGCAGCATTTTGTGACTCTCTTCAAGGAACACATTTATAAAGATACAAGTGACTAGTAAACCTATATAATGTCATAATATTTGCATCGGCTACTTTTTTTGGGCTGTGAGTTGCAGTAGACTTTACAAATCAGCCCTCCACAGCTGAGGGTAATTCCCTAATCGTTTATAGGGTGACAGTGCTGGGTGGAAATGCACCATGTGCGATGTAAGTTCATTGTTCATTGATATCAGAAGCAGGATGATGTCCAAAAGTTAAGTTGGCTGAACAGCTATTCAATTTGCAGAATAAAGATATTTATTTATTTATTGCTTGATTGCTTGCTTCAAGTCCTGAAATCTGAATCTGAAATACCCAATCACGGAAGAGTAAAATCCTGAATGGTTCTGATCCCTGGAATTATTTTTTTAAGGGAGGACTTGTACATCTTAAAAGTATACGAAATCATGAAACCACCAGACAACATTCCATCAAAAAAAAAGATTGGGTCCTGTAAATAATTTGAATAAATAAAAAATAACTAAACCGATGAACAAAAAATGTGTATGTTGCGACTTAGCAGTCCTTAGATGCGGCACCTGCAGTCATTTTTTTTTTCAGGCAAAGAACATAACTGGGCATAGAATATCTGTTGATATTGCCAAAAATGCAGTGTCCTTGTCACTTCTTGTGAGCTGAATACCCAAAAGCAGACATTTATTATATAGCAGCTTACCAATTCTGTGATGGCTGTATTACTATCCTTTTTTGACTTTCTTTCTCATATTTTCATCTGGTGATTAAACCAGCAAGTCTATTGTTTTTCACAAGTTTAATCTCTCCAGCAGAATGTATCAGTTTACTTGGATGAGACAAACCAAGGTGAAATAAATGATCAGCTTTTTTTTCTTCATATAAAATCTTTATCCCAAAAAAGGGAAAAAACAGTTTGCTGTAACTGATTATAAAATGTGGAGTTTGGCTTCAATCTGTTAGTGTATCTAAATCTGCTAATACGTTTAACACTCCCCTCCCCCAGAATGACAATGCTACTTTCTGCTGTGCATCTTGAGCCCTTTTTTTTCAGAGTTGTGTCTCACTAATACAGGAGGTGTGTTACTGACTAGCTCACCAGGGGAAAACTGATGCAGTTACCACATCTAATGATTGGCAAGCTGCAATATAATTCATTTTTGGTTTTGGGTTTAATACCGCTTTAAAACATTCTTATCTCCCTTCTTTAAACTACTAATCTCCCCATCTAATAAAGATGAACACAGGCAGATATGATGTATTAGTAGTCCAGCCTTGCTCTGGCTACCATGGCTCCTTCCATACATACAGTGGAAGAGTGAGCATAGCCACAACGGGTTCACGGAGTGTGTTATTTGCAGAATTACCAGGCCAAACAAGAGGTAAAAAAGTAATTAATGTATCACCCATATCTAAGGTTTGATAAACTGTAATATATAACATTTTAGTTTTTGGTTTGAGATAATCCAGATAAACCATATTAACATGCTCTTCAACTCACCCAGGCTATCATCTAATCACCAGTGATCCATATTATTTATTTATTCACTATGATGTATTTTGTACTGATTACCTTCAAATAAAATATCAAATAATGCCGCGTACACACGACCGTTTTTCTGTCGGAATAAACTCTGAAGGTTTTTCCGACGGAGTTCCGCTGAAACTGTCTTGGGTACACGCGATCACACCAAAGTCCGACCGTCCAGAACGCGGTGACGTACAACATGTACGACGGGACTAGAAAAAGGAAGTGCAATAGCCAGTAGCCAATAGCTTCCGTCTCTTCAGAGCATGCGTTGTTTTTGGTCTGTCGGAACAGCATACAGACGAGTGGTTTTCCCGATAGGAATTGGTTCCGTCGGAAATATTTAGAACATGTTTCATTTCTAGGTCCGTCAGAATTTTCAGAGTGCCCGCTTGTCCTCTGTGTTGAACGTGAAGTGAATAACTCAACACCAAGTTCACTATATGGACCCCTTTTATATGTATACATGGTGATCATATCCCCTCTTAATCTCCTCTTCTCAAGAGAGAATAAATTCAGTTCCTCTAATCTTTCCTCATAGCCGAGCTTCTCCATGCCTCTTATCAGTTTGGTTTTCTCTGCACTTTGATGATAGAAAGGCAGCAGTAACTCAAATAACTACTTGTTACAACCATGGCATGCAGAATACCATCCATCCTGCCTTGTATCAATGGTTCAGGCTGGTGGTGGTGGTGTAATGGTGTGGGGGATATTTTCTTGGCACATTTTGGGCCCCTTAGTACCAATTAAGCATCATTTAAACGCCACAGCCTACCTGAGTATTTTTGCTGACCATGTCCATCCCTTTATGACTACATTTATGATTATGATTATGACTTCTGATGGCTACTCCCAGCAGGATAATGCACCATGTCACAAAGCTCATATAATCTCACCACTGGTTTCTTGAACATGACAATGAGGTCGCTGTACTCCAATGGCCTCCACAGTCACCAGATCTCAATCCAATAGAGCACCTTTGGGATGTAATGGAACGGGAGATTCGCATCATGGATGTGCAGCCAACAAATCTGTAGCAACTGCGTGATGCTATCATGTCACTATGGACCAAAATCTCTGAGAATTGTTTCCAACCCCTTAATGAATCTATGCCACGAAGAATTAAGGCAGTTCTGAAGACAAAAGGGGGTCCAACCTGGTACTAGCAAGGTGTACCTTATAAAGTGGCCGGTGAGTGTATGTATCTCACCTAGCTGACTATTAGAGTTGCAAGAATCCTCCGTGAGTTTATTGAAACTTGTAGCAATGGTACTTAATGTTCTGGTGATTGCAGGAAAATAATGGCTGCCAAAGTTCTATTTCCTTGGTCATCTCCTTGGACCCAGCCTGCTCCTTGGCCAATGAGAGATCACAGTGGTGGCCAGTGGAATTTTTTTGGGGGGGGGGGGCGGCAAACAGTATGCCAACCCCCCTGGTCGGTCGGGGGGGGGTTTGGCATACTGTTTGCCATCACTGGCGGCTTCCCCTGCATGGCGGCCTCTCATTCTCTTGCTCTCCATGGGTCATCACTGTGGCGGCGGCTTCCGTTTCCTCCCTCCTCCTCAGCGGCCAATTGGGAGTCTTCTCTTTTCGGCCAATCGGAAAACGGGTCTCACACCCTCTTTTGATTGGCTGGATTGAGGATCAGTGTTTCGACAGCGAATGTTCATTCGCTGTCGTAACACACTTGGGTGGGATCGGCGTATTCTCTGCAACAATATTTTGAAGCCTATTAGAGCCTCTGGCTCTAATCAGGTGCTTGAAAAAAAAAAAAACCTGGCCGCTGTAATTCAAAAAAGGGGCCGGACGCATGAATAGGGGGTGGCTGGGGCAGCCGTGGATATCCATTGCATGTAGGGGGTGGCGTGGAGAGATCGGGCGGTGCCGGGGCGCCCCTAATGGATTTACCGCCACTGATAGGGCAACTGATGAGGTCGTCACTGTGCCCTCTTAACCTGTTAAAAATCTGTGCAATATGCCATGCAATAAAAGCCTCTGCTGCTGTAAATATATATAGATATAGATATAGATCTATAGATTATATAGATCTATATCTATATATATCTATAGATATATACATATATATATCTATAGATATAGATATATATCTAGATAGATAGATATCTAAATAGATAGATAGATAAGATAGATAGATATTGTATGTATATATATATATATATATTACATAACTGAACTAAAGTTTAGTTTTTCAAATGTGTTTGAAAGAGCTATGGGAAGGAATGAGGGGGATAATGGAAAAACATTAATTGTTTAGTCCAAAGGTACATTTGGTGAAAAACTTCCACTAATAGAGATGCCTGCTGTTCTTAACATACAGTAAATATGCTTTCATTTGGAGCTCCTAACATTAGACACTATAATAGTCATTATGGTACAGATGTATAGCACAGCAAGCTTTTAGGCTTATTCATCATGTAGCTTAGAATCGTATTACTTATGAAGGTAGAAAAGGAGAAATGCACATTTTCAGAAGGATGAAATAAGCAGGGAAGCTTTATCCAAATACTGTAAGTAGTAAGAATAGATCTGAGCCAAAAATAAGGGTGCAGATAGATTATCAAAACCTGGGAATGTATTAAAGCAGACACTGTATACATTTAGCTTCTATCACAAGCAAACACATAATAGCATATCCATTAAAAGATTTACACCAGTTCTCAATGTTTTGAACTTCCCCCACCATCACTTGACCTGAAGCTTTGGAAATATTGATATATTGGTTCTTAGAGCTAGAAGTCCAACGCCGGTAGCCTTTGTCATGGGGCTTCTGATGCAAATAGGTGAGAACTCTGTAGCTCCATTAAAGTAATTCTAAAGACAAAACATAAAAAAAGACAAAATTTAAAAATGTCCCAGTAGTTATATTAACCCCCCACCTCCCTAAATGCTTACCTGAGTCCTCATTCGATCCAGCACTGTGCCCATCTGCGGTGGCTCTCTCTTCTCTCCCTGCTCTCACAGGACACTGAGACGGCAGTGAGAGCCATTGGCTCCCGCTGTTGTCAGTCAAGTCCTATGAGGAGAAAGTGGGGGGGGCTGTTTCTCCTGTATGTTTGTTGGCGCTCGTCCCGCCCCCTCCCTGTCTCCTCCAAGGCTGCAGATGGACATGAATCAGGCTGCACTGATGGCAATGGTGAGTCTGCATTCGTGTCAATGGGGGTTCTGCATTTATGACAATGGGAGTGCTGCATTCAGGGCAACGGGGGTGCTGCTGCATTCAGGGCAACGGGGGTGCTGCTGCATTCAGGGCAATGGGGGTGCTGCTGCATTCATGGCAACGGGGGTGCTGCATTCATGGCAATGGTGAGGCTGCAGGTGGGCACTGATTAGGCTGCATTGATTGGCACTGACCCTTATTTTGCTTCACAGTTCTTTATTTAAAATTTAAGATTTTTCCTGAAACTTTCCTCTTAAAGCGAAGGTGCGTGTTATACGCCCATAAATACGGTATATCCAAATATCACGCCAGAGCTCATCTCTTCACCACACACATCCACAAAGGCAGGGGAATTATTTTTGGGCAATGTATTAGTGCTCGGACAAACGCACTTAGACCAAATTTTAATGGTTCACAGAATGTCAGGCACAATGGTCGGCCCTCACGCATGTTCACTTCATCAATTCTGACCCTCTTTGAAAAAAGTTTGGACACCCCTGCTCTAGCAAGTGAAGACCCATTCACACCTATGCATTGCAGTAATACGCAGCTCAATGCATTACCATAAAGCATGTGTTAGTGCCTTGCAGTGCCATTGATTTTTGATTGCATCCCAATGCACTAATGGAACGCACCTGCATTGCATTTCTTACACAGTTCTATAAAGTAGTAACATGGCGGATTGTCACATAGTGGAATCATCTTTTCTCTGTACCATTCCCATGCTTCGTATGAGGGATTGCCCTTGGCTCCTGATGCTATATGGAGCAGTGAGGGGGGTGAAAAAAGCAAGCATTTGCTGCAAGAGTTGGGGTATTTACGAGAAAATCACAGGATCTGGACTTATTCAAGGAGGCAGTGCAGAGGGCAGTGGTGTGCAATAATGCCTAGCATCCAAGCATGACATCAGCACAGAGAGAGAGAAATCTGTCCTGAGCAGGCTCACCATTACCTAATACCTGTGGGTGGAACAGGATTTTAGGCTAGGTTCACACCTTTGCATTTCCCTGCAGCCATGTTTGCACAGGCACAGCAGCCCATTCATTTGAACAGGCTGCTGAAATGCAGGTGAAAAGTCCCTGTACCTTTTCAAAACCATTATTGCAGGGAAATCACATGGTGCAAGCGTTTCTGCGCATTGGAAATGGTGCAGCGTTTTCCAGTGCATGGGGGTGCCATTGAGGGTTAAAGCAACATGGTTTGATGTCTGCAGATGCGGCAAGGAGTGTAATTTACATGCCTTCCAGCACCCCCAATAGTGTGTGCCTAGTCCTACGCAATGCACTGTAAAAATGTAAAGAAAAACTATTTGTAGTTTTAACCATGTATTATTACAATGCTATAGCTGTCGTATTTACGTGTGTTGGTGTGTTCGCAAACACCTAAAAACACAGAATAGTCTCAGTACTGAAGAGTTTTTTAGTTGTTCCTTTAGAAATTAAATCCTTTAACATTTATTACCGAATTCCAAAAAATGTATTAAATGTAATTTCACTCTTGTGTGAAATGTCAATTTAAAGAACAATAGACTGTATATATTATGAGGTCTTCTACTTGTCATTATAACAATGAACAATGAAGAATATCAACCACCTGTCTGGAAGAGTATAAAAATGGTTCAGAAAAGGGTGACTATTGTCATGTAAATGAACCAAGAGAGGCATTTTTTTTTGTCATGTTATAATACCATTCGTGCCTTATGTAAAGTAGTCATGGTAAAAAATGATAAAGGAATCTTTTGTCTAGAGTTGGTCCTTTTCCTTATTTCCACTTCGACTATTATGATAAGTTCACATCAGTAAATGCTAAAGTAGAACTATAGGCAAAACTTTTTTTTAATTTTGGATAGAGCAAAGAAGGGTTATAACCCCTGTCAGATTTTTTTTTCTCCATCTGTGTCCCATTGCATTTACCTTTACTCCTTTACTTTCTATCCCATAGCCAAATAGGAAGTGAGAGGAATCCCTGCAAATTAAGGGAATTTATTGAGGACTCCCGGGTCACCAGAACTAGTGTCCCCATTGGAAAATGTTCCCTCTATTACTTTTCTGGGGACAACCCAAAATTTGGGATTTTCTTTTACTTTACTTTACTTTATTTAATGGTAAATAGGACAAATAGGATGAATCTCCCTAATGGGTCCACAGACCGCAATTAAAACTGCTCTGATCCCTCTCCACTCTATCCAAAACCCCAAAAATGTATACTTATACTTTAAGTGCAACTCAGACTTTGCCTCCTAAGGTGACCATTCACTACTAGAATTTTGTTTCAAATTTTACATGTAAGAACGTTCGGCTTTCAAATCGCTAGTATGGTCAAATTGACATTGACCACAGTGCTAAGAAATATTGAAGGGGCAGGATAGAATTTTTTTCTTGAACAAATTAATTTCTAACAGTGAATGTGGTTTTGTTCAAGAAAGAAAAAAAAAAAAGAGAAAAGGAGGGTGCACCGAGCTAGTGCATTACCACTGGTAAATTTTATTGAGGTGTAAAACAGCAAAATATATACTCACAAACAAGCATGGATAACAGGCATTGACAATGCTACAGGTACACAGTTCTGAACATCGACAAATCAGGACCTGACATCAAGTGGATAAAGCGATGGTTGACGCGTTTCAGAGGAGAACCCCCTTCCTCAGAGCCTAAGCAGGCAATGGCTTACACTTGAATAAAACTTTACCAGTGGTAATGCACTAGGTCGGTGCGCCCTCCTTTTCTCTCTTTTTTTTAGCCTGTGAATACCCATTATTCTGAGGAGGGCTGCAAGATGGTAGATACTACTGAATGAATTCGGTCATACCACACATTGAGGAACTAGACACCTGAGCGCAGGAGAGATTTCTATTGTATTGGTTCAAGAAAGCCCAGTTATTCCAAAATTAGATATTAAGGGCCGGTTCACAGCATAGAAACGCAGTCCGTATGCATTCTGGATGCGTTTCTGCATGCGTGTTTTTTGATGAGTTCCGGTACATTTTTCCCCTCTTTTTTCTTCACCTTAAATAAGGGCATATGCATTTTTGGTGCTTTTTTATGCATTTTACCCTGTTCTAGTACAGTTCAGTGCAGAAAAAAATGCAGCATGTTCTACTTTTTTTTCTGGAACTGGAACACACTTGGAACTGACCGCGCTAGTGTGAACTATGCCCATGGAAATCATATACCTATTATCTATATGTTTTTGATGCACAAAAAAACGCACTGGACTTTATGTGGTTTGAACTGGCCCTAAAAGCAAAGGAAATGTTGATACTTTTGAACAATATTTGTCAAGTCATTGAGTGTACTGAGAATTTTTATTTCTACAAACATTTGTTGGAAAATCTACTAATGTATGGCCAACTTACCTTTTGTTAAACAAAAGCAAGCTGATAAGAAAATCTCCAAGAAAAGGAACATGGCTTTTCGCAAACCGCAAACTGACTTTTTATGGCTTTCTTTCAACATTGGCTTTCTTCTTGCCACTCTTTCATAAAGGCCAGATTGGTGGAGTGCACGACTAATAGTTGTCTTGTGGACAGATTTTCCTATCTGAGCTGTGGATATCCTCCAGAGTTACCATGGGCCTCTTGACTACTCCTCTGATTAATGCTCTCCTTGCTTGGCCTGTCAGTTTAGGTGGACGGCCATGTCTTGGTAGATTTGCAGTTGTGCCATACTCATACACATTTTCAGATGATGGATTGAACAATGCTCCAGGAGATGTTCAAAGGTTGGGATATTTTTTTATAACCTAACCCTGCTTTAAACTTCTCTACAACTTTATCCCTGACCTGTCTGGTGTGTTCCTTGGCCTTCATGATGCTGTTTGTTCACTAAGGTTCTCTAACAAACCTCTGAGGGCTTCACAGAACAGCTGTATTTATACTGAGATTAAATTACACACAGGTGGACTTTATTTACTAATTAGGCGACTTCTGAAGGCAATTGGTTCCAGGGGTTAGGGGTATTAGAATGAAGGGGGCTGAATACAAATGCATGCCACACTTTTCACATATTTATTTGTAAAACATTTTGAAAAACATTTATCATTTTCCTTCCACTTCGCAATTATGTGCCACTTTGTGTTGGTCACATAAAATCCCAATAAAATTTACGTTTTTGGTTGTAAGATGACAAAATGTGAAAAATTTCAAGGGGTGTGAATACTTTTTCAAGGCACTGTATATCCTTTATATAGCAGCAGTCATCTTATTCAGCTCATAAAGCACTGCCTTGTTTATTTATTCTTCTATCATCCCTGCCATGAGATGGTGGAGTTGTTTTGCCTCCCAGGTCGAATGTGCTAAGTCTCCTATGGCTTAGGGCCCATCCAGATTTATAAGCTTGCAGTGTTGTTGCATTATCATAAGTATCAAACTGTTTTCCAGTTTCCCTGTACTTTTACATGTAATAAAGGTCAGCCCTGATAAAATTGATATTCCAGCTTAGGTAGGGCCCGAGAAAATTATGCCACTGGAAAATTTTGTATACATCACAGGGACACTATTGGTGAGATATTTGTGCTGGGTTATTTAGTTACTGGGTATGTACACCTGCTGTGGCCATTATTATGGACTTTCATGCTGTTGCATGTGTTATTTTATATTATGGTGATAACAATAGGAAAAGCTCGTGATGACGGGGACGCGGCGAACGTGTTGGAAGCAGCCCATCTGGGGTCTTTTGAGAGCCTATCATTTTTGCTTTATAGAGGTACCTCGGTTATGTCATCTCCGACTGATTCAATGCGCGTAACGATTCGCGCATGGGTCAGAGCAAAGGTGTTGATGAATTCTCAGTCTGATGTGTGGTCCCCAGATACTCCCCTGTGGTTCAACCCCAAACTGCCGCATTTGAACACAATTCCTGATCCAATCATTTGGGCCAGAGTTGGTATAAAACAATTGAAACATATAGTGGGTGGTAAAAAAACTTCTTACATTTAATCAGCTGAAGGATAGGCATAAACTGCCCAACTGGTACTTTTTCTGCTATTTGCAACTTAGCCACGCGTTTAAGTCGCAATTTGGATCAGACTCTCTAGATATTGGTACATCTCCCATAGAGTCATTATTGAGTGAGGAAAATTTAAAGAAACCTTTATCGGAGGTATACAAAGGGTTATTTGTTGAAACACCAAAAATGCTTAATAAGTGCAGAGACACTTGGAGTGCGCTAATCCCTTGGGAGAGACGACTGGGATGATATGTGGGACCACACATTTGGAATCTTAGTATCAACTAGAGACAGACTTATCTAATTCAAGCTGCTGCATAGGATTTATTATACTCCGGCGAAGCTGGCGGGCATATATGGCACTGGCACAGGTGAGTGCTGGCGTTGTGCGTGCAGCCCAGCGGACTTTGACCACATTTTCTGGCATTGTCAGGAGATCAGGAAGTTCTGGACGGGGGTCACTCGTACTGTCCAGTCCTTGCTGAAAATACCTATTCCACTCACAGTGTCGGTATGCCTGCTGGGCTTGCTGGAAGGTATCGCACCAAGAAGAGCTCAGAGGACATTGATTTCTATTGTTTTGTTTTATGCACGTAAAGCCATAGTAAGCTATTGGAAGAAGTTGGAACCACCAACGGTACCCTTTTGGAAAGATATGATAAACAAGGTACTCCCACTATATAAAGCTACATATTTAAGCAGGGGTTGCCCTACGAAATTTGAGAAGGTGTGGCAGTGTTGGATTGATGCTAATGAGACCTTAGCATAATGACTAAATGTACTACGAACTGATGGACATTATAGTACTGTTTGGAGTTTAGGCGTGACTAGGTAGAAGATCCTTCTTTTTGTGTGTCTGTTACAGGAAATGTTGTATTAATGAGAATGGAAGGTTACTGTTGCCAAACACCATGATATAGAACATGTTCCTATAATGAAAAGGGTCGTTGCACAAGATGGGGGGAGGAGGGAGGTCAAGGGAGGGAGGATTGGGAACGCAAGTTATGTTATGTTTTGTATGTATGTTTAAAACTGTGAATAAACATAATTTTTCAAAAAAAAACAATAGGAAAAGCTGGAACACAAAAATGTGGGTGGGAAAACTCAAAGTACCTGGAATTCCAAATTGGAAATATGGCAGTAAAATTTTGCTGTTGAAGTATTCAAGAAAAATAAAAAGCCAGGACCCTTTCATTTTATTATTGAGCTTTATTATTTTTCAGAATTCCCTTTTTATATTTTTGTGTGGTCTGCAGATAGCCATTTGTGGGCTGTAGTCAGTCTAATGCCGCATACACACGATCGGACTTTCCGCCAACAAAACCGTGGATTTTTGTTCGAAGGTTGTTGGCTCAAACTTGTCTTGCATACACATGGTCACACAAATGTTGGCCAACATTTACGAACATGGGAACACGATAACGTACGAGGAGCCGAGAAAAGTGCGGCTCCTTCTGCTTGATTACGAGCATGCGTGAACTTTTGTGCGACGGACTTGTGTACATACGATCAGACTATCCAACAACAAAGTTTTGTTGGTGGAAAATTTGAGAACCTGCTAGCAAACATTTGTTGGCGGAAAGTCCGACAGCAAATGTTCGATGGAGTATACACACAGTTGGACTTTCCGACAACAAGCTCACATTCAACATTTCCTGTCGGAAAATCCGACCGTGTGTACACGGCATAACTCTATCTCTTTGGTAAGTGTCCCTAAGCACAGTATTATTTCTTTTGCCAAATGCTGTTGAGCATGTTCCAGCAGGCTGTGTTTAAAGAGGAGTTCCACCCGAGGTCCAGTAAAAAAAAATAAAAAATTAAAAGTCAGCAGCTACAAATACTGCAGCTGCTGACTTTTAATTGGACACTTACCTGTCCCAGGGTAAGCCCCGCTTGTCTCCCCCTCCGTTCAGCGGCGCCGGCATTGCAACTGTGGGCGCCAGGCTGTGGCTTCACAGCCTGGCACCCACTCCGTGATTGGCTCCGTGATTGGCTGCTCAGTCACCTGGGACCTGTAATGGGTCCCAGATGATTGACAGGAGGGAGGGAGCAGAGCAGAGCCCTTCCTGTGCCGAGGGGGAAGTGATGTCACCAGCCCAGGCACTGGAAGGGGCAGACTACGAGGGACCACCTAGCAACAGGCATTTAGAGGTAAGTAAAAAAAAAAAAAATATCCAAATTTGTTTTGTATTTTTTTTTTTAATTTTTCATGTAGTTTTGTTTTTTTGGGTGGAACCCCACTTTAAGGATTAATAGTCTGTGTTATGAATATTTAACAACCCAGCCAATGAACTTGAGTCTGGGATTGATGATGTTGGCTGGGGATGTGTTAAATATTTGGCAGCCCCTACTCCCACCTGGTTCTTCTCTGCTAAGCTCAGGCCTTAGGAGGAGCTGAGCTGTCTTCAGCTCCAAAGCTTGGGTCCTAGAAGAACAGATGATGCAGTAGTCTTCCCTCTGAAGATGCTACCTTGCTGAAAGAGGAGCAACTGGCCTTGAGGAAGCACCTTGGGCTATCCACTACTGGATGGATGTGGTAAGTGACAGCATGGATGTGGGAGAAGATATCACAAGAACTTTTTTTAGATCTATTGTCTTAGAAGTCTACAATCAAGATATCACTAGAACCTTGATCCCTCACAAGTCCAAGAAAAACTGGTTAACAGTGTCTATGGAAGCAGGGTGATATCTGTGCAGAACTTTAATCCTCAAAGCAGCATGAGTGACAACACCATAATTTGATTGCAATGCAATGCGCCAGTGTTGTCACCCTAAAAGTGAACGTTTAAGTATCCGACATGATCAATAGATAAGAATATTAAATAAAGAAGATCAAAAAATAATATGTTGTGACACTATAAATGTACATGGGATACAACCTCTGCAGTTTTTGAGTTGGCATTACAAACACATTATTAGGAAAATGCAGACTGACACAGATGTGTATGATAAAACACACTGATTTGTCAAATGTCATTATAAAATGCCATTGACCACCAGCTGATAGTCTTTGTTCTCCCACCTATCTTACTGTGAGCATGACATGGTGTCAGAGTCTGGTCACACTAATGTATTTACCTTTGGGCAGGATCCCAGTTAAGCCACCACAACATACTGTAAGTGTATGCAGGTATTTATTAGAGCAGATCTTCATGAGGTTGCTGCAAACCAGCTGCTGACAGAGTGCTTGCAATCACACTGGAAAAAAATAACATTAAGGTCCAGGTCATTTCTAGTCTATTCACATTGTTGTAACGCAAGCCCTGATAATGGGGGTTCTCCTGCACCCCTGAAACGCTTTGGGTACTTTTTGCTTTCAAGTGTGTTTTATTGAGAAAATAAAGATCTTAAAACCATGGTAGACGGGTAGATATGGCTAAGTCACAATTAAATAGGCACAGTCATAGATTGACGATTACTTTGTAAAATTAACAATGTGAAAAACTACACAATGCAAGCAACAAAAGAACAACATAAGCTGCACTGCAAGCGTGACTATGCCTACATGATAAAGTAGCAAAACGGACAAATCCCATTTGGTATCAACATGTAATTAAGAGCAGGTATCTAGGACAGCCAACCATGGTCCCATATCTTGTTGTGCATAGATAAGTTTCTTATAAGGCAATAAAGAATTGACTTCATGACACCAGGATTGAAACGTAGGAGGGATTAGTAGTAAAAAAAAAAAAATATAATAAAAATGCCATAAATTTACACTTATTGTGATTTTTTTTTACCAAAAATATGTAGTAGAATTTATATTGGCCTAAACTGATGAAGAAATATGTTTTTTTATATATTTTCTGGGAATATTTATTATAGCAAAAAGTGAAAAATATTGCTTTTTTTGTTTATAGAGCAAAAAATAAAAACCGCAGAGATGATCAAATACCACCAAAAGGAAGCTCTATTTGTGGGGGAAAAAAGGGACGTCAATTTTGTTTCGATACAACGTCGCACGACCGCGCAATTGTCAGTTAAAGCGATGCATTGCTATATCACAAAAAATGCTCTGGTCATTAAGGGGTAAAATCTTCCGGGGCTGAAGTGGTTAAGCTGATAGGCCAATCTAGTGGGCGAGGGAGTGAGAGGATCATTATAAAATATTAAAATCAGTTTCTTAGGATCCGTTCCTAGTACTGTATACAGGGTGGGGAGGACCAGGAAATTGGGTGTGTATCGCATGCTGTAGTTGTAGAGAAAGAGCATATGATTGGGAAGGGAGAACTCATCCTTAAAGGCTAAGTTCACCTTTGTTCACCTTTTTTTTCTAAATTCCAGCTCCCCTATGTACCTATATAGCATTAATGTACTTCTTTTGCAAAAATAAAACAGCTTTCAATTTATTCTACACACACTTACATTACTGTCTTCATGACTGTCTAAAAACAGCTATCTATTACTTCTGCTTTACTTCCTAGACATAAAACGGGGAGACAAGGGTGGGACTTTATATGAGGCAATGAATGGATAGGTTCATATGCCTCCATCCCTAATATAGAGATTGAGAAATGGGGGGATTGTGGGACTTTATATGAAGCACACTACTCAAGAATAAAAATTCAGTCATGTTTATTGATTCCTAGTAAACAACCATATACAACCCCTGGCAAAAATTATGGAATCACCAGTCCCTGAGGATGTTCCTTCAGTTGTTTATTGTTGTAGAAAAAAAGCAGATCACAGACATGGCCAAAAACTAAAGGTATTTCAAATGGCAACTTTCTGGCTTTAAGAAACACTAAAAGAAATCAAGAAAAATAATTGTGGTGGCCAGTAACAGTTAGATTTATAGAACAAGCACAGGGAATAAATTATGGAATCACTCGATTCTGAGGAAAAAAATATGGAATCACCCTGTAAATTTTAATTACAAACACTAACACCTGCATCAGATTAAATCTGCTTGTTAGTATGTAGGTAAAAAGGAGTGATCACACCTTGGAGAGCTGTTGCAACAAGTGGCCTGACATGAAGCACGGCTCCAACACCAGAGATGTCAATTGAAAAAACGGAGAGGATTATCAAACTCCTTAAAGAGGGTAAATCATCACGCAGTGTTGCACAAGATGTTGGTTGTTCACAGTTGGCTGTGTCTAAAACATGGACCAAATACAAACAACATGGGAAGGTGGTTAAAGGCAAGCATACTGGTAGACCAAGGAAGACATCAAAGCATCAAGACAGAAAACTTAAAGCAATATGCCTTGAATACAGAAAATGTACAACAAAACAAATGAGGAAGAAATGGGAGGAAACTGGAGTCAACATCTGTGACCGAACTGTAAGAAACCGCCTAAAGGAAATGGGATTTACATACAGAAAAGCTAAAAGAAAGCCATCTCTAACACCTAAACACAAAAAAACAAGGTTACAATGGGCTAAGGAAAGGCAATCGTGGACTGTGGATGATTGGATGAAAGTCATATTCAGTGATGAATCTCGAATCTGCATTGGGCAAGGTGATGATGCTGGAACTTTTGTTTGGTGCCGTTCCAATGAGATTTATGCAGACGACTGTCTGAAGTAAACATGCAAATTTCCACAGTCAATTATGATATGGGGCTGCATGTCAGGTAAAGGCACTGGGGAGATGGCTGTCATTAAATCTTCAATAATTGCACAGGCTTACATTGAAATTTTGGAAGTAGAAAAGTATATAGGGCGCACAGGACTAACGTAGTCCAGATAATGTCTCTATTAGAGATCGGCAGTCCAAAATAAAAAGGAGAGTGTTGGTAAGGATGATGAGGATGGTGGGATGGTGATCTTCAGCAAAAAGGGCTGCAGCTTTAAAAGACTGAAGCAGGATCTATAATGACACAAAAAACAAACAAAGGCGCCTTTGTTTGTTTTTTGTTACATTGAAATTTTGGTCACTTTTCTTATTCCATCTATTGAAAGGATGTTTGGGGATGATGAAATCATTTATCAAGATGATAATGCATCTTGCCATAGAGCAAAAACTGTGAAAAAATTCCTTGAAGAAAGACATATAAGGTCAATGTCATGGCCTGCAAACAGTCCGGATCTCAATCCAATTGAAAATCTGTGGTGGAAGTTAAAGAAAATGGTCCATGACAAGGCTCCAACCTGCGAAGATGATTTGGCAAAGAAGGCTGGAGCCAGATTGATGAAGAGTACTGTTTATCACTCATTAAGTCAATGCCTCAGAGACTGCAAGCAGTTATAAAAGCCAGAGGTGGTGCAACAAAGTACTAGTGATGTGTTGGAGTGTTATTTTGTTTGTTTTTCATGAATCCATAATTTTTTTTCCTCAGAATTGAGTGATTCCATAATTTATTCCCTGTGCTTGTTCTATAAATGTGTTACAGGTCACCACAATTATTTTTCTTGATTTCTTTTAGTGTTTCTTAAAGCCAGAAAGTTGCCATTTGAAATGCCTTTAGTTTTTGGCCATATCTGTGATCTGCTTTTTTTCTACAACAATAAACAACTGAAGGAACATCCTCAGGGACTGGTGATTCCATAATTTTTGCCAGGGGTTGTATTAATGATAAAATGTATATAATCAATGACAATAGATGACAACTTGCATGTATATACATATATTCCAACATAAATTAGGATTGTAAAATAATAATAAAGGAAATAATAAGTTGCCCGTTGACATAATAAACAATAATCATGGGTTATATCATAAAAAGTTGATATCATTGCTAGTTGCATGATACTGATGAATCTCAAACATATGTTTACAATGATGTAGCATATGACAGTATCTCTCTACGCGTTTCATGGGTATTCCCAATCATCAGGAGCAATTAAAGTAGACGTATCTATAATAAAAAATAGGAGTAAATGCAAAGTACTCTAATGGTTGGGACAGAGGGGGATAAAGGGAAGAGGGGGAACAAAAAATTCCCAACTCTTACCAAAAAATTCCCAGCTCTTACATACAGGTAGATTCGATATACAAAAAATGGTGTTGACAGCTGAAGGCACCATGGGAATACCATCCCTGACAGCTGAGGCAGCATAATCCATGGCCACAGGTCGGCCCAAACATGAATGTAGAGAACATTATATAAATGTGAACCCAAATGTGTAGTAGTAATATTGGTGAATACTGTATAAAGTTCCCAGACGGTTTCTGTGATAAAAACAGTGTGTAAATAAATAGGACTGCAACATTGGCAAACAGAAACATTATAGCCCAAAGGGCATGTAATAGTGTAAGAGCCTAATACAGAGTGAAACGCTTGAGTGATAGGAAACCTCTACCTCACCAGAGCTAGTAATGATAAAGAAAGATACCAAGGAAAAGCCCAGCCCAGCAAGTGATTCGCAAACAAAAAAGGGAATTAGTACCTTAGACTTGAAAAGGAAAAAAAAAGTGCTCCCCCCCCCCCCATGGAACGAAGGAGGGCCCTGGCGTACATCGCAGCTCCCAGGGATGAATGGACCACAGGCGCCTCCAACCAACACACATAGGATATATAGTAGTAATACAAAGTGTCAACCAAGGACATAGTTGCAACCACTAGCCACTAATATTAATTAATAAAATACATATGCTACCTATGTAGTGTGCTTCCATCCCTTAGACATAAGAAAAAGGAAGGTGGGACTTTGAATGAGGCTATTGAATTGTGGGGATGAGATAATTGGAAAGTATATTTAATTGGCATATTGAGTCTGACAATACATAACAATGATGCACATAGTAGAAAAGGTTTAATATGTATACACACACATACATGGTATTGACCTCATGAATACATTATATATACATATCAAAGGGACGGCATATAAAATTCATATGTATACATGTCATCTAAATGGCACTATGCCAGGGGTGTCCAATCTTTTTTCCAAGAGGGCCAGATTTGATGAATAGAACATGCTTGAGGGCCGACCATTTTGCCTGACATTCTTAAACCATTAAAATTTGGTCTAAGTGTGTCTATCCGAGCACTAATACACGGCCCAACAAGAATTCTCTTGCCTTTGTGCTGTGTGTGGTGAATAGATGAGCTTGGGCGTGTTATTTGGATATACCGGATTTAATCTGCTTATAACACGCACCTTCACTTTAAAAATGAAGTTTCAGGAAAAAAAATCTTAAATTTTAAATAAAGAACTGTGAAGCAAAATAAGGGTCAGTGCCCATCAATGCAGCCTAATCAGTGCCCATCTGCGGCCCCCACTCCATTGCCATGAATGTGGCCCCCACTGTATTGACATGAATGCAGCCCCCACCGTATTGACATGAATGCAGCCCCCACCGTATTGACATGAATGCAGCCCCCACCACATTAACATGAATGCAGCCCCCACCACATTAACATGAATGCAGCCCCCACCGTATTGACATGAATGCAGCCCCCACCACATTCACATGAATGCAGCCCCCACCGTATTGACATGAATGCAGCCCCCACCGTATTGACATGAATGCAGCCCCCACCACATTGACATGAATGCAGCCCCCACCACATTGACATGAATGCAGCCCCCACCGTATTGACATGAATGCAGCCCCCACCACATTCACATGAATGCAGCCCCCACCGTATTGACATGAATGCAGCCCCCACCGTATTGACATGAATGCAGCCCCCACCGTATTGACATGAATGCAGCCCCCACCACATTCACATGAATGCAGCCCCCACCGTATTGACATGAATGCAGCCCCCACCGTATTGACATGAATGCAGCCCCCACCACATTCACATGAATGCAGCCCCCACCGTATTGACATGAATGCAGCCCCCACCACATTAACATGAATGCAGCCCCCACCACATTCACATGAATGCAGCCCCCACCACATTCACATGAATGCAGCCCCCACCGTATTGACATGAATGCAGCCCCCACCGTATTGACATGAATGCAGCCCCCACCACATTCACATGAATGCAGCCCCCACCGTATTGACATGAATGCAGCCCCCACTGTATTGACATGAATGCAGCCCCCACCACATTGACATGAATGCAGCCCCCACCGTATTGACATGAATGCAGCCCCCACCACATTCACATGAATGCAGCCCCCACCGTATTGACATGAATGCAGCCCCCACCGTATTGACATGAATGCAGCCCCCACCACATTGACATGAATGCAGCCCCCACCGTATTGACATGAATGCAGCCCCCACCACATTCACATGAATGCAGCCCCCACCGTATTGACATGAATGCAGCCCCCACCGTATTGACATGAATGCAGCCCCCACCGTATTGACATGAATGCAGCCCCCACCACATTAACATGAATGCAGCCCCCACCACATTCACATGAATGCAGCCCCCACCACATTCACATGAATGCAGCCCCCACATTGACATGAATGCAGCCCCCACCACATTGACATAAATACGGCAGCCCCCACCACATTGACATGAATGCAGACTCACCATTGCTGTCAGTGCAGCCTGATTCATGTCCATCTGCAGCCTTGGAGGAGACAGGGAGGGGGCGGGACGAGCGCCAACAGATATACAGGAGAAATTCCTGTTTACACGGCGGCCTCTTTAATTGAAAGTCCCGCCTCCTATGATGGACAAAACAATTGTCCAATGGCAGCGCAGGAGACGGGACTTCCTTTTACACAGGACGCCGTGTAAACAGGAAATTCTCCTGTATCCTGTACGGCGCTTGTCCCGCCCCCTCCAAGGCAGCCAGCATATCTATCTTTTATGGCCCCCGGCGCTCGGGGATTCGTTGGGGGCCACAAAAGATATATATGTCAAAATTACCAGGCGGGCCGTCCGAAACCGGACCGCGGGCCGCGATTGGCCCGCGGGCCGGACTTTGGACATGCCTGCACTATGCAGTGTAAACAATGGTAAAAAACACATGATCATTAGGTTGTAGATAATGAGTCTAAGTAGGTTCCTATCAGTAGGCATAAGAATGCATCCTATAAAACTGACGCGTTTCGTGGATAATACCACTCTTCAGGGGCAGATGCATGCAACTCTATAAGAAAACAACAAAACATGAGTAGACCAGTATGATCAAACAATATACCCCTCAACGGGGAGAATAGTTGCAAGAGAAAAGGGAGAGAGTTACTCATCCCTCTGAGTACTTACATCGTGATAAGTGGAAAATGGGGGACGAGGAATCAGAGGCTGTCTAAATCCCTTAGATATGCATCCCTTAGTTGGAGGCATATGAACCTATCCATTCATTGCCTCATATAAAGTCCCACCCTTGTGTCCCCGTTTTATGCATATCTAAGGGATGGAAGCACACTACAGAGGTAGCATATGTATTTTATTCATTAATATTAGTGGCTACCATATATTCTATGTGTGTTGGTTGGAGGCGCCTTTGGTCCATTAATGCCCAGGAGCTGCGATGCACGCTGGGGCCTTCCCTCCCTCCTTTGTTCCATTGGACGCGGGCACTCAACGCCACGCCTCACGCGCCGTACGTATGACGTCATGTTGACACCATGCGCTGACGTGTCGACTTCCATCTGTGATCACCACGAGGGAGGGTTTGAGCGCCAATTGCCGAATGACAACAGCCGTTCAGGCACTGGTGCAGCCTTCCTCAGATCACACAGCGTGACATTGACGGTATTTTGCGGCCAGCTGGTGCTACAAATACCACACGCTGGTGGAGCACTTGCTTTACTTACCTTGAGATCTTATGCACCTTTTATACAACGTTTTCTTTTTTCCTTTTCAAGTCTAAGGTACTAATTCCCTTTTCCTGATGCCAACATGGCAGCATATTAGTCATAGAGCTCCGCTTCTTGACCACTCCCTCAGGATCAGTGAATAGTATAAAAAAAAGGACTAGTTAGCCTCCCCCATCACCCCATTCATATTTTTTTCCTCATACCTCCAAGCACCAGTGAAGCGTAAACAGTTCTATGTCCCCACCTCTGCCTCTGTGCAGTAGCCGTCTGGGTTTAGCCTCTCCCAGTGCGAAGTTCCAGCGCTCAGGCTGCTAAATGCACTATAGCCTGGGAGCCCCTTCTGAGGGTCTTGATGGGGGCTTGTAGTGTTTAGTCATTAGGAACGAAATCTGCCATCATGTAAGTGTCTGTGGGCTGAGGCTTGGGGGGGTCAGCTAGTGCATTTCTTTTTCTTTTTTTTGGTCCTTGCACCATATAGGGCTACCTATCCCTTTTATTCTTTCTGTCTCCTCATATTTGTTCTCTCTTACCTTGGTCTGTTTCTCTTTTGAGTGCCTCCCATGTCTCCATTTTTGTTAGTGTTTTGTTCCCCTCTTGTTTGCCCATGTGGGGATCTAGACCGTGCTGTCTGGGGAGTCCCAGGCCTCCCTATAGGGAAAGAATGGCCACCCGGTGCTGTTCTTCTTTGGCTAGGGCGCCCTTGATGACATCATCGGGCTGTGCCGGCCATTGGGAGTTCCGACCGCCATCTTGCTTATGGTCAAAAGCTCCCTCCTGTCAGCAAGAGCTCTCTCGGCGCCCCCTACTGCTTTTTATCTGGTAGGACACCAAAAAAAAAGAGAAATGCATATATATTCATTTATTTATTTTGGTTTAAAAAAAAGAGAGAAATGTATATATGGATTAATTTATTTATTTATGGTTTGAAAAAAAAAAAAAATTTTTTTTTTTTCTGTTTCGTAATTTCAGCTGGCCGTCCTATTTGTCCTCAAACCATGAGTCAGTCACTGCTTATGGAAAAAGATCCTCAAATTCAAACCATGTTTGCAGGAAAAGAGTGCCTCCTAATGTGGATTGCTTTGAGTTTTTTCAGCCCTGCATGCTCATGCTCTTAAAGATCAATAGCCAGGGAAAGGTGGACGGTCTTCAGAAAAGAAGATGCCCTAGATGCCGCACCCACTCAAGGGAAAAAGTTCCAAGGAAGACGTCTTATCTCCTCTTTCCCAGAGCAACGCCAGTGCTTCAGCAAGAGTCCTGCAGGGCCAAGGCCTGTGGCGCAGCACCTGTACCCAGTAGGTTGGTGAGTAAATACTGCCCAGAGGTGTTTTCAGATAACAGGTAACACCAAATGTCTTTATTATTTATAGTGCGAGATTCTGTTTTGAACTAACTTAATTTATCCCGGCCAGGCAGCCACCTCCTAGTTGTTACTAGAAGAGCAACCTGGTACCTTGGCATGTGGTGCTCAACCACTCAGTTCTGGCGAGTGGGCAGCCAGCAGGTAATAGTAGCTCCTCTTGATCAGAGGAAGACCCGGAGTTGCTTGGTTTCAGTTATTTTTTTCCCTTCGTGGAATAGTGTATTCAAGTGGCCATGCAGGCAATTACATGGGTAAAGAGACAAACTCATATTTACCTTTTCTTCAAAATGGCAATCCCTTCTCCGTTTATGGAAGAAATTTAATCAGAGGGATGGCAAAGTCCGGAGAGAGTTTCTTGTTTGATTGTCTTTATAAGTTTTATTCCTGTATTGCCCCGTACACACGGTCGGATTTTCCGATGGAAAATGTCTGATCGGAGCGTGTTGTCGGAAATTCCGACCGTGTGTGGGCTCCATCGGACATTTTCCATCGGATTTTCCGACACACAAAGTTGGACAGCAGGAGATAAAATTTTCCGACAACAAAATCCGTTGTCGGAAATTCCGATCGTGTGTACACAAATCCGACGGACAAAGTGCCACGCATGCTCAGAATAAATAAAGAGATGAAAGCTATTGGCCACTGCCCCGTTTATAGTCCCGACGTACATGTTTTACGTCACCGCGTTTAGAGCGATCGGATTTTCCGACAACTTTGTGTGACCGTGTGTATGCAAGACAAGTTTGAGCCAACATCCGTCAGAAGAAATCCTAGGATTTTGTTGTCGGAATGTCCGAACAAAGTCCGACCGTGTGTACGCCCTATAAGAGACTGGATATAGCATCACTGAAATCCACTGCTCCTTCTCCAGACAATTTCTCTCCCACGGCGCTGCCTAATCCACCGCAAAAGTGGGTAGGCTGCTACAATACTTACAGACACTTCAGACTCAACAGACTCAAGGGATCCTCGTCCAGGTCCCATTCACAGGAAAGATTGCATGTTTTCTACTCAACCCTGTTTGTAGTTCGCAGGGGACGGTGGCTAGCGTCCAGTTGCAGATGGGAAGAAGTGGAACCTTTTTGGCCCTTTTAGAGCTCTTTAAGATGGAGTCTATTCAAACAGTACAACCAAACGGCTGGATGCTACTGCTGGATCGTCAGGATGCCTATCCTCACATCCCAAATTTTTTTTTCCTTCCTTTTCCTTCCAAAATAAGTTTGGCAATCGGATAGATGAATCTCCACTTTAACAGCCTAACTTTTGGCTTATAAATATCTCTGAGAATGTTTGCAAGGGTCTCAGTGCCGTGTCAGCTCCACTCAGAGAACAGGTTCGCCACTACCTGGACGTCATTCTTTTTCTATCCAGAGGACTGAAACATTTGCTGTCGCACCAAGAGGTCCTCATATATACCCTGCAGAGATATGGGTGGGTTATCAACTTCCGAAAAAAAAAAAGGGAAAGCAAAGCCAACTTTCTCCAACCCAACTGTTAGTGTACCTGGGGGTGCTCTGCTAGTTCCTCTGTTTTGCTTCCATCAGAGAAAGTGGTGACATCCAGGAACAGATTTCTGAGGATAGATATTGACGCTTGTTTGATGGCTTCTCAGTGCCTCAGTCATCTGGGCACAACATCATCATGCATACCGATGATTCCTTGGCCACATGGGCACCTGCGCACATTTCAACTAGGGTTCTTCGCGCAAGGGAGGAAACAGGATCTAGCAGTTAATAAGAGTGTCACTCAGTATGAGTAGGTGATTGTAAGACCTTGAGGAAGTCATGGCCCGTTAGAACCGTTAGACTGGATAATTGTTACAAATCATGTCTGAAAGACAGCCTGGAAGGTGCACTGCGAGGAACTGTTAGTCAAGGCAAGCGGAGATTCCCAGCCAAGGAGGGTAGTCTCGATTGCGCTGGAAGTTCAAACAGATCTTTTAGCACTTTGGCCTTGCTACACAGAATCAAGGGAAGACCAGTCTCCTTGCAGTTGAGCAACAGGGCAGCAGTTGCCTATATTCAGCTCCAGGCAGGAGCTTGCAGCAATATGCTATTGAGGGAGGTGAAACCCATAACATCTGGAATGGAAGATCACCAGCAAATTCCGGAAGCAGTTTACCTCCCAGCGGATTTTTGAACACACAGGCAGACCGACTATCATGCAAGCTGACCAGACCACAACGAGTGAGTCTACGTCCCAGGTCTTCTCTAAGCTGATCCACAGATGAGGCCTACCATAGACAGACTTCTTCGCTTCCCACAGTAATCACAAACTTCGGGTATGTCTGACCTTGTTTACGCACCCCAAGGCACAGGGGGCAGATGCTCTGGTCTCTTCTTGGAGCTGCAATCTAGCCTATATATTTTCCCCCAACATCTCTTGTAATGAGATTCCTCCTGAGTCTGTCAAGGGAAAACATGGTTGTCATAGCCAATCCTCCACATTGGCCAGGCCTCGTTTTTCCCTGGCCATTCATTTCAGGGTACAGAAGACATTTCCCCTCCACAACATACGCAGACGGGGCTGCAAGCAGGGGCGCTAAAAGGGGAGGCTGGGCAACTCAGGTTGCTCCAGATTCTTTACCTTGTTACAACATCCATGATATGATAAAATTTATATAATCAATGACAATAGATGACAACTTGATATTGCATGTATATACATATATTCCAACATAAATTAGGATTCTAAAATAATAATACAGGTAATAATAAGTTGCCCATTGACATAATAAACAATAATCATAGGTATCTTATAAAAAGTTGATATCATTGCTAGTTGCATGATATTGATGAATCTCAAACATATGTTTGCAATGATGTAGCTCTCCACGTTTCATGGGTATTCCCAATCATCAGGAGCAATTAAAAGTAGATGTATCTATATAGAAAAATAGGAGTAGATGCAAAGTACTCTAATGGTTGGGACAGATGAACCGCAAGATCTGCTCGTATTGTGCCCTGGCCATGGAGGCAGAGAACACGGGCATATGGTGAATTGGGTCAGTGGACCAATATGACCGCAACTCACTCTTTTTATTTATGCCCATGTCGAGGGATAGGCCCAGAAAGGTCTTAAATTCGGAAACCATAATTGGTTTCCTATCTCTGGCAAGGGAGGACTGGGGATTAGCAGCGATGAATTGACCAGGATACAAATTGCTTTGGTCTACAATACATCTATAGAGATCTACGGTGAAAAACAGCGAATAAAAATCAAGTGACGTAAAATCAACTGTTTCCACCTAAATTCCGGGTTGGCCAGTGAATGGGGGAAGTACGGGTGCTGCAGAAGTGGTGGCTTCCCAATTAGGATTGCCGAATTCTGCAGGAAGGACACTATGGGCACGACGGGCCTGTCTTTGTCTTCTTGGTGGCAGCGGGATACTACTTGTGCTTGCCAGCTGGAAATGCACTTATGGGACTCGCCATGTCACCATGTGATACTGCAATGCTGGATGTACGACCAGGGTGTACTAGGCCGCTGGTGCTTGCCAGTTCACCAGAAGGATGAGCGGCATTAGTACTTCTCTGCTCCATATGAGAGCCCTGCGGTTCTTGCACCTCAACAACAGCGGAAGAAGATTGGGGTCTGGTACGCCTAACCTTGGCAGGGACCACAACTCGGTCGGCAGAGCTATCTGTCATGGAGCCGCTGTCGTCTACAGGATCGTATTCTGAGCCTGAATCTGACAGATGAGTGACTTCCTCTTCACTATCTGTCATGCTCAGAAACGTGTAGGCCTCTTCACTAGTGTACCTTCGATTTGCCGTTTTGGGCTCTAAATTTACTGGTACACTAGTGAGACTTACAGGAAAAGAAGCTCCTAGGCTGTCAGCAACTGTATCAAACGCTACCAAAAAAACTGTTAGCGATCGCAGGGATAACAGGCCTGATTCTGCGAACGCTAAAGTTATGCGTTTAGTGTTTTGTAAGTGACAGTGATCGATCGATACTGCACTTGGGTGGGCTGGGCTGGGCGGAGGGGCTGAACGCAGGTGCTAGCAGGTATCTGGGCTGATACCGCTAACACTGCGTTTTTGGGAACCCTAAACTGCTGGGGACGCTAGTATAGATCTGATCAGATCAGATCGTGATCCGTTCAGATAATATACCACTAAGGGAGGTGTATGCTGTGTGCGAGGGTGTTGCAGACCCTAAAACCTTTATTGGGTAATAAACGGCGGGTATAAAAAACAAACTAACTAACCAGCGTCACCCGTAACACTTATATGGTGATCACTGGTGAAAGGGTTAACTAGGGGGCAATCAGAGGGTTAAAACCTTTATTAGGTAGTATATGGGGGTTAGTGTGCTGTTGGTGCAAACTCACAGTGATGTTCTTCTCTCCTTGGGCGCTGGAACGAAAAGGCTCACTTCCTCTGCTTCTGTTTACATTTCAGAAGCAGAGGAAGCTTCTCATTCGTCAGGAGCGATCGTGAGGGGATGGCCATGAATCGGTGGCCTCCCCCTCAGCACAGATCGCTCCTGGAACGAAGCTGACCGCCACAGGCACCGGGGGTGGGGGCGATCAGGCCCCCCGCCCGCTGGGAGGCAGGGACGTACAGGTACGCCCATATGCCTGCACGTGCCATTTGGTCAACGTACATCGTCGTGAGGCGGTCGCCTGCCCATCGGGATTACACTGGTCCCTTTTTCCAAGATGCTGTCCAAGTTCTTCTGCAGAAGCACAAAGAAATAGTCCATATAAGTACCAAAAATGGCCCTCCAAAAAAAGTGGTCAGTCACGGAAATATAGTGCAGCAGATGACACACACATCATGGTGACTTCCATTCGCAATTAGTAGATGACACTATCAGCTCAGGCCTGGAATAACCAGTGGGACCCATTTATAGTTTGGAAAAGAAGTGGTTATTTATGGAAAATGTGCAGGTAAAATGCACATAAATAAGGCCAAGTGACTTGCCTATGCATGAAAACACAAAAACTGGTGTGCAGAAAACTGCCATCTGCATCAAACACAAAAAGGCAAAGAAGGCAGTTATCTGTCTGAAAATAGCAAGCATGGAAAGCTGAGCCTGGGTGGACTCAAATCAGTGGTTAATCCAAGTAGTAGAGGGTAGCAGGGTACTTTCAGAACTTGCATATAGTAACAAATGAGCAAATTTATTGCATGAGTTATATTTCAGTGGAGAACTGCCCACCTTTGTAATTTGTTAATATACTCCTTGCTAGTCCTGCAAGCGTCCTGCTACCCCCAAATCAAGTATTGTCATCAATATTTCATGACAGTAGCAAAAACGTTATTGTTACAAATATTACCACCAGATGTCAGCACACAAATCCATTACTAATGTAGGATGTGTGCTGAAAAAGGTGCACAACTTTGCATTGTGAAAAAATTATGCAAAAAAAGGTTATGTACACAGTTTAACATTTGTATATGGTTAGTACCCAAAATCCCAAATTTTATTGTCATATTACAGTTACAGTTGTGCTCATAAGTTTACATACCCTGGCAGAATTTATGATTTCTTGGCCATTTTTCAGAGAATATGAATGATAACACAAAAGCTTTTCTTTCACTCATGGTTAATGTTTGGCTGAAGCCATTTATTATCAATCAACCGTGTTTACTTTTTTTAGATCATAATCACAGAAACTACCCAAATGACCCTGATCAAAAGTTTACATACCCCAGTTCTTAATACTATGTATTGCCCCCTTTAACATCAATGACAGCTTGAAGTCTTTTGTGGTATTTGTGGATGAGGCTCTTTATCTTCTCAGATGGTAAAGCTGCCTATTCCTCTTGGCAAAAAGTCTTCAGTTCCTGTAAATTCTTGGGCTGTCTTGCGTGAACTGCACATTTGAGATCTCCCCAGAGTGGCTCAATGATATTGAGGTCAGGAGACTGAGATGGCCACTTCAGAACCTTCACTTTATTCTGCTGTAGCCAATGACAAGTACGTTGCATGCGCAGCTTCCTGGCTGATGAATGCAAAAGTTCCTCCAGTATTTTTTGCTAACATACTGCATTCATCTTGCCATCAATTTTGACCAAATTTCCTGTGCCTTTGTAGCTCACACATCCCCAAAACATCAGCGATCCACCTCCGTGTTTCACAGTAGGAGTGGTGTACCTTTCATCACAGGCCTTGTTGACTCCTCTCCAAATAGAGCATTTATGGTTGTGGCCAAAAAGCAAAACTTTTGTCTTATCACTCCAAATGACTTTGTGCCAGAGAGTTTGAGGCTTGTCTCTGTGCTGTTTGGCGTTTTGTAAGCGGGATACTTTGTGGCATTTGCATAGTAATGGCTTTCTTCTGGCGACTCGACCATGCAGCCCATCTTTCTTCAAGTGCCTCCTTTTTGTGCATTTTGAAACAGCCACACCACATGTTTTCAGAGAGTCCTGTATTTCACCTGAAGTTATTTGTGGGTTTTTCTTTGCATCCCGAACAATTTTCCTGGCAGTTGTGGCTGAAGTTTTAGTTGGTCTACCTGACCGTGATTTGGTTTCAACAGAACCCCTCATTTTCCAATTCTTGATTAGAGTTTGAGCACTGCTGATGGGCATTCTCAATTCCTTGGATATATTTTTATTACCCTTTCCTGTTTTATACAGTTCAACTACCGTTTCCCCCAGATCCTCTGACAATTCTTTGACCTTTTATACACACACACCAATTACAACCAAACAGATCACAGGTGAGGATGGTTACCTTTAATAGCCATTCAAACCCCTTTGTGTCAAATTGTGTGCATGTTATCAGGCCAAAATCACCAGGGTATGTAAACTTTTGATCAGGGTCATTTGGGTAGTTTCTGTTGTCATTATGATTTTAAAAGAGTGAATACAGTTGATTGATAATAAATGGCTTTAGCCAAACACTAACCATGAGTGAAAGAAAAGTTTTTCTGTTATCATTCATATTCTCTAAAAAATGGCCAAGAAATCATAAATTCTGTCAGGTTATGTAAACTTATGGGCACAACTGTATACTGACACTGGAGGCTCACATTAAGGGTTAAGAACACAGTGAGTTTTTTGTTCATTAGAACATTCATAATTAGTTTTCCTGGGTAATTAGTGAAGTGACCTGCTTTCTTATTTGTCAAACTTGCCTGCAGAGTTTTCATCTAACCCGAGGGAGCATACCTAGAAATAAATACAAAAGTATCTTTGGGTTTATCAGATAATGAGAGTCAAATTTATGCAATATTCCAATTGTAATATTTAACATTTTTCTATTTAGGAGGTTGTATTGGGTAGAAAATATAGTTTTAAACTGTAGTTTTATTTATTGATGAATAAATGATGAGTAAATAAAAAAAAAATACATATGCCTTGCCTGAAATGTAATATTGTTTTCAGTGGTATTTTTATACTTCATTTTAACAACATTAACTGTAGGAGAGCCAACCACAGATCGATCAAGCTATATGTAACCCGTAAATGGCTACTGACCCATCTCTCATTCTACTGGCAGAACTTTGTGTAAGCCATTCCATACTCTGTATGAACTAGTATTCTTTCTTGCTACCCTATTCTTTTTTGTAACAATCAGCCTTGAGCCTTTGCACCCATCTGTCGTTACTCAGCACTGCAGCTAAAGTAATGCTGCAGTATACACCTGCCCTAATTAGGAGTGCTTAAATATATTGCTTTACATTCAGCCTGTATCTGATCAATGGGATTCTTTGGGTTTGATTTCTGTCTAGCTTCACTAATCAGAAACACTCATCTGATTTGAACTATACTAAAGAATAATTCTTAGATTGTAAGCTCTAAGGAGCAGGGCCCTCGGATTCCTACTGTATCAAATTGTATTGTATTTGTACTGTCTACCCTCAAGTTGTAAAGCGCTACGTAAACTGTTGGCGCTATATAAATACTGTATAATAATAATAATAATAATTACAGGCAGGGCTACATTATACACAGTTATATTTGGTCCAGCTTGGACCAATGTAACCTGGTTGATGCCCTTGGAAGCTGGAACTCACTGAAGTAGACACCGCTACTTCAGTGATCTCCACTTGCTCCAGGGCCTCTGAGCGGCTGCACTCCTGCCTACTGAACACAGAAGGGTTGGCAGCTTTGTATGGGCACTATTCACAGAATGATTAGAATTTTCTGAATGAATGCAAAGCGTTCTCTGTTTGAATAATATGAAGGAGTGGGGTGGCAACGTCCTGCTCTACACCTCATTGAGAGAACGCTTTGCATTCATTCAGAGAATGCAAAGCATTCTCTGGATGGTGCCCATGCTGAGAGGCTGACCTCCTGTGTTCACACTGTAACAGGGCAGCTGCTCAGCATGGGACCTGGAAGCAATTGGAGATCACTGGAGCAGCGGTGTCTACTTCAGTGATTTCCAGCATTCAGGGACATCAGCTAGGTATTGTATATGCATAGTTACATTGGTCCAAGGTGGACCAATGTGACTATGTATAATATAGCTATGCCTGGATTTATTCTTTACATTTTTGTTTCGTATCTGTTCTGGTCATTTGCCTTGACTGTCTGCTTAGCCAATGGGGTTGATTTACTAAAACTAGAGTGTGAAAAATCAGGTTAGCTGTACATAGAAACCAATCAGCTTCCAGGTTTTTGTCAAAGTTTAATTAACCGCTTAAAAAAAAAAAATTGCAATAAGCATATATTGATTGGTTTGCGCAAAAGTTATAGCGTTTACAAAATAGGGGATAGTTTTATGGCATTTTTATTGAAATTTTTTTTTTTTTACTAGTAATGGCGGCGATCATTGATTTTTATCATGACTGCGACATTATGGCGGACATGTCGGACAATTTTGACACATTTTTGGGACCATTGGCATTAATACAGCGATCAGTGCAATTAAAAATTCATTGATTACTGTAAAAATGTCACTGGCAGTGAAGGTGTTAACACTAGGGGCAGTGAAGGGGTTAATGTGTGTCCTAGTTTGTGTTCTATCTGAAGTGGGGGATGGGACTGTGCAGGGAAGCTAACAGATCGCTGTTCATACTCTGTATGAACAGATGACCTGTCAGTTCTCCCCTCAGAGAACTGAAAACTGTGTGGGGAGGGGGGGGAGGGAGGTGCGTGTGCGCACCCTAGTGGCCATATGGCGAAGCGATGTTACATAACGTTGTTTCGCCCAGGCGTGCCATTCTGCCGCAGTACAACTGCGGCGCTGGTCGGCATGTGGTTAAACAAACTGAAGTTAGAAGCTGATTGGTTTTTATGCACAGCTGCACCAGATTTCAACGCTTCAGTTTTAATAAATCATCCTCAATGGGTTCACCAAACTCCATGACACTTTCCCTGGGTTTCTCTAATTTGTACTTTCATTAAAGCCAGAGCTAGCTTAAAAAAAGGCCTGTGACCGACAGGCATAAACTTGCCTATGTATGAACTGGACTTCCTCCCTCCTGGACAGGTAAAAAGAAGTAATTTCTCCTAAAGGATCAAAGAAAATGATAAAGACACTTTCTTCCTTGAAGAAGGGAAAGGTTAGAACCTTTTTAGTGTCATTATTGGACAGACTTATCTTCTTTTTTTGTTTTTTCACCACTATGAGAAGCGATGAGAAACCTTAACAGGGAGACAAATAGCAGTAAAAACCTGAGAGACTAGCCCTTTTTAATGCTATCTTTAACAAAAAAAAGTCAGCATTTCACTTTAAGCTTTATATATATATATATATATATATATATATATATATACACACACACAGTATACTATATACATGTGGGAAATCAATACTGACCCATGTATTATGTTCATCACAATTCAAATCAATTTACCAAACACAATACCATAATAATATAAAAAAAAAACATAAACACAGCTTCAGATACAATTACAGCATAATCTTACACGTATGTATCTTGTGTTACAAAATAAATGAACTGTGCAAGTATATTTTTATTCAATCTGCATCAAAACATCACACAAACCTGGATCATCAGAGAATAATTGGTTATGTAGGACCTTGTCACAGTGGAGATTCAGACAAATTTCCACACAACAGGCACAAAAATGCACGCAAACTAAAGCTAGAAGGTGAAAGTCTGGTTCCCTAAATACATTGCATTGAAATCCCCAAGCAGGTATGCGACACAGTGGGCAAAGTACATAAACAAGAAACCCAAACATACATACAAAAATATATATGACATCTATCAGATCTAGAATAACAACTGCACCAAGAGTTGGCCTAATATTACTCATGATGAGGGACATTGGCTGACCATCGTCATTGGTTGATGAATGTCAAAAATGCAACATGGAGGACACTGAAGGGGAAGCCTGCCAAAACACAACTTTCTTTTTTTCAGTCAGTCAGCTTGATCTCTCAGTTCTATCTCCAACATTCTGCCTGCAACAGCTCCAAAAACCTCCCAGATGTGGAGAAGCTTACTTTATCTGTGGAACATCTACCTCACCACACGTTCAAAGACGAGATTCCCCTGCCTTCCCTTTTCCCCCATCAACGGCCAAGAAACTTTATATTTAAACATTAAAAGTGTATCTAAAGCCAAATTTTCTTGTTTGCTTTTGGTGGTGTCTTTTTTTTTTTCTTTATTACTGTTGGGAAGATTTGCTTTCACTTCTCTCACACTTCTCAACAGGATTCCTGCAGAGGTTGCTAGGGGTTCCTTGAGCAGTATTAGATCATTCTGCCGCCTGATGGTTTCTCCTGAGTTGCAGTATCAATTGCACTCAACAGAACCAGTGGTGTGAGACAGGTGGGGCCTTTCTTCTTGGTTCTCGTGTAAGTAATTACTGATCACCAATGGGCATACTTCCCACTGACCTCTGAAGTAAGAGGCATTAATCTAATTTATCTTAAAGACGAACTTCAGTCTGCTTACATAATTTGTAATAAAAAACATCTTTGCCATTCTGAAGCTTCCCTCCAACCACTTTGCATATTATTTTATATATATACTGTAATTCTGTACTACCAAATGCTGCAGAAATCTCCCACCACTGAGTCTAGCTGCAATCATTTTAACTGTGGGCAGCTGAAGCTGCTGCCTGTTCACTTCCTGGATTTACACAGAGGCACACCTCCAGCTCTGCAGCCCTTAATGGCCCTCTTACAACTCACCCCCACCCCCTTCCTGGCAAACTCTCAAGAGAGTGAGAGAGAGAGAGCTGTGCATGATGTCATAAGCCTAGGCTTTTTTCCAGACAAGAAAGCGGAAGTGGGCTGTATAAGGTATTTATTGGCAGAAAAAAAAATTTACTATACAAAGTTAAAACAACAAGGTCAGAAGGTTTAATAGATAGAAAGATGAAAAATGACTGAAGTTCCACTTTAAATATAAGGCATTCTTCCCAGTGACCATCAATGTAAGGGGCCTTCTTCTCACTGACTCCAAATGTAAGGGGGCTTTCTTCTTATAGGGCGTACACACGGTCGGACATTGATCAGACATTCCGACAACAAAATCCTAGGATTTTTTCCGACGGATGTTGGCTCAAACTTGTCTTGCATACACACGGTCACACAAAGTTGTCGGAAAATCTGATCGTTCTAAACGCGGTGACGTAAAACACGTACGTCGGGACTATAAACGGGGCAGTGGCCAATAGCTTTCATCTCTTTATTTATTCTGAGCATGCGTGGCACTTTGTCCGTCGGATTTGTGTACACACGATCGGAATTTCCAACAACAAGATTTTGTTGTCGGAAAATTTTATCTCCTGCTGTCCAACTTTGTGTGTCGGAAAATCCGATGGAAAATGTCCGATGGCGCCCACACACGGTCGGAATTTCCGACAACACGCTCCGATCGCACATTTTCCATCGGAAAATCCGACCGTGTGTACGGGGCATTACTGTCCATCAATGTAACGGGGCACTACATTAACCATCAATATGGGGGGCATTCTTCTCACTTACCCCCAAGATAAGAAGGCACTCTTCTTACTGTCCCATCAATGTAAAAGTGCACTACACCACTGACCACCACTGTAGCGAACAATCTTCTTTACAGACCACCAGTGCAAGGGTGGTCTCTCAGTGACTACTAAAAGAAGAAGGCACCTCTTTCACTGACCACCAATGGAAGGGGGAACCTTCTCCACTGACCACTAATGGAAGGGGGAACCTTCTCCACTGACCACTAATGGAAGGGGGAACCTTCTCCACTGACCATTAAGGGAAGGGGGGACCTTCTCCACAGACCAACAATGTAATGGAACCCTACATGGATCAATTCTTTATTTTATGATTATTACAGAAAATAAATGTTGTCTCACAATTGGGGGGGGGGGGGGGTTGGATCAGTTCTGGGTGTCACATACGCTGTATGCCACATTAATTTAGTTATTACTCAAGGGTTCCGCTATTGCAAAGGGTTAAAAAAGGCTGATAAGACGTGAATGGAAATGCCCACTTAGATAGTTGTCACTATTGGAAGAATTCCCCTCACCTCTGCCTTCTGAGCTTTTGATATACTGTACTTCAATAGTGACTAGGTCAGTGATGGGGAGAGGCAGGAAAATGTTTTTACTAGATCTCCATGCTTCTGTTATACAAAGGAGGTGCCATATTGTTGATGCTGTTTAAGCCCCCTCCCCACAAAGCTTTCTCTTTGGTTGCTGGGCCAAGATTATTCAATGCAGTTCAGTTAGTGGACACCCCCACATATTACAAACTGCAAATCTACACAAGCCAGCTGAGAACTACTTTCTAAACTTCAGTACAGGGTATGGAATTTTTAAAAGTACATTTTATGCCATTACAGTGCCTTGAAAAAGTATTCATACCCCTTGACATTTTTCACATTTTGTCATCTTACAACCAAAAACGTAAATGTATTTTATTGGAATTTTATGTGATAGACCAACACAAAGTGGCACATAATTGTGAAGTGGAAGGAAAATGATAAATGGTTTTCATATTTTTTTACGAATAAATATCTGAAAAGTGTGGCGTGCATTTGTATTCAGCCCCCTTTATTCTGATACCCCTAACTAAAATCTAGGTGAACCAATTGCCTTCAGAAGTCACCTAATTAGTAAATAGAGTCCACCTGTGTGTAATTTAATCTCAGTATAAATACAGATGTTCTCTGAAGCCCTCAGAGGTTTGTTAGAGAACCTTAGTGAACAAACAGCATCATGAAGGCCAAGGAACACACCAGACAGGTCAGGTATACAGTTGTGGAGAAGTTTAAAGCAGGGTTAGGTTATCAAAAAATATCCCAAGCTTTGAACATCTCACGTTCAGTCCATCATCTGAAAATGGGTATGAGTATGGCACAACTGCAAACCTATCAAGGCAATGCCATCCACCCAAACTGACAGGTCAGGCAAGTAGAGCAATCATCAGAGAAGCAGTCAAGAGGCCCATGGTAACTCTGGAGGAGCTGCAGAGATCCACAGCTCAGGTGGGAGAATCTGCCCACAGGACAACTATTAGTTGTGCACTCCACCAATCTGGCCTTTATGGAAGAGTGGCAAGAAGAAAGCCATTGTTGAAAGAAATCCATAAGAAGTCCTGTTTGCAGTTTGCAAAGAGCCATGCGGGGGACACAGCAAACACGTGGAAGAGGGTGCTCTGTCAGATGAGACCAAAACTGAACTTTCTGGCCTAAAAGCAAACGCTATGTGTGGCGGAAAACTAACACTGCACATCACCCTGAACACACCACCCCCACCGTGAAACATGGTGGTGACAGCATCATGTTGTGGGGATGCTTTTCTTCAGCAGGGACAGGGAAGCTGGTTAGAGTTGATGGGAAGATGGATGGAGCCAAATACAGGGCAATCTTAGAAGAAAACCTGTTATGCCCTGTACACACAACTGGTTTTCCCATTGAAATAAACTCTGAAGGTTTTTCCGACGGAGTTCCGATGGAATTCCGCTCAAGCTGTCTTGCATACACACGGTCACACCAAATTCTGACCGTCCAGAAAGCGGTGACGCACAACACGTAGGATGGGACTAGAAAACGGAAATTCAATAGCCAGTAGCCAATAGCTTCCGTCTCGTACTTACTTCAGAGCATGCATTGTTTTTGGTACGTCGGAACAGCATATAGACGAACGGTTTTCCATGTTCTCTTTCTAGGTCTGTCAGAATTTTCGACGTAAAAAGTCCGATGGGGCATACACACGATCGGAATATAAGATGAAAAGCTCCCGTCGGATTTTTTCTGTCGGACATTCCTCTCGTGTGTACACGGCATAAGTCTGCAAAAGACTTGAGGCTTGGGCAGAGGTTCACCTTCCAGCAGGACAACGACCTTAAATATACAGCCAGAGCTACAATGGAATGGTTAGATCAAAGCATATTCATGTGTTAGAATGGCCCAGTCAAAGACAAGACCTAAATCCAATTGCGAATCTGTGGCAAGACCTAAAAAAATGCTGTTCACGCACGCTCTCCATCCAATCTGACAGAGCTTGAGCTATTTTGCAAAGAAGAATGGGCAAAAATCACTCTCTAGATGTGCAAAGCTGGTAGAGACATACCCAAAAAGACATGCAGCTGTAATTGCAGTGAAAGGTGGTTCTACAAAGTATTGACTCTAACCCTAAGTACCGTAACCCTAAGGCTCGGTTCACACAGGGGCGACTTGTCAGGCGACCTAGTCGCCTGACAAGTCGCCTCCCGTTCTGTGCTACGGAACCGTTCTAATAGGAGCGACGCAAGTCGCTCCGACTTAGAAAAAGGTTCCTGTACTACTTTGGGGGCGACTTGCATAGACTTCTATGCAGAAGTCGTTTTGCAAGTCACCTCGGAAGTCGTTTGCAGGTCGCCTCGCTGAGGCGACCTGCAAGTCGTGCCTCCCCTGTGTGAACCGGGGCTTACCCTAAGGGGGGCTGAATACAAATGCACGCTGGAACTTTCCACATATATTTGTAAATAATTTTGAAAAACATTTTCCTTACACTTCATAATTATGTACCACTTTGTGTTGGTTTATCACATAAAATCCCAATAACATACATTTATGTTTTTGGTTGTAACATGAGAAAATGTGGAAAATGTCAAGGGGTATAAATACTTTTTCAAGGCACTGTATTTATCCTAGTGGCAGTCTCCATTTACGTAACAACTGCTTGGATAGCAGGATATAGTTTTAAAATGAATAGTGAATAAAATTGCTATATACTGTATAAAAAACTACTGTATAGGGTATAAAACAAAGTCAACCCACTTACTGTTTTTTCTTTTTTCCCTGCAATGCCAAATAAAGCCAGGAACTGATAATTAGAATGTATGTGCCTCTTCCTTCCCTCCATTACATCCTACTAGTCCACTGCTGATTTCTCAATCAGAAAATACCAGTCTCCTGGCTGATATAATAATCCATTGGCTTACAGTACTTTGAGTTTCTGACCTGGAACAAGTAGCAGTAGCCAATTAAATGCTCTGACATCACACTGATCTGCATAACTGTTTCAAGTAAACAATTAGTAAAGAATAAAAGCCAGAGACAGACATCCAGCATTTTCAAAAGCTTGGCATTGACAGCCTACTTATGTTTTTCTTTTAAGAAAATTCCTAGTTAATTATGGGAGCTAAGCATCTTTTCTTAGTTCAGATCTCCTCACCAGACACAGGATGAACAATTGAAGTGCCTGCATGAATAAATGGTAGTCAAAGACATGTAGATGTCATATTGTACCCATTTCATAAACAAATATTGTTCAGTGATGTTTTGTGCTGAACCTAAGATGAATCAATGGCACAGACAAAATAAGATCTTCACCAATAAATGTGGTCACAATCATAGCACAACTGAGTAAATACCCTTTAAAAAGTTATTTTCATACAGCTAACACAAAGAACTATTTAAATACAGTATAACAAGTAGCAAAAAAAACAAAAAACTAAACAATCATAAAAAACAGCCACAAACAAACATCCAGTCCAACATGAATAAATATTATTCAACTAACACAGAGTCCACATTTTCTTGTGAGTTTGTGTCTTCAAGGTCCTCAAGGAATGGGGGTTCTAGAGCTGTATCTTCATCCTTCTGATTGTTATCAGTCAGATTGTTACAGTAGTTATGTAAGGAAAGATCAGCCTGACTGCCGAACCTTTGATAGCGGCTGAGCTTGTGGGATTTGGCTTTGTGTGTGTATAAGTGTTCCAGTAATAGGCTCCTCCGTACAAATCTGTGTCCGCACACCGTACAAGTGAATTTCCTTTTTCGTAAGAAGGAAAAATTACAGTTCAGCTCTATGGGTTCAGCATCCTTCGACAAAAATGAAAGCTGGTTGAGCTGCAGCTGTTCAGAGTGGGTGGCGTTCTGAAGAGCCTCGTAAGAGCCAAGGTGGCAGCTCTCGGTATTCTGAATGTTTTCAAGTATGGGGCGGACTTCCCCCAGGTCATCGCTTTCTAAAATGGAGGTAGGGACCCCGAAGGGGAGAGACTGGGATACATGGATATGCAAATGATCCCTCAATGTGCCACGAGAATCAAAATGTTCACCACAGTAGTGGCAGGAGTATGTTTTGCTGTCTGTCTTAACAAATGTTGACTCAACCTCGTCTTGCGACAGCAATGAATGCTGTGGAGATTTGACAGATTCAGTATCACAGGCTTCTTGCTTTATGGTTTTTACGGTGTTCTGAATGTCTTCTATCGATTTGACTGCGGTGCCCACTGGAGCAGGGAAATGTGAACTTTGCTGTTCAGAGCCTACACCTTCAAGGCCAATCGCAAGAGACAGCTGTAGTTGTGGCTTCTCTCCTTGTGGGGCAGACCTTGCACCAGTTGGTGGAATGTTTCTTAGGTTAAGAGTTTCCTTATTTGATTTCTGAGCTGATGAGATCTGAATTCCATATAAATTGGAGGACTGCATAGTTTCTGAAGTCAAAACTTGACTTGGCTCATTAACTGATGTGGAAAGGAGGTTAGCATGAAGAAACCTAACCCCTTCCTCTAATCGAAAGTGGTCCACACTTTGCTTGGGGGTTTTCCCTGTATACATGACATGCAGAAGGTAACTAAAAATGTCCGGTTGAATGTCTGTTGGCTGGATCTTTATACATTCACTGTTAAAAGAAGGAAAAGGAACAATTTAAATCAAAAGTGTAGGCAGTTTATATCACACTAAGGGTTTACTTAACACCAGCAAGGCTATTTAAAATGGGACTAAGGGATGACCCGATGTGTACTGGGTGTGTTAGAGATCACGGGGATCTAATCCACCTTTTCTGGAGAAGTCCAAAGTTACACCTATATTGGTCTGGAGTGCTCAATGCCCGATGGACCCTAATCCCTGTATTTTGGAAATCCTAGATGACCTTCCCATTCAAGACATTCCCAAACAAGCCATTGGTAGAGCTCTATTCCAGGCCCGTAAGTTAATACTTAGGCACTAGAAGGATGCTGAACAACCCTCGCTGAAGGAGTGGACTGCACAAATGGGTGATACGTTGAGATTAGAAAAATATATTTTCCAGCACAGAGATTGCACTGGCAAATTTGATAAACTGTGGTCCCCGGGACTCTCTCCTGTAGAATTAATTCTGAACCGCATTCTTTACTTCTTTACTTTAAGGTATTACTGTTTGTTGCTAATGTTACAGTCAAGATTAACCATATATATCTAAGCTGGTACAGTGGAACCTTGGTTAGCAAGTAACGCGGTTAACGAGTGTTTTCAAAGACGAGCAACTTTTTTTTTTTAAATTCTGACTCGGTTTTCTAGTGTTTTCTCGCAAAACGAGCAGAATTCAAGCTAATGTGGTGTGCAGTACCGCATTTGGCCAGAGGTGCGGGGGCGCCTGTGACATTTGGAATGGTTCGGAGCCATTCGGAAATACTCGGAATCACTTGGAAATACTCCGTTCCCGAGTGTTTTCCGAGCCTTTTCGAGTTCAGCCAAGCTGTCCCCGGGTATTTCCGAGGCTCTCCGAGGCCAAGCACCCCGCCCCCCCCCCGTCTCTGGCCACATGCGGTATTGTATGCAATAGAAGTCAATGCGGAACAAATTATCTTCGTTTCCATTTACTTCTATGGGGAAACTCGCTTTGATATGCGAGTGCTTTGGATTACAAGCATTCTCCTGGATCGGATTATGCTTGTAATCCAAGATTCCACTGTATTAGAAAATGTTGTGGAGACCATGCTTTTTCTGAGTGAGAGATGTGGTATATGTGAAGGTACTTGGATCGATTGTACTTTTTCTATGTATAAGTACTGTACATGCTCTGGAACGTGTATTGTTTTGTGTAGGCAGATATAAAATACACCCAGTTATGTATTTATTATCAAATCCTTATTGTAGCAAAGTATCTGAAAGGAAGCCTGGAAAAGTCCTGCTCGTGGTTTACACATCTCCCAGGCTCCACCCATACACTTTTAGAGACCTCTGCTTCTATACCCACCTTTCCCTTTTGGCAATTTAGACTCGCCTGTAAGTCAGAGTCAGTGCTCTTGAGCCTGGGGGTACAGACCAGTCGTGTCTGTGAGAGCTGCAAGGTTAGTGAAATCTATAAAACTGCATATGTGGAGACTTAACAAGCATTAGGCTTGCTCAGCCTGTTAGTTAAAATGTGGATTTGTATAGTTAGTGCTGGGACATGGATAGGATTTTGTTTTGGAGTTTTTGCCTTACTTATTTTTTTGGACACTGTACAGCATCTGTAAATAGCACCAATAAATACTGCACTGTTTGTCACTACATCATTGGACTGGTATTTGTGCCTAAGGGTCCTTTCACACAGGGGCAACACGACTTCCAGCGCGACTTTGGGAGGCAACTTGGACACGACTTGAGTATGAATCACAGCGCAACTTGGGGCAACTTACAAGCAACTTGAAGTTGCCTCCAGGACAGGGGACTTTGCCAGTGGACAATCACATAATAATCAGCTCTGTGGGAGGGGGGGGGGGGGGTTGCCTAGAAAACTATTTTTACTTCCTGGAAAGTTGCTTCAGTTAAGACAGAGGATCCGACTTGGAGGCAACTTCCATTGAAATCAATGGGTACAAGTCGCCTAGAAGTAGTACAGGAACCTTTTCTGAAGTCGGAGCGGCTGCAGTAGTGTGCATTAAGACAGATCCGTTCACTTACATTGTTTTTTTCATCTAGCGTGACTTGAGGCGACTAGGGGCGACTTGAAGTTGGATCCAAAGTTGCCCTGTGCTCACCCAAGGGAACTTTGTACCAGCTACCTATCCCCAAGCTCACATTATATATACAGCACATCCTCCTTAGCATTATATTTTCCCCTGGGAAAAAAAAACATTTAAAAAAAAAAATGTTTGTTCAAATGCAAGTTTTAGGCCTGAAAATTACTTAAAACCCCAAAATGTTGTAAACATTCAGAAAGTAGAGACTCTGTAAAACAAAATGATGGTAGTTGCAAATTTTTAAATTGCACAATATTTGTGCAACTGTTTTTTAAAACTATATTTTCAGAAAAAATGCTAAATTACATTTTGGAGCACACAAACAATATAAATTTCTTTTTTCTTGCAAAATGTAAAAGTCAAGACTGTGTTGACTAAACAGATACCAAGTAATTTAAGCTTTAAAGAAGAAGTATACTTTGGTAAGGAGTGCCTGTCTTCAGCTCCCAGCACTTGCCCCAGGCAAGCACTGGCTGACACATCTCACCTCTCTCTGCATTCCTCTTGAAGGTGCTTGCCTCAGGCAAGTGCTGGGAGCCATAGACAGATCCTCACTAACAAAGTGACTATCTCCTTGCTAGCTGCAATGGCGGATGGCTATGCATCAAGGAAAGGAGGAGGGGCCCTGCCCGACATCACAGCTAGCATTAAAGGGCACCTAGGAAGATGGGACACAATGCTACACATACTGTGCTTTGTCCCATTGGTAACTGAATAATGTAAACAAATAGTGATATTTCCTCAAGGGCTCGTTTACACCAGAGTACAATGTGGGAAACCAGCGTTCCATGCGTGTTTCCTGCACCGCATTCAAAAATGCACTGGGTGTGCGATCTGCTGCGGGTGTCAATATAATTCTAACGACACTCCAAATGCAGTGCGTTTGCCTGTACCGGATCACATGGAACCGCAGTACTATGCAATCCAGTGCAGTGTTTTTTAAAAAGTAGTGCACGTACTACTTTTGGTATGATCCAGTTTTACTGATACATGGTGGCACCTCTGCGCCGCATCACGTATCACACATGATCAGGCTCTTCCGGGGTGGGGGTGTATGTGCATCGCTGGCGGCTCCCTTCCACTGTGATCACACACAGCGGGAGCACAGCAGCAGGTTCGGCAAACTCGATGTCCGCTGGCACCCGCCGATCATCGAGCAGAGAGGTAGAATGGCGGTCTGCCTATGTAAACAAGGCAGAAAGGGTCTGGAGGATCTTAGTTATGAGGAAAGGTTGCGAGCACTGAACTTATTCTCTCTGGAGAAGAGACGCTTGAGAGGGGATATGATTTTCAATATACAAATACCGTACTGGTGACCCCACAATAGAAATAAAACTTTTTCGCAGAAGAGAGTTTAACAAGACTCGTGGCCACTCATTAAAATTAGAAGAAAAGAGGTTTAACCTTAAACTACGTAGAGGGTTCTTTACTGTAAGAGCGGCAAGGATGTAGAATTCCCTTCCACAGGTGGTGGTCTCAGTGGGGAGCATCGATAGCTTCAAGAAACTATTAGATAAGCACCTGAATGACCGCAACATACAGGGATATACAATGTAATACTGACACATAATCACACATAGGTTGAACTTGATAGACTTGTGTCTTTTTTTCAACCTCACCTACTATGTAAGATCGCCGTTCTGAGAGGAGGGAAGAGATGGAATTTGGGAATAAATTGGTTTGAGAGTAACTTGGTTTTTCCAAGACAAGCAAAATTCTTTAGTAAATTTTGACTTGATATACAAGCGATGTCTTGATATACAAGTAGCGTCATGTCACAACTGAGTATAAAAGAGAAGAGAGGAGCCTCTAAGTGTAGCAATATGGTTACATTTAATGAAGGTACAACAGTTAGCAACATATTGCTACACTTAGAGGCGCCTCTTTTCTCTTTTATACTCTGTAGCTCCTGCTGGATTTTGCTTCTAATCCCCTTGTGGCGGCTTCCATTTGTGGATGGACATTTTATGGTTATACAACCTATCACATTGCTATAATCTTTTTATATGGACTATAAACTGAATGAATGAATGAATATAACCCGAATGAAAATGAAAATAACCTATAAATAAATGAAAATAAATAAATAAATAATAAACAATTAATGAAAGTGAAAATAACCTATGAATAAATGGTTGTGGAATTAATTATTTGAGTTTCCATTATTTCTTATGGGGAAATTCGCTTTGATATACAAGTGCTTTGGGTTACAAGCATGTTTCTGGAACGAACTATGCTCGCAATCCAAGGTTTAGTGTAGTGCAAAAAAAAATTAAAAATGCAGAGATGATCAAATACCACCAAAAGAAAGCTCTATTTGTTGGAAAAAAAAGGACATAAATTGTATTTGGGTACAGCGTCGCATGACCACGCAATTTTACAGCACATCAGTTTGAAATTAACCATAAATAATGGTCCTGTAATTATTTCTCACACTCATTCATGTGCATCGATACCCAACCGATTCCCAGGTGCATGAACACAGGGGGTCCTTTAAATTTTTATCTATACATTTAAATAGATTTTTTTTCAGTGTACCATATTACTATTACCAGGGAGCTGACAAGGCTAGAATATTTTCCTTGACAGATCCTCTTTATGAAGAGACCTCTGATGTCTCCTCTGAACTATCGTTCACCTGGGGTGCCTCAAAATTTTGCATACATTTAAAGGGTGTTGTGACCGAAACACAGGTGAAGAAAGGCTGCTTTATCCACAAGGTCAGATCCTAGCAGTGCTGCCTGACAAGGAGGATTAGAAAACTGAAGGAAAAACACATTTTTAGCATGATGGTCAGCTCACACTCAGCTTTTCAATATATAAGTATGTACAGTGCCTTTAAAAAGTATTCATACCCCACATTTTGTCATGTTACAACCAAAAACGTAAATGTATTTTATTGGGATTTTATGTGATAGACCAACACAAAGTGGCACATAATTGTGAAGTGGAAGGAAAACGATAAATGGTTTCTAAAATTTTCTACAAATAGATATGTGAAAAGCGTAGCGTGAATTTGTATTCAGCCCCCCTGAGTCAATACTTTGTAGAACCTCCTTTCAATGTAATTACAGCTGCAAGTCTTTTTGGGGATGTCTCTACCAGCTTTGCACATCTAGAGAGTGACATTTTTTGCCCATTCTTCTTTGCAAAATAGCTCAAGCTCTGTCAGATTGGATGGAGAGCATCTGTGAACAGCAATTTTCAAGCCTTGCCACAGATTCCCGATTGGATTTAGGCCTGGACTTTGACTGGGCCATTCTAGCACATGAATATGCTTTGATTTAACCATTCCATTGTAGCTCTGGCTGTATGTTTAGGGTCGTTGTCCTGATGGAAGGTGAACCTCTGCCCAGTCTCAAGTCTTTTGCAGACTCTAACAGGTTTTCTTCTAAGATTGCCCTGTATTTGGCTCCATCCATCTTCCCATCAACTCTGACCAGCTTTCCTGTCCCTGCTGAAGAAAAGCATCCTCACAACATGATGCTGCCACCACGTTTCACGGTGGGGATGGTGTGTTCAGGGTGATGGGCAGTGTTACTTTTCCGCCACACATAGCGTTTTGCTTTTAGGCCAAAAAGGTTCAATTTTGGTCTCATCTGACCAGAGCACCTTCTTCCACATGTTTGCTGTGTCCCCCACATGGCTTCTCGCAAACTGCAAATAGGACTTCTTATGGCTTTCTTTCAACAATGACTTTCTTCTTGTCGCTCTTCCATAAAGGTCAGATTTGTGGAGTGCACAACTAATAGTTGTCCTGTGGACAGATTCTCCCACGTGAGCTGTGGGTCTCTGCAGCTCCTCCAGAGTTACCATGGGCCTCTTGGCTACTTCTCTGATTAATGCTCTCCTTGCCCAGCTTGTTAGTTTAAGTAGACGGCCGTGTTTTGGTAGGTTTACAGTTGTGCCATAGTCTTTCCATTTCCGAATGATGGATTGAACAGTGCTCTGTGAGATGTTCAAAGCTTGGGATATTATAATATAGCCTAACCCTGCTTTAAACTTCTCCACAACTTTATCCCTGACCTGTCTGGTGTGTTCCTTGGCCTTCATGATGCTGCTTGTTCACTAAGGTTCTCTAACAAACCTCTGAGGGCTTCACAGAACAGCTGTTTTTATACTGAGATTAAATTACACACAGGTGTACCAATTCGGTGACTTCTGAAGGCAACTGGTCCCACTAGATTTCAGTTAGGGGGTATCACAGTAAAGGGGGCTGAATACAAAGACCCGCCACAATTTTCAGACATTTATTTGTAAAAAAATTTGAAAACCATTTATCATTTTCCTTCCACTTCACAATTATGTGCCACTTTGTGTTGGTCTATCACATAAAATCCCAATAAAATACATTTATGTTTTTGATTGTAAGATGACAAAATGTGGAAAATGTCAAGGGGTATGAATACTTTTCCAAGGCACTGTATAAATTCAGTAGACTTTAGTGCACGTTTTATTGAGTAAATATACAACTTATCTAGTGATTTAAATAGACTACAGTATGAGCTTTACAAATATTGCTGCCTTTGGGGTTATAATGACTGAAACTAACGATAAACTGCTAGTGGTGGATATAGAGTTACAATTGATGTATGCCATAAAATATTCCCATTATAAGCACATTACAAACATCAAAACACACAAGGCCTTTAAGACTTCTATTTCAATCACTCAACTTCATTTTGAAGTAGTAGAATTCTATTATTTAAACCCACTTCCCATATGCTGTGAAGGAAATATAATGCATTTCTCATTCCTGCAAACAAAATGTGATTTAAAACATAAAGAGATGCTGGCACCTGGTCTGGTGAATGAAGATCATCTTAAAATAGTTTGAAAAGGCAGCAAGAACGGCTCTGTGTGCCTTGAAGTACACGTCCCCGATGGCGACAGTGCAGTCACAAAGGAAACCAAACTCGCGCTGCATGTTCAGTTGCTGCAGTAGAACCAGGCTGTGCATTGACTGATCCATTGCTCCTGAAAAGAACAAAGGTAGATATTTATCAAATTAAACAGAATCCTACATTTGTTCAATTGTGAATCCACATACAAAAGCACAATAAACCAATGCCCAAACAGACACTGTACATCATTGTCTGTTAAAGTGTTATTAAACCTACAACAGTAAAATCAGTCTGTATATGCAGTAAAGCATGCTTGTTATACTCACTGTAGAACCTAAGGGGTTAATCCTCTGCATTGTGTAAAAAGGCTGTTTGATCCTGTATGCACAGAACCTCCCCTTCTTGCACTGTCCCCATAACATATCTGGATAAGACAGAGTTATTGGAGTCAGTCTGCACATGCTCAGTTTGATGTGTATTGCTAGAGTTTTTTTTTTTCCTTGAGAAGGGGCATGTGATCAGCACAGGGCCAATGAGCACTGTCCAGACAGAGGGTCAGGGGTCCTGCATTCCAATAGGACAGTCATAGCAGTATGAAAACTCATCCTACAAGCTTTAACCAGACACTGATAGAAATCACAAGACTGCTATATACTGCTGATAAGAAAAGGTATTTAGCAGTTTATACTTACTAAAATAATTGCATTTCCATGTTCTGTGTGATGTGGGAGACCAGATATAGTGAATGCAGAGTTTTAGTAACACTTTATGTGAATGTCTGGACCACACACATCATGAAGTGGCACCATGGGATTGCGAGCCCTGGCACCCCTTGTTAAAGCGGGGGTCCACCCACACCGCCAAAAAAAAAAAAAAAAAAAAATTAAAAGCCAGCAGCTACAAATACTGCAGCTGCTGACTTTTAATACATGGCCACTTACCTGTCCCAGGGTCCAGCGATGTCGGCAGGCGACACCGAGAACCCGCTCGGTTCTCGGCAGCTGCCGCCGCCATCCTGGGTGAGGGAATCAGGAAGTGAAACGTTGCGGCTTCACTTCCCGGTTCCCTACTGCGCATGCGCGAGTCGCGCTGCGCGTCCCTAGTGGTCCTCGCTCTCTCCTGAGAGCTGTGTGTTCCCAGCAGACAGCGCGGTGGGGACGGGAAGAGGCGTAGACTCCCATGGGAGTCTATGCCGGAAGTGGGTGCAAATACCTGTCTTAGACAGGTATCTGCACCCCCCTCCCCCCTGAAAGGTGCCAAATGTGACACCGGAGGGGGGGAGGGTTCCGAAAAGCGGAAGTTCCATTTTTGTGTGGAACTCCGCTTTAAAGCTAAATTAATCTGGAGGGAAAACCTGCACCCAATTGGGACTCTCACCTACCTTTAACCAGTCCCCACCCAGGCCAATTCTGACATTTCTCTCCTACATGTAAAAATTTATATTTTTTGTTGCTAGAAAATGACTTATGCCGCGTACACACGACCGGACTTTCCGGCAGACTAGGTCAGACGGGATTAGTCCGTCGGACAATCCAATCGTATGTGGGCTAATCCGTTCGTTTTTCAGGGGAAAAATCTGATGGACCTAGAAATAGAACATGTTTGCAATCTATCCGACGGACTTAGATCAGGAAATACGTTCGTCTGTGTGCTGGTACGACACAAGGGAAGCTATTGGCTACTGGCTATTGAACTTCCTTGTTTAGTCCCGTTTACGCCATCACGTTCAAAACGAACGGACTTAGTCAGTTCGTTTGTGGGCAAGTCCATTCGTTTTGAAAGTCCGTCAGAATTCCGCCAAAAGTCCGTTGGACCTAGTTTGCCGGAAAGTCCGGTCGTGTGTACGCGGCATTAGAACCCCCCAACACTATATATTTTTTTCAGAGATCCTAGAAAATAAAATGGTGGGTGTTGCAATTTGTATTGTCACACGGTATTTGCGCAGTGGTTTTTTTTTACTTTCTGCTATAAAACATATCCAAAAAAAAAAAAAGTAAAAAAAACAAATGTCTTCATAAATTTAGGCCAAAATGTATTCTGTTACATGTCTTTGGTAAGAAAAAAAATCCCAATAGGTGTATATTTCTTTTGTGTGAAACTTATAGCGTCTACAAACAATGGTATAGATACTGGAATTTTTACTTATGTAAGCTAGTAATGGCGGCGATCAGCGACTCATAGCGGGACTGTGATAGTGCAGCGGACTGACACTGAGGCCTGGTTCACACCTATGCAGGTTGCAGTTTGCATACTCCAGGTGCATTTTGCGTTTTTCAATACACATTTTTGATCCATTGAAGTCTATGGAATCAAAAACCAGAAAAAAAATCCCTGGCCCTTTCCATAAAATGCACAGATGTGAACTACATCCATAGGAAACCGTGTTAAACCTGTAGTATGTTTCTGCAAAACTGAAAATGCACTAAAAAATGCATAGGTGTGAACCAGGCCCGAGTGGGAACTGACCAGCACTGACATCTCCAGTGACACTAATACAGTGATCAGTGCTAATAATATGCACTGTCACTATACTAATGACACTGGGTAGGAAGGTAGATTACATCTGGGGCAATCAAAGGGTTAACTGTGTGCCTCACAAGTATTAATGTGTTGACTGTGTGCTGCTTTTACTCAGGGATGTGACGGTTTGTATTCCCTGCTTTGCAGCCAGACAAAAGATCGGCATATCCCGCTGTCAGTTTGTGTTGTTTACATACACAGATCTCTCTCCTGTCATCCACTTCTCTGATTGGTGGGTCCTGGCCATGAATCATTAGCCGGAACCCGCTGATTGGCATGTGCTGGAGCCAGTGACAGCACATTAGGGTCGGCACTCACGCCCCCTACCCAGAAATGCAGAATCATGTATATATATATATATGTGATTCTGCGAGTGCCGGGACACAAGCTACAGGGCGCGGTCGGCAGATGGTTAAAGTGGCACTAAAGACAAAATGCTTGTTTTTTTATCTTTGACAGAGTGAAGAGGGATTAGAACAACTGTCAGGTATTTATTGCTGTCTTTGTGTAGGGAGATCCACCTTCTCTATTTGTCCTCTTTAACATTATCTTCAAAAGTGAAAGTAAAAGAAAATCCAAACATTTTGGGGTGACACCACAAGAATAGAGGGGGAAATCTTCATATGATTAAGTCTGGTGACAACCAGGGATCCACTCACTTTGGAGGGATTTCCTCTCGCTTCCTGTTTTGGCTATGGGACAGGAAGTAATGGAAAATCTCATCAATGGGACACAGATTGCAAAAAAAAATAAAAAAAAAACCTGACAAGGGTCACAACCCTCCCTTAGGCCCCTTTCACACTCTGGCGCTTTGCAGGCGATACAGTGCTAAAAATAGCGCCTCCAAATCGCGCTGAAACAGCCGCTGCTGTGTCTCCAATGTGAAAGCCTTGAGGGTTTTCACACTGGAGCGCTGCGCTTGCAGGATGGGAAAAAAACTCCTACAAGCAGCATCTTTGGAGCGGTGTATACATCGCTCCTTCCCATTGAAATCAATGGGGCAGCGCGGCTATACTGACAGCAAAGCGGTGCTTTGCGGGCGGTTTTAACCCTTTTTTGGCAGCTAGCGGCCAAATAGCGCCGCTAAAAATTTTTGCTTTAATTTTCTTTTTTATCGACTCGGCCCCCTCTCTCTTCTGATTGGCTAACTAACTTTGATTGACAGCCGTGGGAGCCAATGGTGCTGCTGCTGTGTCTCAGCCAATCAGGAGGAGAGTCCCGCATGGCTAAGACACTCGTGGACATCACTGGAGAGAGATGGGGGTCAGGTAGGTAAATTAGGGGGGTGCTGGGAAGGCTGCTACACACACAAGGTTTCTTTATCTTAATGCATAGAATGCACTGAGATTTAAAACCTGCCTTTACAACTCCTTTAACCACTTGACCTCCGGTAGATTTACCCCCCTTCCTGACCAGGCCATTTTCTGCAATACGGCACTGCGTTACTTTAACTGACAATTGACGTCCTTTTTTTCCCCACAAATAAAGCTTTCTTTTGGTGGTATTTGATCACCTGTTTTTTAAAAAATATTTTGCGCTGTAACGAAAAAAAATGCAATTTTGAAAAAAAAGTTTTTTTTGCTTTCTGCTATAAAACATATCCAATAAACAATTGAAAAGAAAATGGAACTTCATAAATTTAGGCCAATATGTATTCTGCTAAAGAGCTGTGTGCTGGTCGGGAACATACATGATTACACGCGTGTTCATAACCCGTATTCGTGAGCAGCGGTGTCACCGGGAAAACAGATGGGAGGGGGGAGGGGAATCCAACATTCTGTGTGGTCACCAGAACAGGAAAAGAGGGGAAATCTTCTAATGGGGACACCTTTTCCCCATGACAATGGGTACAGGGCTGTTTCCTCACATTGAATAGATTTCCTCTGACTTCCTGTTGACGCCACCAGAAAGGAAGTGCAGGGAAATCTCCCCAATGAGACACAGGTGGCTAAAAAAAAACCACTGACACCGGTTTAACCCTTCTTATTCCATTCATAATGCGGCCCATAGAGAGCAGCTTGTGTGTCCCCAGAGCACACATATAGAGTCTATAGAGCAGGACTTCTCTACATTCATCATCAGATGATAATAATGGTCTCTGATGTCATTATCTATGGACGGGTGGAGGGCTCGAGCTCTCCTGGCCCCGGGTGTCAGTGATAATAAATAAATGAGGGGTGGGGGAGGGGTGGCCCCGGCTTCTTCTCCCGTACATGTCTCTGCAGCGACGCCTGGCCCCGCCCCCCTCCTCCTCGGCGCGCGCGCTCCCCACCCGCCTGGAAAATTCCACAGGAAGCGGCTGATGAACGGCTCGCAGCTCTTACCCACAATGCCCCGCTCACCGAGCACAGCACGCGCCTCTCCTGTCTGCCGCCCAGATCTACAGGCCGAGGCTGGGGACGCCGAGCGAGTGGGCGGGACTCTGCTCGCTCTGACGTTCTCACGCACAGAGAAAGGGGAGGAGTGTCGCATGACTGGCAGGATGGCGCCAGGAGAGCGGAGAGTGTGGTCATAGTTGGCGCTGTCCTTCCTCTGATACCAAGGCGACAGGAGAGAGAGGGGGGAGGGGCGGAGGAGTGTGTGCTGAGGGCGCCATCACCTGGAAGTGCCCGCTCTCTACACATGGGATATGTATGGTCAGCATCCCACATCCTGACCATAGATGACAGCTTCATGTCTATTCAACTCACACTGATAATGACCCCCCCATGTGACAGCGCACACACCCCAAGAACCTTCCCATGTGACAGCGCACACACCCCAAGAACCCTCCCATGTGACAGCGCACACACCCCAAGAGCCCTCCCATGTGACAGCGCACACACCCCAAGAACCTTCCCATGTGACAGCGCACACACCCCAAGGGCCCCACCCCCATGTGACAGCGCACACACCCCAAGAGCCCTCCCATGTGACAGCGCACACACCCCAAGAACCTTCCCATGTGACAGCGCACACACCCCAAGGGCCCCACCCCCATGTGACAGCGCACACACCCCAAGAACCCTCCCATGTGACAGCGCACACACCCCAAGAGCCCTCCCATGTGACAGCGCACACACCCCAAGAACCTTCCCATGTGACAGCGCACACACCCCAAGAACCCTCCCATGTGACAGCGCACACACCCCAAGAGCCCTCCCATGTGACAGCGCACACACCCCAAGAACCCTCCCATGTGACAGCGCACACACCCCAAGAACCCTCCCATGTGACAGCGCACACACCCCAAGAACCTTCCCATGTGACAGCGCACACACCCCAAGAACCCTCCCATGTGACAGCGCACACACCCCAAGAACCTTCCCATGTGACAGCGCACACACCCCAAGAACCCTCCCATGTGACAGCGCACACACCCCAAGAACCCTCCCATGTGACAGCGCACACACCCCAAGAACCTTCCCATGTGACAGCGCACACACCCCAAGAACCTTCCCATGTGACAGCGCACACACCCCAAGAACCCTCCCATGTGACAGCGCACACACCCCAAGAACCCTCCCATGTGACAGCGCACACACCCCAAGGGCCCTCCCATGTGACAGCGCACACACCCCAAGAACCTTCCCATGTGACAGCGCACACACCCCAAGAACCCTCCCATGTGACAGCGCACACACCCCAAGAACCCTCCCATGTGACAGCGCACACACCCCAAGAACCTTCCCATGTGACAGCGCACACACCCCAAGAACCCTCCCATGTGACAGCGCACACACCCCAAGAACCCTCCCATGTGACAGCGCACACACCCCAAGAACCTTCCCATGTGACAGCGCACACACCCCAAGAACCCTCCCATGTGACAGCGCACACACCCCAAGGGCCCTCCCATGTGACAGCGCACACACCCCAAGGGCCCTCCCATGTGACAGCGCACACACCCCAAGGGCCCTCCCATGTGACAGCGCACACACCCCAAGGGCCCTCCCATGTGACAGCGCACACACCCCAAGAACCCTCCCATGTGACAGCGCACACACCCCAAGAACCCTCCCATGTGACAGCGCACACACCCCAAGAACCTTCCCATGTGACAGCGCACACACCCCAAGGGCCCTCCCATGTGACAGCGCACACACCCCAAGGGCCCTCCCATGTGACAGCGCACACACCCCAAGAACCCTCCCATGTGACAGCGCACACACCCCAAGAACCTTCCCATGTGACAGCGCACACACCCCAAGAACCCTCCCATGTGACAGCGCACACACCCCAAGAACCTTCCCATGTGACAGCGCACACACCCCAAGAACTCTCCCATGTGACAGCGCACACACCCCAAGAACCTTCCCATGTGACAGCGCACACACCCCAAGAACCCTCCCATGTGACAGCGCACACACCCCAAGAACCTTCCCATGTGACAGCGCACACACCCCAAGAACCTTCCCATGTGACAGCGCACACACCCCAAGGGCCCTCCCATGTGACAGCGCACACACCCCAAGGACCCTCCCATGTGACAGCGCACACACCCCAAGAACTCTCCCATGTGACACCGCACACACCCCAAGAACTCTCCCATGTGACAGCGCACACACCCCAAGAACCTTCCCATGTGACACCGCACACACCCCAAGAACCTTCCCATGTGACAGCGCACACACCCCAAGAACTCTCCCATGTGACAGCGCACACACCCCAAGAACCTTCCCATGTGACAGCGCACACACCCCAAGAACTCTCCCATGTGACACCGCACACACCCCAAGAACCTTCCCATGTGACAGCGCACACACCCCAAGAACTCTCCCATGTGACACCGCACACACCCCAAGAACCTTCCCATGTGACAGCGCACACACCCCAAGGGCCCTCCCATGTGACAGCGCACACACCCCAAGAACCTTCCCATGTGACAGCGCACACACCCCAAGAACCTTCCCATGTGACAGCGCACACACCCCAAGAACTCTCCCATGTGACACCGCACACACCCCAAGAACCTTCCCATGTGACAGCGCACACACCCCAAGAACTCTCCCATGTGACAGCGCACACACCCCAAGAACCTTCCCATGTGACAGCGCACACACCCCAAGAACTCTCCCATGTGACACCGCACACACCCCAAGGGCCCTCCCATGTGACAGCGCACACACCCCAAGGGCCCCACCCCCATGTGACAGCGCACACACCCCAAGAACCTTCCCATGTGACAGCGCACACACCCCAATAACCTTCCCATGTGACAGCGCACACACCCCAAGAACTCTCCCATGTAACACCGCACACACCCCAAGGGCCCTCCCATGTGACAGCGCACACACCCCAAGGGCCCTCCCATGTGACAGCGCACACACCCCAAGGGCCCTCCCATGTGACAGCGCACACACCCCAAGAACCCTCCCATGTGACAGCGCACACACCCCAAGAACCTTCCCATGTGACAGCGCACACACCCCAAGAACTCTCCCATGTGACAGCGCACACACCCCAAGAACCTTCCCATGTGACAGCGCACACACCCCAAGAACTCTCCCATGTGACAGCGCACACACCCCAAGAACCTTCCCATGTGACAGCGCACACACCCCAAGAACCTTCCCATGTGACAGCGCACACACCCCAAGGGCCCCACCCCCCATGTGACAGCGCACACACCCCAAGAACCTTCCCATGTGACAGCGCACACACCCCAAGGGCCCTCCCATGTGACAGCGCACACACCCCAAGAGCCCCGCCCCATGTGACAGCGCACACACCCCAAGAACCTTCCCATGTGACAGCGCACACACCCCAAGAACCCTCCCATGTGACAGCGCACACACACCCCAAGGGCCCTCCCATGTGACAGCGCACACACCCCAAGGACCCTCCCATGTGACAGCGCACACACCCCAAGAACTCTCCCATGTGACACCGCACACACCCCAAGAACTCTCCCATGTGACAGCGCACACACCCCAAGAACCTTCCCATGTGACACCGCACACACCCCAAGAACCTTCCCATGTGACAGCGCACACACCCCAAGAACTCTCCCATGTGACACCGCACACACCCCAAGAACCTTCCCATGTGACAGCGCACACACCCCAAGAACTCTCCCATGTGACAGCGCACACACCCCAAGAACCTTCCCATGTGACAGCGCACACACCCCAAGAACTCTCCCATGTGACACCGCACACACCCCAAGAACCTTCCCATGTGACACCGCACACACCCCAAGAACTCTCCCATGTGACACCGCACACACCCCAAGAACCTTCCCATGTGACAGCGCACACACCCCAAGAACCTTCCCATGTGACAGCGCACACACCCCAAGAACTCTCCCATGTGACAGCGCACACACCCCAAGAACCTTCCCATGTGACAGCGCACACACCCCAAGAACTCTCCCATGTGACACCGCACACACCCCAAGAACCTTCCCATGTGACAGCGCACACACCCCAAGAACTCTCCCATGTGACAGCGCACACACCCCAAGAACCTTCCCATGTGACAGCGCACACACCCCAAGGGCCCCACCCCCATGTGACAGCGCACACACCCCAAGAACCTTCCCATGTAACAGCGCACACACCCCAAGAACCTTCCCATGTGACAGCGCACACACCCCAAGAACTCTCCCATGTGACACCGCACACACCCCAAGGGCCCTCCCATGTGACAGCGCACACACCCCAAGGGCCCTCCCATGTGACAGCGCACACACCCCAAGGGCCCTCCCATGTGACAGCGCACACACCCCAAGAACCCTCCCATGTGACAGCGCACACACCCCAAGGGCCCTCCCATGTGACAGCGCACACACCCCAAGGGCCCTCCCATGTGACAGCGCACACACCCCAAGGGCCCTCCCATGTGACAGCGCACACACCCCAAGGGCCCTCCCATGTGACACCGCACACACCCCAAGAACCTTCCCATGTGACAGCGCACACACCCCAAGAACTCTCCCATGTGACACCGCACACACCCCAAGAACCTTCCCATGTGACAGCGCACACACCCCAAGAACTCTCCCATGTGACAGCGCACACACCCCAAGAACCTTCCCATGTGACAGCGCACACACCCCAAGGGCCCCACCCCCATGTGACAGCGCACACACCCCAAGAACCTTCCCATGTGACAGCGCACACACCCCAAGAACCTTCCCATGTGACAGCGCACACACCCCAAGAACTCTCCCATGTGACACCGCACACACCCCAAGGGCCCTCCCATGTGACAGCGCACACACCCCAAGGGCCCTCCCATGTGACAGCGCACACACCCCAAGGGCCCTCCCATGTGACAGCGCACACACCCCAAGAACCCTCCCATGTGACAGCGCACACACCCCAAGAACCTTCCCATGTGACAGCGCACACACCCCAAGAACTCTCCCATGTGACAGCGCACACACCCCAAGAACCTTCCCATGTGACAGCGCACACACCCCAAGAACTCTCCCATGTGACAGCGCACACACCCCAAGAACCTTCCCATGTGACAGCGCACACACCCCAAGAACCTTCCCATGTGACAGCGCACACACCCCAAGGGCCCCACCCCCCATGTGACAGCGCACACACCCCAAGAACTCTCCCATGTGACACCGCACACACCCCAAGAACCTTCCCATGTGACAGCGCACACACCCCAAGAACCCTCCCATGTGACAGCGCACACACCCCAAGGGCCCTCCCATGTGACAGCGCACACACCCCAAGAGCCCCGCCCCATGTGACAGCGCACACACCCCAAGAACCTTCCCATGTGACAGCGCACACACCCCAAGAACCCTCCCATGTGACAGCGCACACACACCCCAAGGGCCCTCCCATGTGACAGCGCACACACCCCAAGAGCCCCGCCCCATGTGACAGCGCACACACCCCAAGAGCCCCGCCCAATGTGACAGCGCACACACCCCAAGAGCCCCGCCTCATGTGACAGCGCACACACCCCAAGAGCCCCGCCCCCATGTGACAGCGCACACACCCCAAGAACCCTCCCATGTGACAGCGCACACGCCCCAAGGGCCCCACCCCCCATGTGACAGTGCACACACCAAGAACCCCACCCCCATGTGACAGCGCACACACCCCAAGAACCCTACCACCATGTGACAGCGCACACACCCCAAGGGCCCCATCCCCATGTGACAGCGCACACACCCCAAGAACCCCACCCCCATGTGAAAACGCACACACCCCAAGGGCCCCTCCCCCATGTGACAGCGCACACACCCCAAGAACCCTACAACCATGTGACAGCGCACACACCCCAAGGGCCCCACCCCCATGTGACAGCACACACCCCAAGGGCCCTCCCATGTGACAGCACACACACCCCAAGGGCCCCGCCCCCATGTGACAGCGCACACGCCCCAAGGGCCCCACCCCCCATGTGACAGCGCACACACCAAGAACCCCACCCCCATGTGACAGCGCACACACCCTAAGAACCCCACCGCCATGTGACAGCGCACACACCCCAAGGGCCCCACCCCCATGTGACAGCGCACACACCCCAAGAACTCTCCCATGTGACAGCGCACACACACCCCAAGAACCCTCCCATGTGACAGCGCACACACCCCAAGAACCTTCCCATGTGACAGCGCACACACCCCAAGAACCTTCCCATGTGACAGCGCACACACCCCAAGAACCCTCCCATATGACAGCGCACACACACCCCAAGAACCCTCCCATGTGACAGCGCACACACCCCAAGGGCCCCACCCCCCATGTGACAGCGCACACACCCCAAGAACTCTCCCATGTGACACCGCACACACCCCAAGAACCTTCCCATGTGACAGCGCACACACCCCAAGAACCCTCCCATGTGACAGCGCACACACCCCAAGGGCCCTCCCATGTGACAGCGCACACACCCCAAGAGCCCCGCCCCATGTGACAGCGCACACACCCCAAGAACCTTCCCATGTGACAGCGCACACACCCCAAGAACCCTCCCATGTGACAGCGCACACACCCCAAGGGCCCTCCCATGTGACAGCGCACACACCCCAAGAGCCCCGCCCCATGTGACAGCGCACACACCCCAAGAGCCCCGCCAATGTGACAGCGCACACACCCCAAGAGCCCCGCCTCATGTGACAGCGCACACACCCCAAGAGCCCCGCCCCCCTGTGACAGCGCACACACCCCAAGAACCCTCCCATGTGACAGCGCACACGCCCCAAGGGCCCCACCTCCCATGTGACAGTGCACACACCAAGAACCCCACCCCCATGTGACAGCGCACACACCCCAAGAACCCTACCACCATGTGACAGCGCACACACCCCAAGGGCCCCATCCCCATGTGACAGCGCACACACCCCAAGAACCCCACCCCCATGTGAAAACGCACACACCCCAAGGGCCCCTCCCCCATGTGACAGCGCACACACCCCAAGAACCCTACCACCATGTGACAGCGCACACACCCCAAGGGCCCCACCCCCATGTGACAGCACACACCCCAAGGGCCCTCCCATGTGACAGCACACACACCCCAAGGGCCCCGCCCCCATGTGACAGCGCACACGCCCCAAGGGCCCCACCCCCCATGTGACAGCGCACACACCAAGAACCCCACCCCCATGTGACAGCGCACACACCCTAAGAACCCCACCGCCATGTGACAGCGCACACACCCCAAGGGCCCCACCCCCATGTGACAGCGCACACACCCCAAGAACCTTCCCATGTGACAGCGCACACACCCCAAGAACCCTCCCATGTGACAGCGCACACACCCCAAGAACCCTCCCATGTGACAGCGCACACACCCCAAGAACCTTCCCATGTGACAGCGCACACACCCCAAGAACCTTCCCATGTGACAGCGCACACACCCCAAGAACCCTCCCATGTGACAGCGCACACACCCCAAGAACCCTCCCATGTGACAGCGCACACACCCCAAGGGCCCTCCCATGTGACAGCGCACACACCCCAAGAACCTTCCCATGTGACAGCGCACACACCCCAAGAACCCTCCCATGTGACAGCGCACACACCCCAAGAACCCTCCCATGTGACAGCGCACACACCCCAAGAACCTTCCCATGTGACAGCGCACACACCCCAAGAACCCTCCCATGTGACAGCGCACACACCCCAAGAACCCTCCCATGTGACAGCGCACACACCCCAAGAACCTTCCCATGTGACAGCGCACACACCCCAAGAACCCTCCCATGTGACAGCGCACACACCCCAAGGGCCCTCCCATGTGACAGCGCACACACCCCAAGGGCCCTCCCATGTGACAGCGCACACACCCCAAGGGCCCTCCCATGTGACAGCGCACACACCCCAAGGGCCCTCCCATGTGACAGCGCACACACCCCAAGAACCCTCCCATGTGACAGCGCACACACCCCAAGAACCCTCCCATGTGACAGCGCACACACCCCAAGAACCTTCCCATGTGACAGCGCACACACCCCAAGGGCCCTCCCATGTGACAGCGCACACACCCCAAGGGCCCTCCCATGTGACAGCGCACACACCCCAAGAACCCTCCCATGTGACAGCGCACACACCCCAAGAACTCTCCCATGTGACAGCGCACACACCCCAAGGGCCCTCCCATGTGACAGCGCACACACCCCAAGGGCCCTCCCATGTGACAGCGCACACACCCCAAGAACCCTCCCATGTGACAGCGCACACACCCCAAGAACCCTCCCATGTGACAGCGCACACACCCCAAGAACCTTCCCATGTGACAGCGCACACACCCCAAGAACCCTCCCATGTGACAGCGCACACACCCCAAGAACCTTCCCATGTGACAGCGCACACACCCCAAGAACTCTCCCATGTGACAGCGCACACACCCCAAGAACCTTCCCATGTGACAGCGCACACACCCCAAGAACCCTCCCATGTGACAGCGCACACACCCCAAGAACCTTCCCATGTGACAGCGCACACACCCCAAGAACCTTCCCATGTGACAGCGCACACACCCCAAGGGCCCTCCCATGTGACAGCGCACACACCCCAAGGACCCTCCCATGTGACAGCGCACACACCCCAAGAACTCTCCCATGTGACACCGCACACACCCCAAGAACTCTCCCATGTGACAGCGCACACACCCCAAGAACCTTCCCATGTGACACCGCACACACCCCAAGAACCTTCCCATGTGACAGCGCACACACCCCAAGAACTCTCCCATGTGACAGCGCACACACCCCAAGAACCTTCCCATGTGACAGCGCACACACCCCAAGAACTCTCCCATGTGACACCGCACACACCCCAAGAACCTTCCCATGTGACAGCGCACACACCCCAAGAACTCTCCCATGTGACACCGCACACACCCCAAGAACCTTCCCATGTGACAGCGCACACACCCCAAGGGCCCTCCCATGTGACAGCGCACACACCCCAAGAACCTTCCCATGTGACAGCGCACACACCCCAAGAACCTTCCCATGTGACAGCGCACACACCCCAAGAACTCTCCCATGTGACACCGCACACACCCCAAGAACCTTCCCATGTGACAGCGCACACACCCCAAGAACTCTCCCATGTGACAGCGCACACACCCCAAGAACCTTCCCATGTGACAGCGCACACACCCCAAGAACTCTCCCATGTGACACCGCACACACCCCAAGGGCCCTCCCATGTGACAGCGCACACACCCCAAGGGCCCCACCCCCATGTGACAGCGCACACACCCCAAGAACCTTCCCATGTGACAGCGCACACACCCCAAGAACCTTCCCATGTGACAGCGCACACACCCCAAGAACTCTCCCATGTAACACCGCACACACCCCAAGGGCCCTCCCATGTGACAGCGCACACACCCCAAGGGCCCTCCCATGTGACAGCGCACACACCCCAAGGGCCCTCCCATGTGACAGCGCACACACCCCAAGAACCCTCCCATGTGACAGCGCACACACCCCAAGAACCTTCCCATGTGACAGCGCACACACCCCAAGAACTCTCCCATGTGACAGCGCACACACCCCAAGAACCTTCCCATGTGACAGCGCACACACCCCAAGAACTCTCCCATGTGACAGCGCACACACCCCAAGAACCTTCCCATGTGACAGCGCACACACCCCAAGAACCTTCCCATGTGACAGCGCACACACCCCAAGGGCCCCACCCCCCATGTGACAGCGCACACACCCCAAGAACCTTCCCATGTGACAGCGCACACACCCCAAGGGCCCTCCCATGTGACAGCGCACACACCCCAAGAGCCCCGCCCCATGTGACAGCGCACACACCCCAAGAACCTTCCCATGTGACAGCGCACACACCCCAAGAACCCTCCCATGTGACAGCGCACACACACCCCAAGGGCCCTCCCATGTGACAGCGCACACACCCCAAGGACCCTCCCATGTGACAGCGCACACACCCCAAGAACTCTCCCATGTGACACCGCACACACCCCAAGAACTCTCCCATGTGACAGCGCACACACCCCAAGAACCTTCCCATGTGACACCGCACACACCCCAAGAACCTTCCCATGTGACAGCGCACACACCCCAAGAACTCTCCCATGTGACACCGCACACACCCCAAGAACCTTCCCATGTGACAGCGCACACACCCCAAGAACTCTCCCATGTGACAGCGCACACACCCCAAGAACCTTCCCATGTGACAGCGCACACACCCCAAGAACTCTCCCATGTGACACCGCACACACCCCAAGAACCTTCCCATGTGACACCGCACACACCCCAAGAACTCTCCCATGTGACACCGCACACACCCCAAGAACCTTCCCATGTGACAGCGCACACACCCCAAGAACCTTCCCATGTGACAGCGCACACACCCCAAGAACTCTCCCATGTGACAGCGCACACACCCCAAGAACCTTCCCATGTGACAGCGCACACACCCCAAGAACTCTCCCATGTGACACCGCACACACCCCAAGAACCTTCCCATGTGACAGCGCACACACCCCAAGAACTCTCCCATGTGACAGCGCACACACCCCAAGAACCTTCCCATGTGACAGCGCACACACCCCAAGGGCCCCACCCCCATGTGACAGCGCACACACCCCAAGAACCTTCCCATGTAACAGCGCACACACCCCAAGAACCTTCCCATGTGACAGCGCACACACCCCAAGAACTCTCCCATGTGACACCGCACACACCCCAAGGGCCCTCCCATGTGACAGCGCACACACCCCAAGGGCCCTCCCATGTGACAGCGCACACACCCCAAGGGCCCTCCCATGTGACAGCGCACACACCCCAAGAACCCTCCCATGTGACAGCGCACACACCCCAAGGGCCCTCCCATGTGACAGCGCACACACCCCAAGGGCCCTCCCATGTGACAGCGCACACACCCCAAGGGCCCTCCCATGTGACAGCGCACACACCCCAAGAACCCTCCCATGTGACAGCGCACACACCCCAAGAACCTTCCCATGTGACAGCGCACACACCCCAAGAACTCTCCCATGTGACAGCGCACACACCCCAAGAACCTTCCCATGTGACAGCGCACACACCCCAAGAACTCTCCCATGTGACACCGCACACACCCCAAGAACCTTCCCATGTGACAGCGCACACACCCCAAGAACTCTCCCATGTGACAGCGCACACACCCCAAGAACCTTCCCATGTGACAGCGCACACACCCCAAGGGCCCCACCCCCATGTGACAGCGCACACACCCCAAGAACCTTCCCATGTGACAGCGCACACACCCCAAGAACCTTCCCATGTGACAGCGCACACACCCCAAGAACTCTCCCATGTGACACCGCACACACCCCAAGGGCCCTCCCATGTGACAGCGCACACACCCCAAGGGCCCTCCCATGTGACAGCGCACACACCCCAAGGGCCCTCCCATGTGACAGCGCACACACCCCAAGAACCCTCCCATGTGACAGCGCACACACCCCAAGAACCTTCCCATGTGACAGCGCACACACCCCAAGAACTCTCCCATGTGACAGCGCACACACCCCAAGAACCTTCCCATGTGACAGCGCACACACCCCAAGAACTCTCCCATGTGACAGCGCACACACCCCAAGAACCTTCCCATGTGACAGCGCACACACCCCAAGAACCTTCCCATGTGACAGCGCACACACCCCAAGGGCCCCACCCCCCATGTGACAGCGCACACACCCCAAGAACTCTCCCATGTGACACCGCACACACCCCAAGAACCTTCCCATGTGACAGCGCACACACCCCAAGAACCCTCCCATGTGACAGCGCACACACCCCAAGGGCCCTCCCATGTGACAGCGCACACACCCCAAGAGCCCCGCCCCATGTGACAGCGCACACACCCCAAGAACCTTCCCATGTGACAGCGCACACACCCCAAGAACCCTCCCATGTGACAGCGCACACACACCCCAAGGGCCCTCCCATGTGACAGCGCACACACCCCAAGAGCCCCGCCCCATGTGACAGCGCACACACCCCAAGAGCCCCGCCCAATGTGACAGCGCACACACCCCAAGAGCCCCGCCTCATGTGACAGCGCACACACCCCAAGAGCCCCGCCCCCATGTGACAGCGCACACACCCCAAGAACCCTCCCATGTGACAGCGCACACGCCCCAAGGGCCCCACCCCCCATGTGACAGTGCACACACCAAGAACCCCACCCCCATGTGACAGCGCACACACCCCAAGAACCCTACCACCATGTGACAGCGCACACACCCCAAGGGCCCCATCCCCATGTGACAGCGCACACACCCCAAGAACCCCACCCCCATGTGAAAACGCACACACCCCAAGGGCCCCTCCCCCATGTGACAGCGCACACACCCCAAGAACCCTACAACCATGTGACAGCGCACACACCCCAAGGGCCCCACCCCCATGTGACAGCACACACCCCAAGGGCCCTCCCATGTGACAGCACACACACCCCAAGGGCCCCGCCCCCATGTGACAGCGCACACGCCCCAAGGGCCCCACCCCCCATGTGACAGCGCACACACCAAGAACCCCACCCCCATGTGACAGCGCACACACCCTAAGAACCCCACCGCCATGTGACAGCGCACACACCCCAAGGGCCCCACCCCCATGTGACAGCGCACACACCCCAAGAACTCTCCCATGTGACAGCGCACACACACCCCAAGAACCCTCCCATGTGACAGCGCACACACCCCAAGAACCTTCCCATGTGACACCGCACACACCCCAAGAACCTTCCCATGTGACAGCGCACACACCCCAAGAACTCTCCCATGTGACACCGCACACACCCCAAGAACCTTCCCATGTGACAGCGCACACACCCCAAGAACTCTCCCATGTGACAGCGCACACACCCCAAGAACCTTCCCATGTGACAGCGCACACACCCCAAGAACTCTCCCATGTGACACCGCACACACCCCAAGAACCTTCCCATGTGACACCGCACACACCCCAAGAACTCTCCCATGTGACACCGCACACACCCCAAGAACCTTCCCATGTGACAGCGCACACACCCCAAGAACCTTCCCATGTGACAGCGCACACACCCCAAGAACTCTCCCATGTGACAGCGCACACACCCCAAGAACCTTCCCATGTGACAGCGCACACACCCCAAGAACTCTCCCATGTGACACCGCACACACCCCAAGAACCTTCCCATGTGACAGCGCACACACCCCAAGAACTCTCCCATGTGACAGCGCACACACCCCAAGAACCTTCCCATGTGACAGCGCACACACCCCAAGGGCCCCACCCCCATGTGACAGCGCACACACCCCAAGAACCTTCCCATGTAACAGCGCACACACCCCAAGAACCTTCCCATGTGACAGCGCACACACCCCAAGAACTCTCCCATGTGACACCGCACACACCCCAAGGGCCCTCCCATGTGACAGCGCACACACCCCAAGGGCCCTCCCATGTGACAGCGCACACACCCCAAGGGCCCTCCCATGTGACAGCGCACACACCCCAAGAACCCTCCCATGTGACAGCGCACACACCCCAAGGGCCCTCCCATGTGACAGCGCACACACCCCAAGGGCCCTCCCATGTGACAGCGCACACACCCCAAGGGCCCTCCCATGTGACAGCGCACACACCCCAAGAACCCTCCCATGTGACAGCGCACACACCCCAAGAACCTTCCCATGTGACAGCGCACACACCCCAAGAACTCTCCCATGTGACAGCGCACACACCCCAAGAACCTTCCCATGTGACAGCGCACACACCCCAAGAACTCTCCCATGTGACACCGCACACACCCCAAGAACCTTCCCATGTGACAGCGCACACACCCCAAGAACTCTCCCATGTGACAGCGCACACACCCCAAGAACCTTCCCATGTGACAGCGCACACACCCCAAGGGCCCCACCCCCATGTGACAGCGCACACACCCCAAGAACCTTCCCATGTGACAGCGCACACACCCCAAGAACCTTCCCATGTGACAGCGCACACACCCCAAGAACTCTCCCATGTGACACCGCACACACCCCAAGGGCCCTCCCATGTGACAGCGCACACACCCCAAGGGCCCTCCCATGTGACAGCGCACACACCCCAAGGGCCCTCCCATGTGACAGCGCACACACCCCAAGAACCCTCCCATGTGACAGCGCACACACCCCAAGAACCTTCCCATGTGACAGCGCACACACCCCAAGAACTCTCCCATGTGACAGCGCACACACCCCAAGAACCTTCCCATGTGACAGCGCACACACCCCAAGAACTCTCCCATGTGACAGCGCACACACCCCAAGAACCTTCCCATGTGACAGCGCACACACCCCAAGAACCTTCCCATGTGACAGCGCACACACCCCAAGGGCCCCACCCCCCATGTGACAGCGCACACACCCCAAGAACTCTCCCATGTGACACCGCACACACCCCAAGAACCTTCCCATGTGACAGCGCACACACCCCAAGAACCCTCCCATGTGACAGCGCACACACCCCAAGGGCCCTCCCATGTGACAGCGCACACACCCCAAGAGCCCCGCCCCATGTGACAGCGCACACACCCCAAGAACCTTCCCATGTGACAGCGCACACACCCCAAGAACCCTCCCATGTGACAGCGCACACACACCCCAAGGGCCCTCCCATGTGACAGCGCACACACCCCAAGAGCCCCGCCCCATGTGACAGCGCACACACCCCAAGAGCCCCGCCCAATGTGACAGCGCACACACCCCAAGAGCCCCGCCTCATGTGACAGCGCACACACCCCAAGAGACCCGCCCCCATGTGACAGCGCACACACCCCAAGAACCCTCCCATGTGACAGCGCACACGCCCCAAGGGCCCCACCCCCCATGTGACAGTGCACACACCAAGAACCCCACCCCCATGTGACAGCGCACACACCCCAAGAACCCTACCACCATGTGACAGCGCACACACCCCAAGGGCCCCATCCCCATGTGACAGCGCACACACCCCAAGAACCCCACCCCCATGTGAAAACGCACACACCCCAAGGGCCCCTCCCCCATGTGACAGCGCACACACCCCAAGAACCCTACAACCATGTGACAGCGCACACACCCCAAGGGCCCCACCCCCATGTGACAGCACACACCCCAAGGGCCCTCCCATGTGACAGCACACACACCCCAAGGGCCCCGCCCCCATGTGACAGCGCACACGCCCCAAGGGCCCCACCCCCCATGTGACAGCGCACACACCAAGAACCCCACCCCCATGTGACAGCGCACACACCCTAAGAACCCCACCGCCATGTGACAGCGCACACACCCCAAGGGCCCCACCCCCATGTGACAGCGCACACACCCCAAGAACTCTCCCATGTGACAGCGCACACACACCCCAAGAACCCTCCCATGTGACAGCGCACACACCCCAAGAACCTTCCCATGTGACAGCGCACACACCCCAAGAACCTTCCCATGTGACAGCGCACACACCCCAAGAACCCTCCCATATGACAGCGCACACACACCCCAAGAACCCTCCCATGTGACAGCGCACACACCCCAAGGGCCCCACCCCCCATGTGACAGCGCACACACCCCAAGAACTCTCCCATGTGACACCGCACACACCCCAAGAACCTTCCCATGTGACAGCGCACACACCCCAAGAACCCTCCCATGTGACAGCGCACACACCCCAAGGGCCCTCCCATGTGACAGCGCACACACCCCAAGAGCCCCGCCCCATGTGACAGCGCACACACCCCAAGAACCTTCCCATGTGACAGCGCACACACCCCAAGAACCCTCCCATGTGACAGCGCACACACCCCAAGGGCCCTCCCATGTGACAGCGCACACACCCCAAGAGCCCCGCCCCATGTGACAGCGCACACACCCCAAGAGCCCCGCCCAATGTGACAGCGCACACACCCCAAGAGCCCCGCCTCATGTGACAGCGCACACACCCCAAGAGCCCCGCCCCCCTGTGACAGCGCACACACCCCAAGAACCCTCCCATGTGACAGCGCACACGCCCCAAGGGCCCCACCTCCCATGTGACAGTGCACACACCAAGAACCCCACCCCCATGTGACAGCGCACACACCCCAAGAACCCTACCACCATGTGACAGCGCACACACCCCAAGGGCCCCATCCCCATGTGACAGCGCACACACCCCAAGAACCCCACCCCCATGTGAAAACGCACACACCCCAAGGGCCCCTCCCCCATGTGACAGCGCACACACCCCAAGAACCCTACCACCATGTGACAGCGCACACACCCCAAGGGCCCCACCCCCATGTGACAGCACACACCCCAAGGGCCCTCCCATGTGACAGCACACACACCCCAAGGGCCCCGCCCCCATGTGACAGCGCACACGCCCCAAGGGCCCCACCCCCCATGTGACAGCGCACACACCAAGAACCCCACCCCCATGTGACAGCGCACACACCCTAAGAACCCCACCGCCATGTGACAGCGCACACACCCCAAGGGCCCCACCCCCATGTGACAGCGCACACACCCCAAGAACTCTCCCATGTGACAGCGCACACACACCCCAAGAACCCTCCCATGTGACAGCGCACACACACCCCAAGAACCCTCCCATGTGACAGCGCACACACACCCCAAGAACCCTCCCATGTGACAGCGCACACACCCCAAGGGCCCCACCCCCATGTGACAGCGCACACACCCCAAGAACCCTCCCATGTGACAACGCACACACCCCAAGAACCCTCCCATGTGACAGCGCACACACCCCAAGGGCCCTCCCATGTGACAGCGCACACACCCCAAGAGCCCTCCCATGTGACAGCGCACACACCCCAAGAACCTTCCCATGTGACAGCGCACACACCCCAAGAACCCTCCCATGTGACAACGCACACACCCCAAGAACCCTCCCATGTGACAGCGCACACACCCCAAGGGCCCTCCCATGTGACAGCGCACACACCCCAAGAGCCCCGCCCCCATGTGACAGCGCACACACCCCAAGAACCCTCCCATGTGACAGCGCACACACCCCAAGAACCTTCCCATGTGACAGCGCACACACCCCAAGAACCTTCCCATGTGACAGCGCACACACCCCAAGAACCCTCCCATGTGACAGCGCACACACACCCCAAGAGCCCCGCCCCATGTGACAGCGCACACACACCCCAAGAGCCCCGCCCCATGTGACAGCGCACACACCCCAAGAGCCCCGCCCAATGTGACAGCGCACACACCCCAAGAGCCCCGCCCCCATGTGACAGCACACACACCCCAAGAGCCCCGCCCCATGTGACAGCGCACACACCCCAAGAGCCCCGCCCCCATGTGACAGCGCACACACCCCAAGAACCGTCCCATGTGACAGCGCACACACCCCAAGAACCCTCCCATGTGACAGCGCACACGCCCCAAGGGCCCCACCCCCCGTGTGACAGTGCACACACCAAGAACCCCATCCCCATGTGACAGCGCACACACCCCAAGAACCCTACCACCATGTGACAGCGCACACACCCCAAGGGCCCCATCCCCATGTGACAGCGCACACACCCCAAGAACCCTCCCCCATGTGACAGCGCACACACCCCAAGAACCTTCCCATGTGACAGCGCACACACCCCAAGAACCCTCCCATGTGACAGCGCACACACCCCAAGAACCTTCCCATGTGACAGCGCACACACCCCAAGAACCCTCCCATGTGACAGCGCACACACACCCCAAGAGCCCCGCCCCATGTGACAGCGCACACACCCCAAGAGCCCCGCCCAATGTGACAGCGCACACACCCCAAGAGCCCCGCCCCCATGTGACAGCGCACACACCCCAAGAGCCCCGCCCCCATGTGACAGCGCACACACCCCAAGAGCCCCGCCCCCATGTGACAGCGCACACACCCCAAGAACCCTCCCATGTGACAGCGCACACACCCCAAGAACCTTCCCATGTGACAGCGCACACACCCCAAGAACCTTCCCATGTGACAGCGCACACACCCCAAGAACCCTCCCATGTGACAGCGCACACACACCCCAAGAGCCCCGCCCCATGTGACAGCGCACACACCCCAAGAGCCCCGCCCAATGTGACAGCGAACACACCCCAAGAGCCCCGCCCCCATGTGACAGCACACACACCCCAAGAGCCCCGCCCCATGTGACAGCGCACACACCCCAAGAGCCCCGCCCCCATGTGACAGCGCACACACCCCAAGAACCCTCCCATGTGACAGCGCACACGCCCCAAGGGCCCCACCCCCCATGTGACAGCGCACACACCCCAAGAACCCCACCCCCATGTGAAAACGCACACACCCCAAGGGCCCCTCCCCCATGTGACAGCGCACACACCCCAAGGGCCCCACCCCCATGTGACAGCACACACCCCAAGGGCCCTCCCATGTGACAGCACACACACCCCAAGGGCCCCGCCCCCATGTGACAGCGCACACGCCCCAAGGGCCCCACCCCCCATGTGACAGCGCACACACCAAGAACCCCACCCCCATGTGACAGCGCACACACCCTAAGAACCCCACCGCCATGTGACAGCGCACACACCCCAAGGGCCCCACCCCCATGTGACAGCGCACACACCCCAAGAACCCCGCCCCCATGTGACAGCGCACACACCCCAAGAACACCACCACCATGTGACAGCGTACACACCCCAAGGGCCCCACCCCCATGTGACAGCGCACACACCCCAAGGGCCCCACCCCCATGTGACAGCGCACACACCCGAAGGGCCCCGCCCCCATGTGACAGCGCACACACCCCAAGAACCCCGCCCCATGTGACAGCGCACACACCCCAAGGGCCCCTCCCCCATGTGACATTGCACACACCCCAAGAACCCCACCGCCATGTGACAGCGCACACACCCCAAGGGCCCCACCTCCATGTGACAGCGCACACACCCCAAGAACCCCACCGCCCACCGCCATGTGACAGCGCACACGCCCCCCCATGTGACAGCGCACACACCCCAAGGGCCCCCCCATGTGACAGCGCACACACCCCAAGGGCCCCGCCCCCATGTGACAGCGCACACACCCCAAGGGCCCCCCCATGTGACAGCGCACACACCCTAAGAACCCCACTGCCATGTGAGAGCGCACACACCCCAAGGGCCCCCCCATGTGACAGCGCACACACCCCAAGAACCCCACCCCCCATGTGACAGCGCACACACCCCAAGGGCCCCGCCCCCCATGTGACAGCGCACACACCCCAAGGGCCCCCCCATGTGACAGCGCACACGCCCCAAGGGCCCCACCCCCCATGTGACAGCGCACACACCCCAAGAACCCCACCCCCATGTGAAAATGCACACACCCCAAGGGCCCCTCCCCCATGTGACAGCGCACACACCCCAAGGGCCCCACCCCCATGTGACAGCACACACCCCAAGGGCCCTCCCATGTGACAGCACACACACCCCAAGGGCCCCGCCCCCATGTGACAGCGCACACGACCCAAGGGCCCCACCCCCCATGTGACAGCGCACACACCAAGAACCCCACCCCCATGTGACAGCGCACACACCCTAAGAACCCCACCGCCATGTGACAGCGCACACACCCCAAGGGCCCCACCCCCATGTGACAGCGCACACACCCCAAGAACCCCGCCCCCATGTGACAGCGCACACACCCCAAGAACACCACCACCATGTAACAGCGTACACACCCCAAGGGCCCCACCCCCATGTGACAGCGCACACACCCCAAGGGCCCCACCCCCATGTGACAGCGCACACACCCGAAGGGCCCCGCCCCCATGTGACAGCGCACACACCCCAAGAACCCCGCCCCATGTGACAGCGCACACACCCCAAGGGCCCCTCCCCCATGTGACATCGCACACACCCCAAGAACCCCACCGCCATGTGACAGCGCACACACCCCAAGGGCCCCACCTCCATGTGACAGCGCACACACCCCAAGAACCCCACCGCCCACTGCCATGTGACAGCGCACACGCCCCCCCATGTGACAGCGCACACACCCCAAGGGCCCCCCCATGTGACAGCGCACACACCCCAAGGGCCCCGCCCCCATGTGACAGCGCACACACCCCAAGGGCCCCCCCATGTGACAGCGCACACACCCTAAGAACCCCACTGCCATGTGAGAGCGCACACACCCCAAGGGCCCCCCCATGTGACAGCGCACACACCCCAAGAACCCCACCCCCCATGTGACAGCGCACACACCCCAAGGGCCCCGCCCCCCATGTGACAGCGCACACACCCCAAGGGCCCCCCCATGTGAGAGTGCACACACCCCAAGGGCCCCCCCAGTGACAGCGCACAGCCTAAAGGACCCGCCCCCATGTGACAGCGCACACACCCTAAGGGCCCTCCCCCTATGTGACAGTGCACAGCCTAAAGGACCGCCCCCATGTGACAGCGCACACACCCCAAGGGCCCCACCCCCCATGTGACAGCGCACAGCCTAAAGGACCCCACCTCCCATGTGACAGCGCACACCCCCCAAGGGCCCCACCCCCTATGTGACAGTGCACAGCCTGAAGGACCCCACCCCCATGTGACAGCGCACAACCTGAAGGACCCGCCCCCACGTGACAGCGCACAGCTTGAAGGACCCGCCTGCACGTGACAGTGCACAGCCTGAAGGACCCGCCCCCACGTGACAGTGCACAACCTGAAGGACCTGCCCCCTCGTGACTGTATTATGAGAGACTGTCATAAGTATGCCCATACCAGGTACTTCCTGGCAGTCTGGCAGGGAAGGGGGACTAGTAGCAGCAGACATGGGCTACACACAGAATCTGTTACTGTCAAGTGAATGGGCTGCCCTGTGTGACACACGGAAACCCATGTGACTTGCGCCTTTAAAATTGCTAGTGGGAACCTGTGTGAATGGGGCCTAATAATGAGATTTATCAGTCACAGTAGATTGTTTGCTCCATAAACTGACAGGTCTGGTCATCAGGGAATCAAATGTTTTATTGCACACAGAAAATATTAGGTATACGTTCTCTGGCCCTGTCAGTATACTCTGTACAGGCACATTCATAGATGTCAGCAGACTGGGTTGATTTTGAGGAGTTTATCATCATCTGGTGGCACTTTTCATACATTTCCACCATGTGTTGATACGATTTTGTTAATCATCTGGTATCAGCTGAGTAATGTATTTAGTGTGCCCCCTGCTGGATTCCCCCTGGAAATACATGAAAACCTGAGATTTACAAAATCACTTCACTCTGTATAAAGCTGGTCATGCATGTAGATTTTAAAGGCTGAATGAAAAGCATATAACAGATTCCCCCATCCATGCTTTAGCCCAGGTTCACAGCTGTGGGAATGAAGCCGTGCGAGTTCGGCTGAACCAGTGTTCATTTTGGCAGCAAGTTTCGATTTAGTTTTAGTCTAATGCCCTGTACACAGGGTCGGATTTTCCGATGGAAAAAGTGCGATCGGATTGTGTTGTCGAAAATTCCGATCGTGCGTGGGCTCCATTGGACTTTTTCTGTCAGAATTTCCCACAAAGTTTGAGAGCAGGCTATAAAATTTTCCGACAACAAAATCCAATCGGTTAAATGCCGATCGTGTGTACACAAATCCGACGCACAAAGTGCCACGCATGCTCAGAATAAATTAAAAGATATTGGCTACTGCCCCGTCCCGACGTACATGTTTTACATCACCGCGTTCAGAACGATCGGATTTTCTGACAACTTTGTGCGACCGTGTGTATGCAAGACAAGTTTAAGCCAACTTCCTTCGGAAAAAAATCATGGATTTTGTTGTCGGAATGTCCGATCAATGTCCGACCGTGTGTACAGGGCCTTAGTCTTAGGACTAAAATTGCATTTTAGTTTTAGCCCCATTTTAGTTTTCTGCAATTGTTTTAGTCGTATTTAGTTGATTAAATCTCCTGTACATTTTAGTCGACTAAAACTCATTTTAGTCATCTAAAATCGAATGCATGTAATTAAATTGTAATGCATTAGTGAACGTTTCTCTACAATTTCCAAACTCATTATATACTATTATTGAAGTCAAATTCCAATTTTGTTTTAGTCTTTTGACTAAAATGGCACTTTTAGTTTTTGTCGTATTTTAGTCATCTCAATTGTTTTAGTTTTAGTCGTATTTTAGCCGACTAAAATAGTATTCATTTAGTCGACTTTAATGTTTTAGTCATTTTAGTCGACAAAATTAACACTGGGCTGAACTCGCACCATTTCACTCCCACACGTCAGTCCCGATTTCAGCGGCGATTTCACAGACATCTATGCCGGTTTCTGCACAGATGGCAATGGAAATTGCACCCCGAAATCACAAAAAGTATTACAGAAACTACTTTTTGAAATTGGTGCCGTGCCGCAAATGTCGCACCGATTAGGACGGTGCCATTGCCGCCGATTTGACATGTCAAAACGCACCAATGTGAACCAGGGCTGACAGCATGAATGGACAGCTCTCCTGCTGCGGCTATTGCAGTGTGACTGATGAGCAGAATCTGCATCTGATTGGATGTTTAGTTGACAGTTTTCCATCTGGATTCTTCCATTTTTCAATTGAGAGACGTCTACTGGGCAGTGAGAAGATTGTAGCTGGCTCCTGACGGCTTATAAATGGTATTAAACCCAAAAACAAAAATGTCATATACTGCAGTTTACCAATTCACTGGTCTACAAAGAGCCTCGGAATGGAAAGTAGCTACATTTTACCAGAATTGAGTCACTAATAAAGAAAATTAAGTCCTGAGTATTAATTGGCTCCAGTTTCCAAGATACAGTTTCAGGTCAAAATTACATCAAAATAATTCAAAATTCCGAGGGGGGTGTGAGATTACGCTTTATAACTTTTCTGAAAAATGTGATATAGCAATGAGAATGGTGCCACACCAATCATTAAAAATGTATATTTTATTGATACCAAAAGTTAAAGTTTGGGTCCGCTGACATCGACCTGCTCATCGTCTTTATCATCATCTGAGTCTAGAGAGTAGGATTCTGGTGGATCTGGAATCGGCAAGTTCTCACCATGGGGTAAAGGATGCAGTTACATAGTTTTTTTTTTTTTTTTATCCAAAGAAAAGTTTATTAAGTTCAACATATACAGACATATCCACACGCACAGTTACAATGCATATTATGCAAAATCTCTTTACATAATGGCTGTAATTCCATAATAAGTAAGGCACAACATGCTCTAATCTAGCCCTCTACTTCTTGCTCCTCCCGTGTTTCCCTGTGACCCATCGTCTTTTTCCAGTTTGACCAATAAACTGTACCAGTGCAATTAACCAGCATTCAAACCCAACAATCTACCCATCACTAGATCCACCGGGACCAGTCTAGGTACATCCAGCCACGGGCCCCAAAGTTTTTCAAACTTTCGGGAGCATCCCCTAGGTTTATATACCATTTCTCCAATCTGATCATATTCCCAACTGCGGAAATCCATTCCTTAACTGTGGGAGGGTCCTCTGAAATCCAGTGGAGCATTATCATCTTACGTGCTAACAGTAGGGTTCTGGTAACTGCTGTTCTGACGCTCTCCAATATATTTGACAAACAGTGTTTTGGGTCAGTAGGCATAGAGATCTGAAATACCCTGTTTATGGTGTCCACCACTCCACTCCAATAGGAATGAAGCTTCGGGCACCTCCACAGTAGGTGGATCAGATCGCCATGATCCCTTTTGCATCTAGTGCACATTGGAGTAGGTCTGAGACCCATTTTATGCAATCTATGTGGAGTATAATACACCTTCAGAATGAGATATAGTTGTGGAGTATAATACACCTTCAGAACGAGATATAGTTATGTTAGCCTCTGCGATACATTTGCAGTTACATAGTTAGCAAGGTTGAATAAAGACACCAGTCCATCCAGAGTGAGTGTCTACAATTGTCCCTATCCCCGTACATTGTGTCTCATTAACCACTTGCTTACTGGGCACTTCAACCCCCCTCCTGCCCAGACCAATTTTGAGCTTTCAGCACTGTCGCACTTTGAATGACAATTGCGCGGTCATACAACACTGTACCCAAATGAAATTTTTATAATTTTTTTCCCACAAATAGAGCTTTCTTTTGGTGGTATTTGATCACATCTGGGATTTTTATTTTTTGCTAAACAAACAAAAAAAGATGGACATTTTTGAAAAAAAAAAAATCATGTTTAATAGTTTGTTATAAAATTTTGCAAACAGGTAATTTTTCTCCTTCATTGATATGCGCTGATGAGGCAGCACTGGTGGGCACTGATAGGCTGCACTGATGGGCACGGATAGGCACAGATAAGGCGGCACTGATGGGCACAGTTAAGGCGGCACTGATAGGCACAGTTAAGGCGGCACTGATGGGGACAGATAAGGCGGCACTGATGGGGACAGATAAGGCGGCACTGATGGCCACGGATGGGTGGCACGGATGGGTGGCACAGATGGGTGGCACAGATGGGTGGCACGGATGGGTGGCACGGATGGGTGGCACGAATGGGTGGCACGAATGGGTGGCACGGATGGGTGGCACGGATAGGTACCACGGATGGGGGGGCACTGATGGGTGGCACTGATGGGCACTTATGGGCACTGGTAGGTGACACTGATGGGCACTGATAGGTTGCACTGATGTGGGTGCTGATGGGTGGCACTGATGTGGGTGCTGATGGGTGGCACTGATGGGTGGTACTGATGGGTGGCACTGTGGGCACTGATGGGTGGCACTGTGGGCACTGATGGGTAGCACTGTGGGCACTGATGGGTAGCACTGTGGGCACTGATGGGTGGCGCTGATTGTTGGCACTGTGGGCACTGATGGGTGACGCTGGTGGGCACTGGTAGGCAGCACTGCTGCCTATTGCCTTGTGTTAGAAGATCGCCGTGATCGGGACTGATGTCCCGATCACGGCCGCCGGTGATCGGGTTTTTTTTTTTCCTCCTCGCGTTGTCAGCGCGAGGAGGAAAAATAGCCGATTACCGGCTCTGTTTACATCACATGATCAGCTGTCATTGGCTGACAGCTGATCATGTGGTAAGGGGTCGGGACCAACCCCTTACTCTGATCTGTGATCAGGCGAGTCTCATAGACTCGCTGATCACCGAGCGCGCCGCGCGCGCCCTGCAGGGGGCGCGCAGGCCGCTCATGCACGGGGCGACGTCAATAGACGTCGTCCCGGCAATTTAGATCCGCGCTGTTGCCGTCATTTGGCAATGGCCCGGATCTGAAGCTGTTAAAGTGGTGTTCCGGCCGAAATGATACTTTTTAAATAAAAATACCCCTATAATACACAAGCTTATTGTATTCTAGTAAAGTTAGTCTGTAAACTAAGGTCTGTTTTGTTAGTTAATAGCAGTAGTTTGTTATTTTATAAACTTACAGCAGGCCGTGGCCATCTTAAGTGTGGGCATCTGAAGCCAGACTGTATTTCTTCCTGGATCTCATCCTTGCAGATCTCGCACATGCTCAGTGCAGCACAAGCAGTGTAATAGGTTTCAGGTCAGGTTTCCATAGCAACGGCAGTGTCAGAGGAAGTTGCCGCCCCTTCCCAGAAGGCATTGCAAACAGGAAATGATGCGATGGGCCAGGGAGGAGGAAGTGAAAAATAAATACAGCAGATATACAGTAGGTGCTGAGAAAAAAAAATATATATATCCAATTTGTTTACAGTGCACAGTTTAGTGAGGGATGCTGAAGAGTTGTAAAGTGGGTGGAACTCCACTTTAAGATGCTCATCTATTATATCATTATTTATTTAAGGTACCCATATAGAGCTGTCAATTTACACAGCACTCCACACATACATTGCTCCCTACCCTCAAGGAGCCCACAATCCAAGGTCCCCAACTCACATTCGTATACTAGGGCCAATTTTGGACAGAAGCCAATTAACCTACCAGCATGTCTTTGGAGTGTGGGAGGAAACCAGATTACCCGGAGGAAACCCACGCAGGCACAGGGAGAACATGCAAACTCCAGGCAGGTAGTGTCACCACTGTGCTGCCCAGTGCGGATGGAATGTTTGGAAATTCCACGGTCCACTTCTTTTTCTTGAGATCTCTTTTGCAATTGGGGGAACGATGCAAAAATAGCAGTCGCTACTATGATTGGTGGTTTCCCTCCACACCATTGGGACTGTGAAAGGCATGGACTTTTTCTTGTTTAGTCAATGACGCAGATGTAATGCAACAATAACGAGGGGCCAAACTCCTGTCCTAATCCCCTATTTTGCATCCAAAATATAGGTGGTATGCCCTTTTCTACCACTGCCGTCATACTGCGCTTTTGAGATGCAAATGTAACCCCGCCACAAATGTAGCCAAAGTTATCTGCGTTTTTTAGGCCCCTTTCACACTAGTGCGACTTTGGACATCAGAGTCACATGACAAGTGGTACCTCATGATTCCCAAAGATAACCATTCATATATGTGCGACTTCAAAGTAGTTCCTGTACTACTTTGCTGCGACTTTGATGCGAGTTGAGGTCCATAGACCTCAAGTTTACACAGGAATTCCATGAAATTGCGGCAAAATCGCACAACGCTCAAGTCGCAGCAGCGTGAAAGGGGCCTTACACAGTTTCGAGGCATCTTGGCTTCTGAGGGAAAATATGCAACTGTTCCTTGAAAATGTTAGGCAATTGGCACTTTCACAAGTCACCAGATGTAACTGGAAGATGCGTAGATCTGACCAAGACACCTTGCAATAAAAGAACAATAAATTACAGTTAGGTGAGACTTTAGTCTCAAAGTGAAAACCTATAAATTTATACACTTCCATGTGGTACCATTTTCATTATTCTACTGTACTTTGTATTCCAAGGCATCATGATCATCAGATACCTCCCTCCCTTGTACCCAAATATATTTGCTTGTGTATGAATTAAATGTCTTGGTTTGCTGACGCCCTAAGAGTGCCCAACCCCTGGAAAAACAACCCCACACCATAATCCCCCCTCCACCAAATGATTTGGACCAGTGCACAAAGCAAGGTCCATAAAGACATGGATGAGTGAGTTTGGGGTGGAGGAACTTGACTGGACCTCAACCCGATAGAACACTTTTGGGATGAATTAGAGTGGAGAGTGCGAGCCAGGCCTTCTCGTCCAACATCAGTGCCCGACCTCACAAATGTGCTTCTGGAAGAATGGTCAAACATTCCCATAGACCAGTGATGGTGAACCTTGGTCCCCCCCCAGATGTTTTGGAACTGCATTTCCCATGATGCTCAACTACACTGCTGAGTGCATGAGCATCATGGGAAATGTAGTTCCAAAACATCTGGGGGAACCAAGGTTCCCCATCAGTGCCATAGACACACTCCTAAACTTTGTGGACAGCCTTCCCAGAAGAGTTGAAGCTGTTATAGCTGCAAAGGGTGGGCCAACTCCATATTGAACCCTACGGACTAAGACTGGGATGCCAATAAAGTTCATGTGTGTGTAAAGGCAGGTGTCCCAATACTTTTGACAATATAGCGTATACTCTCCTGTGTATAAATCTATATTGTGAAATATCTTAAAAACTTTAGCCAACCAGCACCTTTATCATCTGTTTCCTAATTCATCTAATCAAAATATGTAAGAATTGGCACATTTTATCTTGGAGGTTGATATTTTCCTAACATTCGTAGACCAGTGAGATGTGGTGGCTGCATTCGTTTTTCTTCTCCTTAAGGCCCCTTTCACACTGGGGCGGCGGGGGCGTTGGCGGTAAAACAGCGCTATTTTTATCGATGTTTTACCGTCGTTTTTGCGGCAGTATTCGGCCGCTAGTGGTGGCGGCCGAAAAAGGGTTAAAACCGCTCGCATAGCGCGGCTATAGCCGCGCTGCCCCATTGATTTCAATGGGCAGGAGCGATTTAGGAGCGGTGAATACTCCAAAGATGCGGCTTCTCCTGTCAGCGCACCGCTTCAGTGTGAAAGCCCTCGGGCTTTCACACTGAACAAACAGCAGCAGCTGTTTTGGGTCGGTTTGCAGACGGTATTTTTAGCGCAATAACGCCTGCAAACCGCCCCAGTGTGAAAGGGGTCTTACTTTCACCTGAAGCTTCAACCACTAATTTGTTGTTTTTCAGCTTCCTTTTAGCCCCCTTTCACACTTGTGTGACTTGTCCTGTGCCTGCAAAGTCCCATGACAAGTCATACCCCATGATTTCCAATGAGAACTGTTCATATCTGTGCGACTTCAAAGTAGTCCCTGCACTTCTTTGGTCTGACTTTGATGCGACTTGAGGTCCATAGATCTCAAGATTACACAGACATTGCTTCAAGTTGCGTCGAAGTCGCACGTGTGAAATGGGCCTTAACAGACTGAACTGTCCAGCAAAAATCAGTAAGGGGGTTGAGACAAACCACAGCCAAGTCCTTGTGCAGACACTTCCTTTTACAGGGTGACAGTAAAGGATTTTGGGGCACTTCCAATGGTTTCTGAACTTTTGCACCTGAGTGTTGCAGTGATCAGCGACGGATGGTTTTGTGCACGTGTTTGGAGATGCCTGGGGGTGGGGGGTGGGGGTTCCATTAACAATTAATGGCACTGCTACACATCTGCTTAATGGCAGCTCATTTCTCTGTGTGTCGGGATAGCATGCGATTGTGCATGCATTCCCGACACGCAAAGGTCTGAACCTAGCCTAGGGACCAGTTCACACTTGCAGTTGCCATCTGAGGAGCAATCCATGGTGGATCGCATTTCAGAGGGTGTGTGACAGGCAGTGAACAGGCAGGTTTATGTTGCCTCCTCACTGCCTGATTAACCTCTAAAATCCCACACCACTGTGCCGCATGCATTGCTTGTGGTTACTGTGCAGCCTCATTCACTTGTACTGCCTGCCGAATGCAACAGGAATGGACCATAAAGTACAGTATTCCAATGGACATGTGTACTGATGACCACCAGTATACTTCCATGTGTGTGATCAGAGATAGAATAGGATTGTGTTCTTTTCTGCTATTATGCAGACATAGTGATGTCATCAGTGTACATCAGTTCAGTATGATGCCGGTGTAAACCTTGAGCTACGCAACATACCACCGCATAGAGAATTAAAGGAGAAGTACAGGCAAAGCTTGTTTGGCTGTACTTCTGTGGAACACAGGCGTGGAGTGCATTCTGCACTCCTGTGATGCGTTTTCAGCAGACAGCGGACTGAAGCCGGCTGACGTCACAGTGCTGGTCTGGAGTCCACCCATATTCTTGGACCGCCCCCCCCCCCCCCGTCCATGTGCCCGGCCACTTAAAGTGAATGTAAACCCGGAATTTTTTTTTTATATCATACTGTAGACTAGAGTATAAGATTTCCTATCATTTGAGCCCAGTCTTGCCACACAGAGTTAATCAGTCTCTGAGCAATCCTCTTTTATTGTTCAGTGAGATAAATCTTGACAAACTGAGAAAAACTTTGTCAAATCCTCCCCCTTGCTGTGAGTGACAGCCTAAGACACAGGCATTATTTTTTAATTCCCTCCCCCACTCCTTTCTTCAGCAGCTCTGCAAGGATTGGCTGTTCCACACCTCACCATGATTTGGCATGCTGAAGTCATGTGGTTACTTTCCTGTCTTTTCACTGGATGTTAGAGATAATAGCAGAAGTTCAGCAGACGTTCAGTGTTAGAAATACACAGGAGAAAATGCATATTGACAAGGGGAGTGTAAAGGTGGGCGGGGAGTCTACTGACATCACAACTCCACCCACCGAGCTCCAGACAACAGACCCCGCCCACAGAATCTGCAGTTTTTCGGGTCTCATAACAGACAGAGGGGAGACATTTGACAGGTAAAGATACATGCAGGAGTCATGTATATCCTTATAGATAACCCCTATGGTAGTAGTTTAGAAAGGATGACATTGGGTTTACATCTACTTTAACCACCTCAATACTGGGCATTTTCGCCCCCTTCCTGCCCAAGCCATTTTTCAGCTTTCAGCGCTGTCGCACTTTGAATGACAATTGCGCGGTCATACAACACTGTACCCAAATGAAATTGTTATCATTTTTTCCCCACAAATAGAGCTTTCTTTTAGTGGTATTTGATCACGTCTGCGGTTTTTATTTTTTGCGCTATAAACAAAAGAAGAGTGACAAGTTTTAAAAAAAACACAATAATTTTTACCTTTTGCGATAATAAATATCCAATTTTTTTTTCTTTAAAACAAATTTTTTCTCAGTTTAGGCCGATATGTATTCTTGTACATATTTTTGGTAAAAAAATCGCAATAAGCGTATATAGATTGGTTTGCGCAAAAGTTATAGCGTCTACAAAATAGGGGATAGTTTTATAACATTTTTATTTTTTAAAATTTTTTTACTGGTAATGGCGGCGATCTGCGATTTTTATCGTGACTGCGATATTGCGGCGGACACATCGGACACTTTTGACACATATTTGGGACCATTCACATTTATACAGCGATCCGTGCTATAAAAATGCATTGATTACTGTATAAATGTGACAGGCAGTGAAGGGGTTAACACTAGGTGGTGATCGAGGGGTTAACTGTGTTGCTAGGGAGTGATTCTAACTGTAGGGGGCGGGGACTCACTAGGGGAGGAGACCGATCGGTGTTCCGCTGTACTGGGAACACATCATCGGTCTCCTCTCCTCTGACAGGACTGTGGATCTGTGTGTTTACACACACAGATCCATGGTCCTGCTGTGTTACCGGTAATCGCGGGTGCCCGGCGGACATCGCGGCCGCCGGGCACGCACCCCCTGGTGGCCTAGGAAAGCGAGGACGTCATATGACGTCCGCCCGCAACGAGAGCTGCGCCGCCTGGCCGTCAATTGACGGCCGGCGGTCGGCAAGCAGAAGGACCGAGTCTCTTTTTGAGATTTGTTGTTTACAAGTTAAAAACAGTTTTTTTTGCTAGAAAATTACTTAGATCCCCCAAACATTATACATTTTTTTCTAACTCCCTAGAGAATAAAATGGCGGTTGTTGCAATACTTTCTGTCATGCCGTATTTGCACAGCGGTCTTACAAGAGCACTTTTTTTTTTAAAAATACACTTTATTGAATTAAAAAGTAAGACAACAGTAAAGTTAGCCCATTTTTTTTTTTTTTATATTGTGAAAGATAATGTTACGACGAGTAAATTGATACCCAACATGTCACGCTTCAAAATTACGCCTGCTCGTGGAATGGCGACAAACTTACCCTTAAAAATCTTCATAGGTGACATTTAAAAAATTCTAGAGGTTGCATGTTTTGAGTTACAGAGGAAGTCTAGGGCTAGAATTATTGCTCTCACCCTAACGATTGCAGCGATACCTCACATGTGTGGTTTGAACACTGTTTTCATATATGGGCGCTACTCACGTATGCGTTCGCTTCTGCGCGTGAGCTCGGCGGAACGGGGCACTTTTAAAAAAAAATTTTATTTTTCTTAGGCCCCTTTAACACGAGGCGGACTCCGCTTCCACAGAGCCCGCCTCGGTCCGCCAGCTCAGCGGAAGATCTCTCCGTTGATCTCCGCTGAGCCGGCGGATGACAGGTCCCTCTCTGCTCACTGAGCGGGGAGGGGCTTGTCAGGCGCCGCTGCCGCCTATGGAGAGATCGGATGAAAACGGACAGCATGTCTGTTTTCATCAGATCTCACCCGATCCGATCCGCCAGCGACGGATCCGGACGTAGAGCCATCTGTCTGCTTTTTGCGGATCGGACAGGGTCGGATGTCAGCGGACATGTCTCCGCTGACACCTGTCGCTCCATAGGCTAACATGGAGCGCCGATCGTGTGAAAGGGGCCTTAAACAGTATATTTTACCTTTTATTTTGTATTTTTATGCTGGTCTTTTAAAAAATATATATTTTGTCACTTTTTTTCCTATTACAAGGAATGTAAACATCCCTTGTAATAGAAAAAAAAGCACGACAGGACCTCTTATATATGAGATCTGGGGTCAAAAAGACCTCAGATCTCATATTTACACTAAAAAAATAAAAAATAAATAAATTTGTCATTTAAATTTTTTTTTTTTAAAAATGGCCCTTTAGGAGCTATGGGCGGAGGTGATGTATTGACGTCGCTTCCGCCCAGCAATGGTATGGAGATGGGTGGGGGCCATCTTCCCCTCACTCGTCTCCATATCCAACAAGGGCGAAGACCCGATCGCTTCCGTTGGCAGCCCTGAAGCAGCGGAGGGCACCAGAGCGCGGCTGGAGGGGGGGGGGGCGTCTTCCGCTGCCGATAAAAGTGATCTTGCGGCGAATCCACCGCAGAGACCACTATTATCGCAAACTGGACCGCCGGCTGAAGACGAGGATATCGGGGTTATGGCAGCTAGCTGCTGCCATAATCATATTCCACTTCAAAGTTAGGATGTATATCGGCGCGCGGCGGTCCGGAAGTGGCTAATCTATTTGCGGGGCGCCGGACACACGGATTCCAATGTTTTTTTTTTAAGCACATCAGAGCCTGAGGCTCTACTTGGCTTCAAAATGGGTGGGCTCGGGGGGCGGGGAAGCCGCGACCTGGATAGGGTCAGTGATCAAGTGACGGGCGGGGGAGGAGTGGTGTTTGGTTGGCCCACAGGCTGCCCCCCTCCAAGGAAATTGAACACCAGCCGCCACTGCTAAGAACATCTTGTTTTTAGGCATTCAGGCGCATTTTGTTTTTTCACTGATCTCTAAATGCAGCCCATCGCTTCTAATGGGCCTGTACACACAGGTGCGTAAACTTGTACTGTGTATAGGTTATAAAAAAATACAAAAATCTGTGTTGCGGTCAGTATTTTTCTATGCGTACACCAAATGAACTTGAATAAAGAAAGCTGGATTTTATTATGATCGAATACGTATATGCGCAAATGGGTGCGTGCGCTATACATATATATCCTCTATATCAGGGATATGCAATTAGCGGACCTCCAGCTGTTGCAGAACTACAAGTCCCATGAGGCATAGCAAGACTCTGACAGCCACAAGCATGACACCCAGAGGCAGATGCATGATGGGACTTGTAGTTTTACAACAGCTGGAGGTCCGCTAATTGCATATCCCTGATCTATATCCTATATATATATATATATACTATATATATATACTCTCTATATATCCTCTCTTTTTTTATATCCTCTCTCTCTTTTTTTTTATTATCCTCTCTCTCTATATATATTTTTTTATATCCTTTTTTTTTATATCCTCTTTATATATCCTCTCTTTTTTTTATATCCTCTCTTTTTTTTCGCCCAGGAATGTCTGATGTTCATACATCAGTACGGCATTTTTACTTTTTTTTTTCACAGAACTTTATTAAATCATCACAGGTGACATTGCGATGATTTGCAGCACTACGGGATGTGTCACGTCACATTTGGCTACCGATCACATTTTGCTACCCGTTGGAGAGCGCATGCGCGACGCCGCCATATGCGTTCCGACACTGTTGTAAGACCACTTTGGCACAGGGCCCCTTGCGGGCTCACCACGCTTCGCTCGGCATAATTATAATCTAATTCTACGTCCACTTGGATGGCGGGGCTTGAACCTGGACTCAGGGGTGTGGCCACAAAATTCTGCGCAAGCGCAGATTGCCACAGTGTTGGAACGCATATGGCGGCGTCGAGCATGCGCAGTCCAGCGGGTAGCCAAATGTGATGGGTCGCCATATGTGACGCTACAGCTGCACTGAAAAAGTAAAAGTAAGTGGCTGCCAGGAGCACATGTGATGATAATGAGCCCCAGTGGTATAAGGCTGTGCGCTCGGGGAGGCCGGGCTGTGCTGGTTATGAAGGTTTCTATGCGGAGTCCCCCTTTAGGCGGTGCAGTGCTGTGTGTGTCCAGCAGGTGTCGCTCGGTGAGATCTCCGCACAGACGGAAGAAGCTCGGTGCAGCGTCCTCTCCCGGGGTGGGGAAGGAGGGAGTCGGTGCCGCTTCATTGATCGGGGGCGGTCAGGCCGGACGTTGTGCAGAGCCAGCTCCGGGCCGCACCCCTCCGCCACCGTGCACAGCGGGCTCCGCTCACCACCTCCGGACACACACCGATCTGCATGCAGCCCCGGCCCAGCAGCGAGGTATGTCCGCTCCGTCCTCCCTGACAACCGCTCCCCCCCCCCCCACTATTCCCCGCTCCCGGGACGGGGGGAGGAGTCCCGGTGTTCGGACAGGTCCCGGTTCTGGGGTTTGATTGACAGGCCGGGGTCACACAAGTTGCAACTCATAGAAGCGCTGTGATTGGCCGACCGGGGGATGTGACGTCACACGATGACAGCTCAAGCTGAGCCATGATCACAACACTTCATATGTCTGCACTGGGCATGGGGAGGGGGGGACATCACCAGTGTGGTATATACATAGGAGGGGGGGGCATTAGTGTGGTATATACATAGGAGGGGGGGACATCATCAGTGTGGTGTATACACAGGAGGGGGCATTAGTGTGGTTTATACACAGGAGGGGGGGACATCACCAGTGTGTTATATACACAGGAGGGGAGACATCGGTGTGGTATATACACAGGAAGGGGGACATCACCAGTGTGGTATATACACAGGAGGGGGGGACATCAGTGTGGTATATACACTGGAGGGGGGGACATCAGTGTGGTATATACACTGGAGGGGGGGACATCAGTGTGGTATATACACAGGAGGGGGGGGGCATCAGTGTGGTATATACACAGGAGGGGGGGGACATCAGTGTGGTATATACACAGGAGGGGGGGGGACATCAGTGTGGTATATACACAGGAGGGGGGGGACATCAGTGTGGTATATACACAGGAGGGGGGGACATCAGTGTGGTATATACACAGGAGGGGGGGGGGGACATCAGTGTGGTATATACACAGGAGGGGGGGACATCAGTGTGGTATATACACAGGAGGGGGGGACATCAGTGTGGTATATACACAGGAGGGGGGGACATCAGTGTGGTATATACACAGGAGGGGGGGGGGGACATCAGTGTGGTATATACACAGGAGGGGGGGACATCAGTGTGGTATATACACAGGAGGGGGGGACATCAGTGTGGTATATACACAGGAGGGGGGGGGACATCAGTGTGGTATATACACAGGAGGGGGGGGACATCAGTGTGGTATATACACAGGAGGGGGGGGACATCAGTGTGGTATATACACAGGAGGGGGGGGGACATCAGTGTGGTATATACACAGGAGGGGGGGGACATCAGTGTGGTGTATATACACAGGAGGGGGGGGACATCAGTGTGGTGTATATACACAGGAGGGGGGACATCAGTGTGGTGTATATACACAGGAGGGGGGACATCAGTGTGGTGTATATACACAGTAGGGGGGGCATCAGTGTGGTATATACACAGGAGGGGGACATCATCAGTGTGGTAAATAGTCTGCCTGTGTGTAATTTACTGGCAGCACAGTGGTGTAGTGGGTAGCACTCTCACCTAGCAGTAAGAAGGGTCGCTGGTTCAAATCCCAACCACGACACTACCTGTCTGGAGTTTGCATGTTCTCCCTGTGCCTGCGTGGGTTTCCTCCGGGTACTCCGGTTTCCTCCCACACTCCAAAGACATGCTGGTAGGTTAATTGGATCCTGTCCAATATTGGCCCTAGTGTATGAATGTGAGTTGGGGACCTTGGATTGTGGGCTCCTTGAGGGTAGGGAGCAATGTATGTGTGGAGTGCTGTGTAAATTGACAGCTCTATATGGGTACCTTAAATAAATAATGATATAATAGATGAGCATCTTAATGAGACACAATGTACAGGGATAGGGACAATTGTAGACACACACCCACACTCACTCAGGTTGAACTGGATGGACTGTGTCTTTATTCAACCTTACTATGTACAGCTGTTCCATGAAGCCCTCCGGGGTTTGTTAGAGAACCTTAGTGAACAAACAGCATCATGAAGGCCAAGGAACACACCAGACAGGTCAGGGGTAAAGTTGTGGAGAAGTTTTAAGCAGGGTTAGGTTATAAAAAAATATCCCAAGCTTAGAACATCTCGCGGAGCACCTACCAAGACATGGCCATCCACCTAAACTGACTGGCTGGGCAAGGAGAACATTAATCAGAGAAGCCGCCAAGAGGCCCATGGTAACTCTAGAGGAGCTGCAGAGATCCACAGCTCAGGTGGGAGAATCTGTCCACAGGACAACTATTAGTTGTGCTCTCCACAAATCTGGTCTTCAGACCCCTTTCACACTGGGGCGCTTTAGCGCTAGAAATAGCGCCTGTAAAGAGCCTCTCCCGCCTCCCCAGTGTGAAAGCCCAAGTTTTTGCAGGATGCCGAAGAACCTACAAAGCGCTTCGGCAGCGGCGCTTTTAACTCTTTCCTCGGCCGCTAGTGGGGGTTAAAAGCGTCCCGCTAGAGGCCGAAAAGCACGGCTAAAACTAGCAGTGCTTTAATGTTAAGGCCCCCCTGTCCCAGTGTGAAAGTACCCATATGGAAGAGTGGCAAAAAGAAAGCCATTGCTTAACCACTTCAATACCAGGCACTTAGACACCTTCCCGCCCAGGCCAATTTTCAGCTTTCAGAGCTGTCGCAATTTGAATGACAATTGCGCGGTCATGCTACACTGTACCCAAACAATTTTTTTTATCATTTTGTTCCCACAAATAGAGCTTTCTTTTGGTGGTATTTGATCACCTCTGCGGTTTTTATTTTTTGCGCAACAAATAAAAAAAGACCGAAAATTTAGAAAAAAAACAAGTTTCTTTGTTTCTGTTAAAACTTTTTGTAAATAAGTACGTTTTCTTCTTCAATGACGGGCACTGATATGGCTGCACTGACAGGCACTGATACGGCGGCACTGATGGGCACCGATTAAGTGGCACCAATGAGGTGGCACTGATGGGCACTGATAGGTGGCACTGGTATGCGGCACCGATGGGCACTCATAGGTGGCACTGATGGGCACTCATAGGTGGCATTGATGGGCACTCATAGGTGGCATTGGTTACTTATGGGTGGCACTGATAGTTGGCACAGATGGGCACTGATAGGTGGGCACTGACAGGTGGCACCGATGGACACTGATGGGTGGCACTCATTACACTGCTTATTTGCAGTGATGCCCCTAAGGGTGGCATTGCTGGGCATCACTGCAACATAATGGTGCCAATCAGTGCTCATTTGTGGGCACTGATTGGCACAGATTGGGCACATGTGGATGGCCATGGGGTACATACCTGGCCATCCACATGTTGCCCCTTCCCTGGTGGTCCTAGTGGCGATCCCTGGTGGTCCAGTGTGGTGATCTGAGGGGGGGCTGCGCTGATAAACAATCAGCGCAGACCCCCCCGCCAGGAGAGCCGCCGATCGGCTCTCTTCTACTCGCTTCTGTCAGACGGGAGTGAGGAAGAGCCGATCAACGGCTCTTCCTATTGACAGCGTGATCAGCCGTGATTGGACACGGCTGATCACGTGGTAAAGAGCCTCCCCTGGAGGCACTTTACCAGGATCGGTGTAGCGGTGTGTCAGACTGACACACCGATCCACCGATCGCCGTGATGTGCGCCCCCGTGGGCGCGCGGCGGCATGTTATCCTGCTGGACGTCATATGACGTCCAGTCAGGATAACAGAACCACTTCCCGGAAGTCAATCCGCCATAGGGCGGGCGGGAAGTGGTTAAAGAAAGCCATAAGAAGTCTCGTTTGCAGTTTGCGAGAAGCCATGTGGGGGACACAGCAAATATGTAAAAGAAGGTGCTCTGGTCAGATGAGACCAAAATTCAACTTTTTGGCCTAAAAGCAAAACACTATGTGAGGAAAACTAACACTGCACATTAGAGGTCGACCGATATGGGTTTTTCTCTGGCCGATGCCGATATTTAGAAATCTCGGTGGCCGATGGCCGATATGTGATGCCGATTTTTTTGGGCCGATATATTTGGCCGATTTTTTTATTTTCCTTTCTTTTTTCCCTTCATCTCATAAAATCTAAAAGTTAGACCCCTTTCACACTGGGGCGTTTTTCAGGCGCTTTTGGGCTAAAAATAGCGCCTGTAAAGTGCCTGTAAAACGCCCCCCCCCTGTAGTCTCAGTGTGATATCCCGAGTGCTTTCACACTGAGGCGATGCGCTGGCAGGATGTAAAAAAAAGTCCTGCAAGCGGCATCTTTGGAGCGGTGTATTCCACTCCTCCACCACTCCTGCCCATTGAAATGAATGCGCACCGCTGCCGAAGCGCCTGCAAAGCGTTTTGGCAGCGGCGCTTCAGGGGCGCATTTAACCCCTTCCTCGGCCGCTAGCTGGGTTATAAGCGCCCCGCTAGCAGCCGAATAGTGCCTCTAAAATGACGGTAAAGCGCCGCTAAAACTAGCAGTGTTTTACCATCAACGCCTGCCGCTCCAGTGTGAAAGCAGCCTTAAGTAATACAGAAATTTTTTTTCATTTACACATTAAACAAAACAAACCTTCAATCAGTTCACTTGTATGTATAATTTAGAAAAAAAAAATATATATATATCTTAAATAATAAATACACAAAAACAGGTAATCAAAACTTTTGGACGAAAAAAAATGGGCTAACTTTACTGCTTAGGTTTTTTTTTTTAATTCATTACTGTATTTTTTTAAAATTGCGTTTGAAAGACCGCTGCGCAAATACCGTGTGACATAAAATATTGCAACAATCACCATTTTATTCCCTAGGGTCTCTGCTAAAAAAATATATATAATGTTTGGGGGTTCTAAGTGATTTTCTAGCAGAAAATACAGGATTTTTACTTGTAAGCAACAAGTGTCAGAAAAGATTTAGTCTTTAAATGGTTAAACTGAGAACTTCTACACACAGAGTTCAGCTCATTGATAAAAAGAACCTGAAAGATACAATGTATCTTCTTATCAGACTTGGCAGGCTGCCCAGAGGAGGAGAGAATCCTCTCCACAGATAACTTCAGGCAACTTGCATTAACTTCTATTACAGAAGTCATTTGCAAGTCACGGCTGAAGTTATAATCGGCCTTTTTTATCAGCACAATCGGCTGATGCCGATTAAGTAAAAAACGCCAAATATCGGCCGATATATCGGTCGACCTCTACTGCACGTTACCCTGAACACACCATCCCCACCGTGAAACATGGTGGTGGCAGCATCATGTTGTGAGGATGCTTTTCTATAGCAGGGACAGGGAAGCTGGTCAGAGTTGATGGGAAGATGGATGGAGCCAAATACAGGGCAATCTTAGAAGAAAACCTGTTAAGATTCTGCAAAAGACTTGAGACGGGGGCGGAGGTTCACCTTCCAGCAGGACAACGACCCTAAACATAAAGCCAGAGCTACAAAGAAATGGTTTAGATCAGGCATATGCAATTAGCGGACCTCCAGCTGTTGCAGAACTACAAGTCCCATGAGGCATAGCAAGACTCTGACAGCCACAAGCATGACACCCAGAGGCAGAGGCATGATGGGACTTGTAGTTTTGCAACAGCTGGAGGTCCGCTAATTGCAAATCCCTGGTTTAGATCAAAGCATATTCATGTGTTAGAATGTTCCAGTCAAAGTCCAGACCTAAATCCAATTGAGAATCTGTGGCAAGACTTGAAAATTGCTGTTCACAGACGCTCTCCACCCAATCTGACAGAGCTTGAGCTATTTTGCAAAGAAGAATGGGCAGAATTGTCACTCTCTAGATGTGCAAAGCTGGTACAGACATCCCCAAAAAGACTTGCGGCTGTAATTGCAGTGAAAGGAGGTTCTACAAAGTATTGACTCAGGGGGGCTGAATACAAATGCACACCACACTTTTCACATATTTATTTGTAAAAAATCTTGAAAACCATTTATCATTTTCCTTCCACTTCACAATTATGTGCCACTTTGTGTTGGTCTATCACATAAAATCCCAATAAAATACATTTACGTTTTTGGTTGTAACATGACAAAATGTGGAAAATGTCAAGGGGTATGAATACTTTTTGAAAGCACTGTATACACAGGGGGGGATATCAATGTGGTATATATATAGGAGGGGGGAGGGAGGAGGCATCAGTTTGGTATATAGAAGGGGGGGAGGGGACATCTGTGTGTGGGGGAAATATCCCGGGCTAGGCGGGTTCTGATTGGTTGGCGCTGTCCATGTGATGGCACCGACTAATTAGAATGCCTCCTATACATGCCCTTACGAGGTACATTTAGTAGATTAAGCCGTTGGGATTTCAAATCCCTGGACTGGTGAAGCGGCAACCAAATGTGTCACAGCAAGTGATCGTGGGGGAGGGGGGGAGGGGGGTGGGGATCCAGTGTAAGTTCACCTTACAGATTTTCTGTAAAGGTGAACTTACCCTTTAAGCTTTGAGAAAAAAAAATCTGGAAGCTGATTGGTTTCTATGCAGAGCTGCACTTGATTTTGCACTCTCCAGTTTTGGTAAACTCAGCCCCACTGTTTGCACTTAAATACATTTGTTCCTAAAAATGCATTTGAGAAATAACTGCGCAAATGTCGTGTGACATAAAAGGTTGCAACAACCACCATTTTATTCTCAAGGGTCTCGGCTTTCAGAAAAAATATACTTTGATGGGGGGTGTACAGTAATTTCCAGCAAAATACACATCCTAACGTGTGCAAAAATGTAAAATATTTCTCCAGTTGGTAAGTAGTTCATGTCAGAGGGATCATACTGCAACTGCAGCCATGTCCAAACACCCACCCCCCCGCCCCCACCCCGGAGTTTGCACCAGGGCATATCAATGTACAATCCTCATTGGGGTTGATAAGCAGGCTTTCAGAGGCAGCAATATTACCTCTTGTCCACCTAAAGCCCAGCTCTAGGGATTTGAAAAGTGATTCCACCACCGATCACCTTTCCTAGCCTGTCGACTGTTTGGAAGAAGCCTATGCCTAGGAAGATATCCCAAGCGGGGGCTTTTATTACAAGCACACACCTCCCCTATAATGGAGTTGTATTGTTTAATGTTCAGATAACCTGTTCCCGGTTTGCATTATATAACACACCTGTCCAGTGCTTTTCCAGGGTACTTGTACACCGATCATTTGACTGTATTTGCATTGCCTTTGCCTTTTGTTTGCATATGGAGACTCTTATCAAATAGACAATCAGTACTGGGAACCCAAGTGTACCTTCTCTAAGCACACCTTTACAGAACACCCCACAGTCGGACCTGTTTTAGAACCCATAGTGGAATCTAAACTGATGCACAACAAGTATGTGTAAATTCAGTGTATATTCTGAGTTGCCAGGATGCATGCTTTAGGCATTGGTTACCTTAACATTAATAGCTGCACTACAAAGTGTCCACAACGTAGGTCAGCCATGTGGGTCTGGTCAGCCTTTGGAGTGAATGTTGCGTGCATAAGTCAAGTGAGTCACCAAGGACCCCACATCCTGAGACAGTAGTCTCCTTCTTAACCATTTGACTACCGGGCACTTACACCCCCTTCCTGCCCAGCCCAATTTTGAGCTTTCAGCGCTGTGGCACTTTGACAATTGCGCACACTGTACCCAAACACAATTTTTATCATTTTTTTTTACACACAAATAGAGCTGTCATTTGGTGATATTTAATCACCACTGGGTTTTTTATTTTTTGCTAAACAAAAAAAGACTGAAAATTTTGGAAAAAAAAAAAAAAAAACATTTTTCATAGTTATATAATTTTGCAAACAGGTCATTTTTCTCCTTAAAGCGGAGTTCCACCCAAAAATGGAACTTCCGCTTTAAGGGAGGTGACCCCCTGACAAGCCACATTTGCATGTCATTTTTTTTTTTTTTTTTGGGGGGGGGGGGTGGTACCCTCTTTTCAGAGGGTAGCTCCCACTTCCTCCCAGCGCACCGCGGCACCTGAAGGGAGATCACCTCTTCCCCCATCTGGGGCACGTCGCAGGTCCCGGGTGATGTTTGTCCGGCCAGTTACGGTGAGCGGCGCGGCTCATGCATGTGCAGTGGGTGCCACAGTTACAATGTCGGCGCCGCAGAGAGAAGGGGGAGACTAGCGGGGCTTCATTCCCCCGCATCGCTGGACCCTGGGACAGGTAAGTGTCTGATTATTAAAAGTCAGCAGCTGCAGTATTTGTAGCTGCTGACTTTTATTTTATTTTTTTTATGCAGAACTCCGCTTTAAGTGATGTGCCCTAATGAGGCTGCACTGATGGGCACTGGTAGGTGGCACTGATAGACAGCACTAATGAGGCACTGATTGGCAGCACTGGTGGGCACTGTTGGGACTGCACTGATAATCAGGACACTGATAATCAGTTCCCTGATTATCTGTGCCAATGTCCCTTTAACACAGGCCGGTTATCAGCTCTCTTCTCCTCTCCTCAGGCTGTCAGCGAGAGGAAAGAAAGGCCGATAACCGGCTTGCGTTTACAGCCATGGTCAGCTGTTATTGAACACAGTTGATCACGTGGTAAAGGGCTGCTGTGATTGGCCCTTTACCACATTCTGTAATCAACTGGGTCCAAAGGACTCAGCGATCACAGAACGCGCTGTGCGATCGCGGCAAAACATACATGGGCGCCGTTCCGGCAAAGTAAGCCCGCACTGTAGCCGTCTTTTGCCTATAGCGTGACTGTGAAGTGGTTAAAGTGGTTGTAAACCCTTACATATACCCAGTGAAGTGACTGGCCCCAGGTGATACACAGAGATAAAACAAATCCTCCTTTTATAAGTTTTACATGTTTATCTGCAGTCTTCTCTTCTCTACATTCGTTCAAAGTGCAGACTTTATACAGGATCTCTCAGCTTTGAAAAGCAGGGGGTGGGGAGCTGAAGTTACATCAGTGAGAGCTGATTGGAGGGAAGGGACACCCCCCCATCCACACAGCACACAGGTACATATTTGAGGCTGTCAATCACAGGTAAAGTAAGAGACACACGAGCAGCCAGCCATCCACATGATGTAAAAGAAAACATGATTAATCAGACCAGGCCACCTTCTTCCATTGATCCGTGTTCCAGTTCTTTTTTTTTTTTGTATAAAATTACTTAGTATATTTGACAAAACATCAAAAAGCAATAATAGTAAAAAAAAAAAGAATAGAACAAGGTCGTCATACATGGTCCAAGGAAATCTGGAAATGAAACCATGAGATATGTCAACATATTCCCAAGGCAGGGATTCCTTCGCTGTCCAAGACATTCGCTCCATGTGGACAGACCTCTCTCACCTGCCAGGAGAGAATAGGAGGAACCCAATCTTAACTATAAATGATAAGTAGTGTTTACATAACTCAAAGATTGTCTAAGGCATATGACCTTGTGAGGTACCATGAACTGACGTAAAACAAACTACCGCTTATAGGTCCATAACAGGAATGTATAAAATATGCAAAGTGATCAAGAGGTTCACACCTGGTTCATCAGTTGAATAGGTACGACAATAGTAGGGCTGTTGACCGTAGGGTGTTGGTCTGCTTGGACAAGTCGCTTAAAGGCAGGGTCTGCCAGTGCCAGCAATGCAACATCTAGGCATGACGAGACTGGCGCCGAGCCATGTACATGATCCCTCCAGGCCGGCCAAGTAGAATCAAATCGTTCTCGAGTACCTTTTATAGGTAGCAAGCCACTCCTCCGCCTCCATGATCTCCCTCACCTTCCCCAACCAGTCCTGCTTGCTCGGGATGTGTGGACTTTTCCTATGTACTGGTATAAGACGTTTTGCAGCATTGTGGAGGTGAGGGAGAGCACTAAGTTTATAGCGAGGAACAGGGATGGGTGGGATGTGGAATAGAAAATGTTTTGGTGAAGCAAGGACATCTATACTGAGGCCATCAGATATGTGCCTGCTAACCAATGACCAAAACGGTGTCAAAATTGGACACTCCCACCATATATGTAGGAATGTTCCCTTCTGCCCACATCCCCTCCAACACAGATCAGAGGAGGAGGGATACATTTGAGCAATAGACGAAGGTACCCTTTACCACCTTGATAAAAGTTTATAGTTATTCTCCTGTGTTTTGGAGTCTACGGAACTAGAGTGTGTCATGCGGTACAGATGATGCAACCGTTTGTGAAATCACTCTGGAGGTCGCGCTCCCATTATCTCACAAAAAAAGGGTTTTGGGCTAGATTTAGCTGCCTCTAGCATCTTACAGAGGGCTGAGATCATATGGGGCAGGGGGTCGCTACCTTGTTTCCCCGAAAATAAGACCTAGCGTGATTGTCGGTGATGGCTGCAATATAAGCCCTACCCCCAAAATAAGCTGTAGTTAAAGTCCTTGTAGGTCGTATTTTCAGGGTAGGGCTTATTTTTGGGGAAACAGGGTAGGGCTTATTTGGGAGGTAGGGCTTATATTGCAGCCATCACCGACAGTCAAACTAGGTCTTATTTTCGGGGAAACAGGGTAGCTGCCCATAGGTTTTAAAATTCAGTGAGAGTAGTCCTAATCTGTGAGTTTCTATGTCGCGTATTGACGAAAGCAGCCAGTTGACAATGCCTCCAGAAATCAAAGGGGAAGCTGCCATATCGTTTCCTGAGGGGGGTTAGAGGAGCTAATGTGTGATCCTCTACAAAACGTGCCAAACTAAGACCCCTGTCACTCACCCAGGTTTCAAAGAAGGACAGCCACTCCCCAGGGGGAAACCAAGGGTAACCGCCTATCAGCACCAACAGAGATGTCGAAGGCGCCAGAACCAAATTCCCATTCAATCCATCCCACACCTTCAGAGCGTGAGTGGTCAATGGGGACACCCATTTACCGTGTTCCAGTTGTGATGCTCACATGCCCATTGTAGGCGCTTTTGGCTGTGCCATTGGCTCCCGCTGCTGTCAATCAAATCCAGTGACACGTGAGTGGGGGACAGGGCCAAGTCCCGCTGTCTGTGTCAATGGACTCAGCAGCGGGACTCGGGAGTAAGCCCACATGGGTGCCCCCAGGGAAAGCGGCTTTCCATGGGGGCACCTGATGAAGAGTAGGGGTCTGGAGCGCTGGCAGGGCATCCCAAAAGAAGAGGATTGGGGCTGCTTTGTGCAAAAAGAATGCACAGAGCAGGTAAGTATAGGCATGTTTGTTATTTTTATTTTAAAAAATGAGTGTTTACATCCCCTTTAAGGGCAAATGAGAGACCCCAAATATCTCAGTAAAGATGACCTGCTTTTTTTTGGTATCATAAGGGGTGCTTACTTAAAAAAAAAAAAAATTAAAGTGGAAACCTGTACAGGCATTTAAAGCGCCGCCTATGAATGATATAATATACGTAGTTTGTCGCCATTGCATGGAATGCACAATTTAAAAGCGTAGCCTGTTTGGTGTCTATTTACTTAGCGTACTTTTTTTCAGTACTGGTCCCTTCATAAACTGTTTTTCCTTTTTTCTTTTTTTTTTTTGAAGGTATTGTTGGAAAACCAAGATGATGGGTAAATCAAGCCATTGTAGTTATGTGCTGCAGCAACTCTACAATCAGAGAGAATGGGGATTTCTCTGCGACTGTTGCATCTCGATCAATGACATCTACTTCCAAGCTCACAAGGCGGTCCTGGCAGCCTGCAGCTCCTACTTCAAAATGATGTTCATCAATCATCAGCATAGCATGGCGCAAATCAACCTCACTAACACAAAGATCAGTCCGGATTGTTTTGACCTCATCCTGCAGTTCATGTATCTGGGTAAAATAATGACTGCTCCAGAAAATTTCGAACAGCTAAAGCATGCCATGACTTACCTGCAACTATATGTTATCCCAGACTGCTTGGAAGAAATACAAGATATGGATTCCTCCATTAAATGTTCCTCTTCTGCATCTAGTAGTCTAAGTAGTAAAATGGTCTTCGGAGTGCGTATGTATGAAGAACACACGGCAAAGACTGAAGAGGAACCAGGCAAATATACCTCAGAGTCGGCCTTATCGACAAACGCAGTGCCGGAAAAACAGGCTGAAAACAATCTGCCGCATCACAGCCGGCAATCAACTAGGAGTTTGTGCAAAAAGACGCCTTCGCCAAAGGTGCATAACACCAGAGAACGTGGAACAAGGCGCTTTGGACGTAGCTATACTTGTGAGGGTTGTGGATTTGTATTCAGTTGCGAAAAGCTGCTGGATGAGCATGCTCAAACTTGCACCAACAGGCTTTTTTTTCACGGCAGGGAACAGAATAGCAATGAGCAGAGCCAGAGTGGAAGCGAATCACCGGTGTCAAAGTTTTCACCCTCGCAAGACAACGTGAACAAAGTGGACTCCAGTCAACCAATGGAAGAAGCTGCTGAAAGTACAAAAGACTCTGGAGCCACCTTGGACCAGATGAAGGGAGACACGATAGACACTACCAAGAAAAACCCAGTTATCATCAAAATCGAATCTGATGAGAATTCCTTGGCAGAAATGGATGACATCAATATTGTTAAGATCTCTGACAAAGATTATTTGGAATCTTCTGATATTGATGATTTAGATGATGAAGCTGATGAAGGAGCTTACTACATTGGTATACCATGTAACCAAAGGAATGATAACATGGCTATGAACTCCCAGATGATGTTTGCGGGCTATAGAAAAAATCTGAGGTGCTCAAGTAGGAAAAGAAGTAACGCCACTGAGCGTACATCAGAGATATCATGTGAACTTTGTGGTTTGACTCTTAATGAGCAGGACCTCTCATCTCATTACCTAGCCAAACATATAGAAAATATATGTGCCTGCGGTAAGTGCGGCCAAATTCTAGTAAAAGGCAGACAGTTGCAAGAGCACGCTCAGAGATGTGGGGAACCCCAGGAGGCTTTTGAGAATCACGAGAGGAACATGGAGGACAGAGTTCACTTTGGAGATGGCATGGAAGAGTCCTCTGCAGTTGGAGAGGTATTAGTAGACATGTGGGATGACCTAAACGAGGGCACTGTTAGTACACCAAAACAGGTCTATAAACATTCCTCCTGCCCTTATCGTTGTCCTAATTGCGGCCAACGTTTTGAGTCTGAAAACCAGGTAGTGGAACACATGTCCCAGTGTATGGAGCATGACGTCTACAGGAGTTCAGTTTCTGAAGACAATGATCGGGACCATCGGAGAAAACACTTCTGCGACATCTGTGGCAAAGGCTTCTACCAACGTTGTCACTTACGGGAACATTATACCGTGCACACCAAGGAAAAGCAATTTTCATGCCAAACCTGTGGGAAGCAGTTTTTAAGGGAGCGGCAGCTAAGGTTACATAACGACATGCACACTGGCATGGCTAGATACGTTTGCTCGCTTTGCGACCAGGGAAATTTTCGTAAACATGATCACGTACGCCACATGATATCCCATTTAGCAGCTGGAGAAACGATATGTCAGGTGTGCTTTCAGATTTTCCCAAGTAACGACCAGCTAGAGCAGCATATGGACACCCACCTCTATACTTGTGGAGTTTGCGGTGCAAAATTTAACTTGCGAAAAGACATGAGGGCGCACTATAACTCTAAGCACTTCAAGAAAGCCTAGACACAACTATGTGATTGGACCTCCTTAGAGTATATACCAAAGCTTTAATTATTAACATAGGACTTATATAAACATAGATTTAACCCAGGAAGCCCACACTTCTGTTAGATTTAAATATGAAAAAAATGTTTTTATATTTTTGTTGGTGGGGAAAGTATTTAAGCATCTTTTCAAATTACAGGTAGCATCCTTCTGACAATTTAGCACCAGACATATACTTTTCTTTTGTATATATATATATTTTTTATTTTCATTTTCATTATATTTTATTTCAGACTGGTAGAGAGTATATCAGGGTACCTTTTTATAGGTTGCATAGCTATGACTGAATGTATTACAGAATTTCTGCCCTTTACATATTCTTACTTCGCATGAATTCTTGTTATGTTTTGGAAATTCAAATGGTGGTGATAAACTTATGCTGCATTATCCAGTGTATGATTGCTGTAAAATATAGTCTATTTATATCGGTTTATTACAAATAGTAATCATAAAGTAGATCAAACACTGTGTCATTTTGTAGTATTCCTGTACCCGTCTATACAAGTCTTGGTAATAACACATCTTAAGAGCTTTAATGGGCTTAAAGGCATATTCAACCTTTTGTATAAAAAAAAAAAAAAAAAATGTGCATGTATAAGTTTTTTTTTTTTTTTTTTTGCATTTAAGCCTGCAAAGTATTGCAACTGCAATCAGCTCATAACAGGTATAATACAAAGGCTCCTGCAGACCATCCCTCCAGCCTCAGGTAGAGGGGAGGGAGGAGAGTGGACACCCATCTGCTCTCCTCCCCTTCTAGTTGTTGACCCGAAGTGACTCCTGACGTCACTTCCGGGTCCCTGTTGAGAGTTTCCCTGGCCATCATTGCATTACATTCAGTGGAGCAGAGGGGAGACATGTCGGATCTTTTAAACCCTAGATGTCTCATTAAAGTGAACCTGTCACCAAAAAAAAATCATAACCCCCCCCCCCCCGTATAAAAAACATGTCCGCTAGTTGATGGGAAAAATAAAAGTTAAAGTGTTACTAAACCCACAAAAGTAAAATCAGTGGGGGTTATTTACTAAGGGTAAATCCACTTTGCACTACAAGTAGGGTTGTCCCGATACCAATACCTAGCATTTGCCCGAGTACTTGTATTCGGGCAAATGCTCCCAATGCTTCACCTGATACCTGGACAGTCAGCAGTGATCAGTGCGTGGGGGAGTTACAAGCTTCCCCCCCAATGGCTTTCAACTGCTTTAGTGAAATTTATACAGAGGTGATCGGTGCTTTCCCACACACGATCACCGCTGACTGTCACCGCATCCACCTTCATGCCGTTCTGCCGCCCCCCTCCGTTCGTTCTTTCTCCATGCCCCCTCCGTTCTGCTGTCCCCCTCCGTTCTTCCTCCATGCCCCCTCCGTTCTGCTTCTGTCCCCCTCCGTTCTGCTGTCTCCCTCCGTTCTTCCTCCATGCACCCTCCGTTCTGCTTCTGTCCCCCTCCGTTCTTCCTCCATGCCCGCTCCGTTCTGCTGTCCCCCTCTGTTCTGCTTCTGTCCCCCTCCGTTCTTCCTCCATGCCCCCTCCGTTCTGCTGTCCCCCTCTGTTCTGCTTCTGTCCCCCTCCGTTCTTCCTCCATGCCCCCTCCGTTCTGCTGTCCCCCTCCGTTCTTCCTCCATGCCCCCTCCGTTCTTCTTCTGTCCCCCTCCGTTCTTCTTCTGTCCCCCTCCGTTCTGCTTCTGTCCCCCTCCGTTCTGCTTCTGTCCCCCTCCGTTCTGCTGTCCCTCTCCGTGTACTCTTCCTTTTCTGTATGGACAGAGTCAGCTGACTGTGTCCATTCACATAACTGAAACATTTGTAACCTCCTGTGATTACGATGTCTCAGTTTAAGAATGGAGAGAAGCCGCTGTCTTCTCTCCATTCATTTTCAGTGCAGCTGAGGCTGCAGAGAAAGGGACTAGGAAATTTCTATCCTTGGTCTCTTTCTCTGTCTCAAGGGGGAGATATTAGGGGTCTGTGAAGACCCCTGATATCTCACCAAAGCCCCCCAACAGGGCTGATTAAAAAAAAAAAAAGTATTGCAATAAATAATGAAAAAAAATATTATTGTAAAAAATAATAAAAATGTAAATAAAAAACACACCGACACCGTCCACCCCTCCCCCCCCCCCCCCCCAAAAAAAAGAAAGCTTTGTAAAAAAAAACAAAAAAAAAAAAACACTGTCACGTGACATTAGAAAAAAAAGTATCAGTAATTGGTATGGGCGAGTACTTGAAAAAAAGTATCGGTACTTGTACTCGGTCCTAAAAAAGTGGTATCGGGACAACCCTAACTACAAGTGCACTAGAAGTGCACTGCAAGTGTACTTGGAAGTGCAGTCTTTGTAGATCTGAGGGGAGATGCAATGAAAATAAAAAACAGCATTTTTGCTTGCACATGATTAGATGATAAAATCAGCAGAGCTTCACCTCATTTCAGAGCTTTCCCTCAGATCTACAGCGATCTACAGCGACTGCACTTCCAAGTGCATTTTCAGTGAAATCAACCCCCATGTGTATATGCAGTAAAGCACGCTTTGTTATACTTACTGTGGAACCTAAGGGGTTAATCCTGTGCATTGTGTAAACAAGGCTGTTTGACCATGTCTTCTCTGATCCTCCTCTTCCATTGTCCCCAATTAATCTCCTGATGGAACAGAGCCTTGCGGGCAAGCTGCTCATGCTCAGTTTGGTGTATATTACTAGAGAGTTTTTTTTTTTTTTCTTGAGAGAGTGCATGTGATCAGCACAGAGCCAATCAGTACTGTCCAGACAGAGAGGGTCAGGGGTCCTGCAGCCTCAAAGGACAGTCAGACGAGAATGAAGATTCCTCCTACAAGCTTTAATCAGACACTGATAGAAGTCACAAGACCGCTATATACTGCTGATGACCAAACGGGGGGTAGGAGTCCCCTCCCGCCACTTCTGAAAGCACTCCAGCGCTGCTGGGAATGCTTTCAAGAGAAATCCAGCTGCCGGCTGAAAAAAAAAAACAATTTGGGGGTTATGGCTAATATCTTCAGCCATAATTCCGGTAAACCAACGTGTGTGTGTGTATATATATATATATATATATATATATATATATATATAGCTGATTGGCTACCATGCACAGCTACACCAGATTTTGCACTCTCCAGTTTAAGTAAATCAACTCCATTGTCACACAGAACAGGAACAAAGGGAAATGACCTCAGTTAGGGGCACACGGCTATAGAAACCTGACAGAGGTTCCAATCCTTTCCTTCTCTAAAATGAACACAAGAGAACAGCAGGGCTTCAATTATTTATTACTCAGCATCTGCTTGATGAAAAGCATTTCAGGGATTTCATCTTAAAAGAGAGTTCTAAAATGAGACCTCCCCAGGAGGCCTTTTGATTCACAGTAGAGGATTGCAGGAGGGATGGAAGTAGGTCAGGTAGGGACTGGAGAGGGTTTGTGGGTGAGATAAGTGTAGGAGGGATTTGGGTTCTGTAGAGACTTCTAAACACAGAATAATCATTTGAATTCCATTATCAACCACATTATTAAAAGAAGTGTAAAATAATTGTTTGCGACTTCTGAGTGCCAAGAACGCTGAATACTCAATGTAGTAAAGAACCGTGAAATAGCTGATCTCTGAAAACACAAGGGCTGCTTCGAATGGTAGCCATATGTTCTTTGATAAATGATCGTTTTATTTTCTGATTGATTTCTTCTGATAGGATTAGTTGATCTATTGTTGACAACCCGTTTTATTGCTAAGCCATACACAGGTAAGTGGATTTTGATGAATAGTTAAAGTGAAACTAAAAGTAAAAAAAAAAATTACAAGCACTTACTATTGCACTGTAAAAAGAGTAAATCAGCGCAGATAAGTATATAAAAAACACTCAGCGGCTGGACACCAGGGTCAACAATCAAATCCCTAAAGTAAATAAATATGCAGATCCTGCAGCGCTAAATAAAAAAATATTCATAAAACATACAATAAATGAATTTCACGATTTCATTTATTGTATGTTTTATGAATATTTTTTTATTTAGCTCTGCACCATTCACTTACTCTTGCAGAAAAGACATGCACTGGGGGTTGATTTACTAAAGGCAAATAAACTGTGTACGTTGCAAGTGCAGTTGCACCAATTTTCCCCGACGTTCTGTGAATGTAGTGAAGCTCTGCTGATATCCATTATCCAATCATGTGCAAGCAAAAATGCTGTTTATTTTCCTTGCACCTGATTGGGTATTTACAAAGTGAAGCTTCACCACATTCACTAAGCTCTAGGGGAAAATAAGTGCAACTTCACTTCCAAAGTGCCCAGTCTATTTGCATTTAATAAAGCAACCCCAGTGCCTCTTCTGCAACAAAATGCGCTTACTTGGCTGTTCGCAACCCTCTCTATTTTTCCGGCACAGTGCCAGAATGAATGAAACGTCATCCCATACTGGCCAATCAAGACAGCTGAAGACCATCATCCAGAAGAAGCTGGTAAGAAGATATTGGTGTGGGACCTCGCAGTTGTCACTACTGGAGAATAGGTATGTATTCCTGACTTTAGTTCCACTTTAAGATACAATTGTAACTGAAAAAGGAGCTTCCTCCAAAAAATACTGTAGCTGCTGGCTTTTAATATAAGGACACTTACCTGTCCAGGGATCCAGCAATGTCCTAATCTGAGCCAATTCTTCAATCGGCTTCTGGTGCAGGCATCTTAAGTAAGGGAAACTGGCAGTGAAGCCTTCCGGCTTCACAATCAGTTTCCCACTGCGCATGCGGGAGCCATTTCACTTTGTGAATGGTCCCGCAGTCTTCTAGGACCTGGGACGTGTTCCAAGAAAGCCGCTGGGGAGGAGGGGCCAAACTTCTGCACAGATCGCCCAGCAATCTGGCTGGAAGTTGGAGCAGGTACTTGTCAAAACCAGGTAGCCACTCCCTCACAAAAAGTGGCAAATGGGGAGGATGCAAACAAGTGGAACTTCCCCTTTTGGGTGAAGTTACGCTTTAAGCTGGCTATACACTAGTAGAATTTTACTTGAAATTTAGCATTTTAAGAACGTTCGTTCAATTTTCTAGTCGTTAGTGGGGGTCGTCATCGTCATTTGTTTTCAACCACAGTGATGAGAAAATTTGCAGGAGCAGGATGTAATATTTTTCTTAAGTGAACAATTTGCATGTGCATGTGGTTTTTGTTTAGAAAATGACAATTTCAAAATTGAATGTTAACCACTGAATGTTAAGCCCCAGAAGGATTTACCCCCTTAATGACCAGGCCATTTTTTGCGATACGGCACTGCGTCGCTTTAACTGACAATTGCGCAGATGTGCGGCGTTGTACCTAAACAAAGTTGATGTCCTTTTTTTCCCACAAATAGAGCTTTCTTTTGGTGGTATTTGATCACCTCTGCGGTTTTTATTTTTTGCTCTATAAACAAAAAAAGACTGACAATTTTGAAAAAAAAAAAAAAAAAAAACAGTATTTTTTACTTTCTGCTATAATACACATCCAAAAAAAATATATAAAAAAAATAATTTATTCATCACTTTAGGCCAATATGAATTCTGCTACATATTTTTGGTAAAAATATTGCAATAAGCATATATTGATTGGTTTGCGCAGAAGTTATAGTGTCTACAAAATAGGGGAAAGATTTAGAGACTTTTTCCTTTTTTTTTTGTTTTTACTAGTAATGGCAGTGATCAGCGATTTTTAGCGGGATGCGACATTGCGGCGGACAAATCTGACCCCAAGTAACACTTTATTGACCAGTGACACCAATACAATGATCAGTGCTAAAAAAATGCACTGATTACTGTATAAATGGCAATTGCAGGGAAGGGGTTAACACTAGGGGGCGATCAAGGGGTTAAGTGTTCCTTGGGGTGGTGTTTCTAAATGTCAGGGGGACTGACTGGGAGTAGAGAGAGATTGTTGTTCCTGATCACTAGGAACAGCTGATCTCTCTCCCCTCCCCTGTCAGAACGAGGATCCGCGATCGCGGGTGGCCGTCAGACATCGAGGGCCCCGGACCCACGGGTGAGCTCCCGCGATGAGCGTGCGCCTGCAGTATCACGTGCACAGACCGACTTACAGGTACGTAGTTTGTGCAGCTGAGCCGCCTTGCCGCAGTATATATGCGGAAGGCGATCGGCAAGTGGTTAAAGAGGAACTCCAACCCCCCACCAAACAATTAAACGTCAGCAGCTATAAATACTGTTGCTGCTGACTCTTACTATTAGGGCACTTGCCTGTTCAGGGTATGGTGTCCTCACCCAAGCTGATTCTTCAATCTGTTCTCAGGTGCTGACACCGCCATCTTGGGTAAGGGAAAAGGCTTCACAGCAGGTTTCCTACTGCACATGCGCGAATCACGCTGCTCTTTCTCAATGGGCCGGGTGCAGCAAGGGCCGAACTTCTGTCTGAATTCACCGTGGCAAAATCAGCAGGAAGTGGGGGCAAGCACATTTTTAAAATCAGATACCCCCTCCCCCCCACAGGTGCAAAATGTGGCACCTGCGGTGGGAGGAGGCAGACAAGGGGAGCTTCCCCTTTTGGGTGGAGCTCCGCTTTAAACGCAAACATCAGATGTACAAAGAGTTTTCGTACCAATGTGAAAATTTTGTTTGAAAGTCTTCTACTATATAGACCGGTTAAGGATTGTAGGTTATCAGATGAATCTTATAATCTGATCTAAATACAATCTCAATAGAATTCTAGACCAAAGCATCTCTGTGCTAAGGGCCCTTTCACACGGGCGATATGATCAGGATCTGGTACCCGCTCCCACTTCCCCTCGGATTGCCTAAGCCAGTGATGGCGAACCTTGGCACCCCAGATGTTTTGGAACTACATTTCCCATGATGCTCATGCACTCTGCAGTGTAGTGGAGCATCATGGGAAATGTAGTTCCAAAACATCTAGAGTGCCAAGGTTCACCATCACTGGCCTAGGCAATCTAAGTGGAAGTTCTCCTCGCCCCCCCCATCTCTCCTTGGACGCGTCACATGTCCCAGAAGACTGCGGGAACGTTCACAATGCACAGCGCAGCTCGCACTTGTGCAGTGGGCACCTGGCTGTGCTACTATAGCTGGATGCCCACAGTTAAGATGCAGACGCCCCCTCGGGGGGAGCACAGCGCTGGATCCTGGTACAGGTAAGTGTCTGTTTATTAAGTCAGAAGCTACAGTTTTTGAACTCGTATCAAGTCACACTATGGGAGGCTGCAGCAGGGGCTGATCTGTGTAAGACATCCATGAAATAGTTGCTGACCTTGGATGGAGCCTGAGCAAAGATGACTGTTTAAAACTTTAGCATCAAAAAAAAGTTAATTTTGTATGCCCTTTGTGCACAAAAGGTACAATTGATTTTCTGACAAAGAAGGCGCTTCTGTTACTGCTGGCTCATGTATAATTTCTGATCCGCTCTGAGCTACAAATTTTTGTGGGCAGTCAGAGGAATCCGTGGGAGTGGCAGGATGCTTAACTAAGAGCAACTGCAGATGCTGGCCAAAACCCAAGCAGGGACTAGCCATGAAAAGCCATCAGGCAGGGGATTACTAATGTCTCTCCTGCAAAAAGGTTATGTTAGCTGCAGTATCTATATTTGTGGATGACGCAGGACATGAGTTCATTTCTGATGGTTTTCAATACATGGCTAAGGATTATGCATAGTGCAAAGGGATTGTTGGCAAACCGATCGTCTGATGTGTGCCAGGATCTTGTATTGCATACTAACGGTAAACAATTGTTGTGCAAACACGAACGTAGTGACGTACTACAAGGAATTTCAGCTCTTGAGCGCCACCCTTTGGGCCCCTTCTGCTAATTTTGTGTTTGGTGAGCATTGATTCCAGGCATGCGTGTTTGTACTTTCGACTTTTGTGTGACGGATTTGTGTACTGACCATCCGAAAATCAGACAACAGGCAGTTGTGCGCCAAAAATTTACTAGCCTGTCTTTCAACATTTGTTGGCCGAAAGTTGGACAACAATTGTCAAAAGGAGCGTACTAACAGTCAGATTTTAGGACAACAGTCTGTCAACAGACAATCCCCTGCCAACAATCGCATTGTGTGTACGAGGCTTTACTCCTCCCCTTTAGCAAATTCCCAGAAAAATATGTTTCTTTTTCTTTTTAAAGAGGAGCACAGCCTGTGTGTGGGGAGGTGCAGCGTGGTGCGACGGTAGTAAAAACTCAGAATCCAGTAGCAGAGAACAGAACTTGTATTAATGTAGAATCCGGTATTTCACAACAAACCCACCGGGAAGGCACCCAACTGGGAACACTCGCGTTATGTAACAGCAGTGTGTAGCAGAGCAGGTCTCAGATGTGCCGACAGCATCTGTCTTGAGGGGCAGAATGTGACCAGGACCAGTGGCGGCTGGTGTTTTTTTTTTTATGGGGGGGGGGCAGCACCCCCCCCCCTCACTGTTTGCTGGTCGGTCCGGCACTTACCCCATTGTGGCGGGTGGCTGGTAGCGTGGTGCAGTGGCTCGGTTCCGAGTCCTCTCCTCCATGGCGGCTTCCAGCTCCTCCCCTCATCCTCCTAGGCAACCAATAGGATCACCTGTCCTTTCAGCCAATCAGGTGATCGGTGTCAAAACCGCTTCCTGCTTGGCAGGGAGGAGGATCGGTCTTACAACAGCGAATATTCATTCGCTGTTGTAACACACCTGGGTGGACTGAGGGCGCACTCTCTGCGACCCGTGCCCACCCTATAGGCTCTAATCGGTGCTTCAAAAAAAAACCAGCCCCTCCCCATTGGAATTCATGCACCGGTGTCCTGAAAGGGTCCGGACGCATGGATAGGGGAGGCAGCGATGGACGGGGGGTGGCGCCTGTGCGCCCTTAATGGACGGGCTACCCCTGGCCAAGACGGTCTGTACCCAAATGGGGAGGCTTCCAGGAAGGATTGCTTGTCCTTATCCTTTTCCTGCTTGTCTGGAACCTCTCCCTGCCGCTAATCACTGTCCCTGTCAGATGGGTGACCTGTCCCTACACTACCCACAAACAAAATGCGTGCCAAGCGTGGGAGCCAGAGTCTTAAATAGACTCTGCCTGATCCAAGATGGCCACTAGAGTAACATAGGGTGGCAGCATCCAACTGGATAACTTTCCCAGTAACTCAGGAAGCCCCAGAAGAACGATGTTCCTCTTAACTTCCTCTCCCCCCTGAAATGCCGCTGTGGTTGAGGGTCACCTGCAGTGGAGGAAGTGGGACTGCACCTGCCTGCAACTTCTTTGCCAATGTCCCTGCAGCAGAAGCTGTCTGGGATACCCATGTTAGGCATCCCAGTAGGTTTTGGGGCATGCACATACACAGTTGAAGATGGTCAGGGGGCCGGCTCCTGGGACCTGGAAGGGAAAGGCAGCTTCTGATGACGCCAGCAAAGATGATGGCATGGGACCCAGTGTGCAGTGGCTTTTGTTGGATCACAGCAGGGCAGTGCTGGAAGGGCGAATATGCTATTTCACTTCAACCCAGCGGAAAAGGTAGAGCAGGGGTAAGATCAAAATGACCCCCAGGTGGGGTGAAGTTTTGCATCAAGTGTAGAAGGATTAGAACATCTTCCGAGTTTTTATTGCTGTGTGTCCTGCTGGGGAGATTCACCTTTTCTATTTGCCTGGTGACCATTGACACCAGGACAGAAAATGGTGTGTTCCCTAAACTTTTAGGCCTCGTTCACATCGGCGTTCTTAAGTGTACACCCATATAAAGACTGTGGTTGCCCTTACAGAAATGCACCAGTTGTGTTACGTGCATCCCCACGCAGACAGTCCCATTCATATCAGTTGGAATGCAGTGGCTGCACGGGCACAGCCGCTGCTCCCATTTTGACATGCTGTCATGATAATGTGAGCGCCCTGCAGCATTGTCTTGTGAGCCAAGGGGTTGGACCAAGAGGTAGGCAGAAAAGGCAGCCACTCAGCAATCTATGCTGTGGTTCACAGCTCATGATGAGGGTTCTACTTTGGCCTTTTTGTCTGCATGTAGTGCTGCCTGATGCCAAAGAAAGAAGAACAGAGAAAGGATAAAGCAGGGGAGCAAAAAGATTTTATCGCCTGTGTAGCCCTACGCAAAAGTGGACATACAATTTAGATCTGCTTCAGCTGTACATAACCTGCTACACTCCCACACTCAACATCAGGGATCTTCAAACTACGGCCCTCCAGCTGTTGCATAACTACACATCCCATGAGGCATTGTAAAACTCTGACATTCACAGACATGACTAGGCATGATGGGAATTGTAGTTCCTGAACAACTGGAGGGCAATAGTTTGGAAACCCTTGCTCTACATCAACCTTTCTCAACCATTTTACCGTGGAGGAACCCTTGAAATCATTTTTAGGTTTTAGGGAACCCCTGCTAAAACCAATTCATTGGGGGTGAGTGGGAAAAATGTCACTTACATTGGTGGCCAGTAAAAAAAAAAAAAAAAAAAGCATCCCTTACATTGGTGGCCAGAATGCCACCCTTACAGACAGCAAAAAAGATCATTGGTCTGTTAAGTGGCATCTACCCCAGATCTATCAAAGAACTATCACATGGGAGGTCAATTAGCTACAGCTGAAGAACCCCTAGCAACCTCTGGAGGAACCCTAGAGGAGAATCGCTTCTCTAAATGAAGGACTGCATGCAGAGAGGTGTACTGCTTAGAAAGATATGCTACACCTCATTAAATAAGTGGCAAGAGGCTGTTGTCCTGCTCAGTTTATTCTAGAAATAGAGAAATGCTTGAAATCTTGAATCAAAGTTTAATGCGTAATCTGATTGTACATGGTGTGGTAGTGTATTCTTCCTCCCTTTCGGGTGATGCAAAATGACCCCCTCTGTAATGTGGCAGGCAAACATTTCCATTTCAGGGTCTGGAACTTCGTTCTTGGTATACAGTATACATAGCTCCTAACTGTCCCTGATTTCAAGGGACTGTCCTTGATTTGAAACAAGGTCCTTCTGTCCCTCTTTCCTCCTCATTTGACCCTCATTTTGGTCTAATCTTTATAGTTGTATATAAAATGAAGTTTTTATCTTTCAAAATGTGTTTCCCAGTGCTAAACCTTTCATCCAATTTCTAAATTGCTGCATTTGTAAATGTCAGAAGCCAGTATAAAGGAACAGTTGAGATAAAAAAAAAAAAGCACTTGTGGGATTTTTTTGTATAATTCTCCTTGAAGGGGTGTGTGTCCTATGCCTACGTACGTTTGCTAGTAGGTGTCCCTCATTCCCATCTAAAAAAGTTGGGAGGAATGTATAGTATATGGTGGGGAGAAAAATAAATTGGGTGCCAGTCACTTTAGCTTTTTTAATAGTTATTGCTGAACTCCATTCTAGGAGAGAGTTTAGGGGTCCAGGATAGCACAAATGTAGGACAGATATTCTGAAAAAAGAAGTAGGCCCATTAAGAGCCACTTGGTAACTGCTGGCCCTGTGAGGGCCACCAGACAGATCTATGACCCTGAAGGAGCAATCACAGTCTATCCTTAAGTTGTAGTGTGGATCTCTCTCTCATACATTTGGCTTTTGACCTCCTAAAGGCTCGATCAGACATGTGGCTTTTATTGCTGCCCCTCTTAAAAGTAATCTTCAGTAGATTGCTTTTCAGAGGGCACTTGACAGGAGGTGAGGGGATGATATGTTGCCTCCATGCTGCCTGTTTTAACCCTAAAAATGTTGACTAACTGTACTACATACACATGTGTAGCAAAATCCCGAGCCTCTTTAGGCCTAATAGTTCCCTCCAGAGTTAGGGAGAGCTGACATCCTTCAGTGTGGGTTAGAAGGCATGGTGGGTGAACTGCTAGATGAACAGGTGGGTGCCAGACACTTTTTGAATGCAAAGAAAGTTATTGTCTCTTAAACAGAACTGTGGGAGAGAGGGTTAGGGCCAGGACACCCTTAGGTAGATGCAAAGTAAATTGGCAGACTCCGAGAATTCTATAGGCAGGCAGCTATACAGGTGAAGGCCTCCAGCCGGACACCACTTCTGTATAGGTAGGACGCTGTCTCCTATGGCAATAGTCTTTTAGAAGTTACTAACTGTAATGGTATCCAACTATTTGCAACACGAACAGTTCTCAGCTTACTCCCACTCACTCACTGTGGGTCTTCACTCAATGAGCTCCCAGTCTCTCTCACCAGACTTCAGATCCACTAGCCACTGGATCCCGTGAGCTCTTTCACTTTAGCACACAGTATCTTCTTCAAGCGTCACCCCCGCTTCCCTGCTGGGTCCCTGGCTTGGCAATAACAGATACTCCTCAAGCTTCACCCCTGCTGACACGCTAGGTCCCTGGCTTGGCACTCTGACTTGGCACTTGCTGAAGTTTTCCCACTTCTTCACCGTCCCCGGCCTGGTGAGAAGCCTGCTCTGGTACTGGCCTCAGCTTACTCACAATGATCTCCGGTAACAAGGTGGTTGGTCCCTTAGTGGCGACAGCTTCCCCTCCGACCACAACTGGTTCTTCGGCCAGCAGAACCATAACTTCTGGTTGGACTACAAGCCCGCAGTCCCAACCCTACGCTGCTTTTCCTGCTTCTGGATAGGCCCTCAGACAGCCTAGCAGCCAGATGTCCCTGCGATAGACCATAGGTTTTTGGCCTAGCAGCTCGGGGCGATACACACACGTCCACCCAGACAGCCGTCTGGGTGGCACAGAACAGCGATCACCTGACTCCACCCAAATAAATAGGCCCTCCCAGCAGGCCAAGGGACCCAAGAAAATCCCTGCTCATTGGCATTCTTAATCTGTCCTTGCTATGCCCTTGTCCTATCCGATGTCTCCAGCTACATTGCCACCTAGTGACAGAAGAGAGAAGTGCAGCAAGTCCAGAATTAGGGGGAAATCAATTGATCTCCTAAGAATTGGCCAAGGCAACTATTGCCTGGTAACTAAATTTGATATCAACCCTGCCTAAACATCAGATCAAGATCTTTCTGGGGGTGCTTAGAGATACAACGGGTTCTTTGAGGGCAACAATAAAGCTAATTCGACCCGTAATAAAATTGAGTTTGACACCTCTGTTCTAGATACACATCCTCTCCAGCAAAAGCCTTGTGGGACAGAACACCCTGAAAAGGTGTCCCAAATATGTATCCTCTTCCCAAACCATACAACAACCTCAGAGATTGGTTGGGTCAGATACGTATTCAAAACTCACTGAATGTCCTTCCCACTCTGATTACTGGAATCCGTTTTACAGTAACAGGCAGAAGCAATCAACCCACTGAGTTTAGGGAAGCCAGCAGAGCCTAGAAAACTGTAACCAGAGCTAGAGCTGCAAAACACATTCAATTTAATTAGCGACACAATAGCATTGGGCAGGGTTCCTACACACGGATAACATTAACATCTCACCAGATAATTCTGCTTGCTGCTTTTTGTTGCTTTTGGATACAGTTGGTATTGTGAAGAGTTTTCTTTTTTCTTTTTTTTTTTTATAAACTAAGCTAAATTAACGTTCAGTAATTTCCTCAAAATGTGATGCAGACAGCTTTTTCAACAGAATGCAATTAGACGGAGTCCCCATGGTCCTGTAATATTGCAAATAGACGATTCATGTGACAGGATCACAGAACATCTTGTTTCCATAGTACAATATTCCACAATAGCCTGCAGCATTTTTTGTTCACTGCAAATCATTTTCCACCCATTGATGCGTTGAAAGAAGTCATTGAAAAGAGTGTACTTGACCAGTCATCTTGTATCATGTGCCCTCATACCCAGGTTACAAACAATAGACTTGGGAGGCACACCCTAAAAATGCGTTTACATTCAAGATGGTGCTGCTATAAGACCAACAAACATTACAAGATTGATTATAGCGCACACATATAGCGATTTAACCACTTAAGGACTAGCCTCGTTTTGGATTTTAGGTGTTTACATGTTTAACCACTTACCAACCGGCCCATAGCCGAATGACGGCTGCAGGGCGGTTGGATAACTCTGGGAGGACGTCATATGACGTCCTCCCGGAATTCCCCTCTCGCGCGCCCCCTGGGGCGCGCACCCGAACACATCCGTGACCGCCGGGTCCAGAGGACCCGGCGCATCACGGATCCCGGTAAATGGCCGCTGATCGCGGCCGTTTACCATGTGATCGCGCCGTCAAATGACGGCGCGATCACATGTAAACAGACCGGCGTCATCTGATGACGCCGGTTCCTCTCCTCCCCTCCTGTGTACCGATCGGTACACAGTGAGCGGGGAGGGGGATGGATGGATGTCTGCAGCGCTGTGGGCTGGATGTGTAGTGCCCACAGCGCTGCACAGAGACATCCAGCCATCCATCCATCCATGCTCAGCCATCCCTTACTACTCTGCAATGCTGTGCAATACTCTGCAATACCCCCACAATACTCTGCAATACCCCCACAATACTCTGCAATGCTGTGCAATACTCTGCAATGCCCCCACAATACTCTGCAATGCTGTGCAATACTCTGGAATGCCCCCACAATACTCTGCAATGCTGTGCAATACTCTGCAATGCTGTGCAATACTCTGCAATACCCCCACAATACTCTGCAATGCCCCCGCCATACTCTGCAATGCCCCCGCCATACTCTGCCATGCCCCCGCCATACTCTGCCATGCCCCCGCAATACCCCGCCATACTCCGCCATACCCCGCCATACTCCGCCATACCCCGCCATACTCCGCCATACTCCGCCATACCCCGCCATACTCCGCCATACCCCGCCATACTCCGCAATACCCCGCCATACTCCGCCATACTCCGCCATACCCCGCCATACTCCGCCATACTCCGCCATACCCCGCCATACTCCGCCATACCCCACAATACCCCGCCATACTCCGCAATACCCCGCCATACCCTGCCATGCTGAGCCATGCTCAACTGTACTCGCCCTCTGTATGTGGCCAGGCTGTGGAAGTCTCACACATGTGGTATCGCCGTACTCAGGAGGAGCAGGAGAATCTATTTTGGGGTGTCATTTTTGGTATGTACATGTTATGTGGTAGAAATATTGTATAAATGGACAACTTTGTGTTAAAAAAAAAAAAAGCGTTTTAACCACTTACCGCCCGCCGGCCGTCATACAATGTCCTAGACTTTGTGCGGGGATATCTGAATGATGGGTGCAGCTACAGGCATCATTCAGATATCAGCTTTTTCAGCCGGCGATTCCCTACACCATAGGAATGATCATAGCGGCTGTTCCACTGCTTGATCGTTCTTACGGGAGGCGACAGGGATGCCCCCCCCTCCCACGCTTCTACCGACTCACCGCTACGATCGAAGCCAGGATCGTTTTTTTTTTTTTTTATTTCAGGCTTCCCAGCCTAGAGGTGAGATGTGGGGTCTTATTGACCCCATATCTCACTGTAAAGAGGACCTGTCATGCCATATTCCTATTACAAGGATGTTTATATTCTTTGTAATAGGAATAAAAGTGGTCAAAAAAATTTTTTTTTGGAAAAAAGCATCAAACTAAAATAAATAAAGTAAAATGAACAATAAAAAAAAAAAAAAAATTTTTTAAAGCGCCCCTGTCCCTGTGTGCTCGCATGCAGAAGCGAACGCATACGTAAGTCCCGCCCACATATGAAAACGGTGTTCAAACCACACATGTGAGGTATCGCTGCGATCGGTAGAGCGAGAGCAATAATTTTGGCCCTAGACCTCCTCTGTAACTCAAAACATGTAACCAGTAAAAAATTTTCAAGCGTCGCCTATGGGGATTTTTGAGTAGCAAAGTTTGGCGCCATTCCACAAGCGCATGCAATTTTGAAAGGTGACATGTTGGGTATCTATTTACTCGGCGTAACTTCATCTTTCACATTATGCAAAAACATTGGGCTAACTTTATTGTTTTGGTTTTTGTAAAGCACAAAACAGTTTTTTTTCCAAAAAAAAAACGCGTTTAAAAAATTGCTGCGCAAATACCGTGCGAGATAAAAAGTTGCAACGACCGCCATTGTATTCTCTAGGGTCTTTGCTAAAAAAACATATATAATGTTTTGGGGTTCTATGTAATTTTCTAGCTAATAAATGATGATTTTTACATGTAGGAGAGAAATGTCAGAATTGGCCTGGGTGCTCCAGAACGCCTGAAGGTGCTCCCCTGCATGATGGGCCTCTGTATGTGGCCACGCTGTGTAAAAGTCTCACACATGTGGTATCACCGTACTCGGGAGTAATAGCAAAATGTGTTTTGGGGTGTAATTTGTGCTATGCATATGCGGTGTGTGAGAAATAACCTGCTAATATGACAATTTTGTGGGAAAAAAATAAAATAAAAAAAAAACCTTGATTTTGCAAAGAATTGTGGGAAAAAATGACAACTTCAAAAAACTCACCATGCATCTTTCTAAATACCTTGGAATGTCTTCTTTCCAAAAAGGGGTCATTTGGGGGGTATTTGTACTTTTCTGGAATGTTAGGGTCTCAAGAAATTAGATAGGCCGTCAGTACTTCAGGTGTGATCAATTTTCAGATATTCGCACCATAGCTTTTGGACTCTATAACTTTCACAAAGACCAAATAATATCCACCGATTTGGGTTAATTTTACCAAAGATATGTAGCGGTATAAATTTTGACCAAAATATATGAAGAAAAATTACTAATTTGCAAAATATTATAACAGAAATAAAGAAAAATGTATTTTTTTACAGATTTTTCGGTCTTTTTTCTTTTACGGCGCAAAAAATAAAGAACCCAGCGGTGATTAAATACCACCAAAAGAAAGCTCCATTTGTGTGAAAAAAAGGACAAAAATTTCATATAGATACAGTGTTGCATGACTGAGTAATTGTCATTCAAAATGTGAGAGCACCAAAAGCTGAAAATTGGTCTGGTTAGGAAGGGGGTTTAAGTGCCCAGTGGTCAAGTGGTTAAAACAGGTTTTTTTGCTAGAAAATTACTTAGAACCCCCAAACATTATATATTGTTTTTTTTCTAACACCCTAGAGAATAACATGGCGGTCATTGAAATACTTTTTTTTGCACCATACTTGCGCAGCGGTCTTATAAGCGCACTTTTTTTGGAAAAAATTCACTTTTTTGAATAAAAAAATAAGACAACAGTAAAGTTAGCCCAATTTTTTTTTAATATTGTGAAATATAATGTTACGCCAAGTAAATTCATACCCAACATATCACGCTTCAAAATTGCGCCCGTTCATGGAATGGCGTCAAACTTTTACCCTTAAAAATCTCCATAGGCGACGTTTAAAAAATTCTACAGGTTGCATGTTTTGCGCTACGGAGGAGGTCTAGGGCTAGAATTATTGCTCTCGCTCTACCGGTCGCGGCGATACCTCACATGTGTGGTTTGACCACCGTTTTCATATGCGGGAGCTACTCACGTATGCGTTCGCTTCTGCGCGCAAGCTCGTCGGGACGGGGGGGGGTTTAAACTTTTTTTTTTATTTTTATTATTTATTTTACAATATTTTATTTATTTTTACACTGTTTAAAAAAAAAATGGTGTCACTTTTATTCCTATTAGAAGGAATGTAAACATCCCTTGTAATAGAAAAAAGCATGACAGGACCTCTTAAATATGAGATCTGGGGTCAAAAAGTCCTCAGATCTCATATTTGGACTAAAATGCAAAAAAAAAAAAGTCGTTTGAAAAAATGACATAAAAAAAATATACCTTTAAGAAAAATGGGTGGAGCTGGCGTAATGACGTCGCTTCAGCCGTCCAATGGTATGGAGACGGGTGGCGGCCATCTTAGCCTCACTCGTCTCCACACCTAGACACAGAAAGGTCCTGATCGCCTCCGCCGCTACCGACGGCTCCAGTAAGCGGCGGAGGGCGCGGGAGAGCGGCGGGAGGGGGGGTGGCACCTCTCCCGCCGCCGATAACGGTGATCTCGCGGCGAACCTGCCGCAGAGACCACCATTATCGTACACAGAACCGGCTCCTGTATAGATGGATACCTCAGTTGTGGCAGCAGCTGCTGCCGTTACCGAGATATCCATCTTCAAAGTGCCGACGTATATGTACAGGAGCCAGTCGGTAAGTGGTTAAATGTCATTTTTGTATGTGTTCGCTATAATCTATTTTGTACTATTTGTTGGTCTTATAGCAGCACCATGTTGAATGCAGGGCTGGGAAACCAGCGGCCGGGCGCCCCTAGGCAGCAGTGCGCCCTAGGCGGCTGCCTAGTTTGCACTGCTGCCTAGGGGCGCCCGGCCGCTGGTTTCCCTCCGCGTCTGCATGCTCTGCAGGCTGCAGCATGTAACTAACTCAGTCTCAGGCAGCTGCTCCGTCCGACCGGTAGTCTAATTAGAGGCGCAGCACAGCACTGGAGCCAGCGCTAGAGGAAGAAGAGCCAATGCTTCCTGTATAGCAACACCTTCTGTCATATGGGCAGGGCGAAGGGGGTGGAGTCTGGGGTGAAAGCCAATGGGGGAGGCAAAATTAGGTTTTGCCTAGGGTGTCAAAAATCCCTGCACCAGCCCTGCTTAGGGTGTGCCCCCCCAAGTCTGTTGCTCGTATATTGTAAGGGTCCTGACCAGATCCCTTGGGCTGGAGCACTCCATCCCCCCTTCATTATCTCTTATTAGTGTCCACCTGTGATATAGGAGGAGTCCCTTCAGTTCGCCTACAAAGAAGAGTTTGTCTCCCATGGTTGAGGCGCAGAATCTTTCATTCTATGAATAGTGTAGGACCCCCTAATAATGGGGTACTTTGACGCAGTAAGTGGGCTTGGCATATATATGACCATATAGTGTGACCAAATCCCCATATTTTTTGACTATGTTCAGGTGTTATAAATAGCCTTGCAGGATTTAAATGTAATTTCTGCATGTGTGCGCTATAATCTATTTTGTACTCATACCCAGGTTGACTGGTTAGCCTTACAGTGTATAGTCACACAGGGCAGGCTGAGGCTGGTGGTGGAGAGGTTGAATAAGACCGTTTACCCACTCCGAGGCCTTTTTTATATGGGCGGGCAAAGGACAGTAAGGATAGCCATGGTTTGACCACCACATGACCACCCAGTTGCAAGTTACCATGCCCAGTGGCTGTGGCAGTACACATGGCCATCGGAACAATTATACTACCTGTTGTGCAGACAGTACTACCACCCTGGTACTGGCCCATTCAGCTTTAAAAAAAAAAAAAAAAAAAAAAAAACATCCAGGAGGTGGCGTGATTGCCTCCTAAATGCCTGGAGGAAGCTTCTCTACTGCCTTTTGAAGAGCGATCCATGATCCACCAAGGATTGCTTTCCAGAAGGTTGGTATGGACTGACGTCTATCCAAATGAGGCCTGACTCAGGATAATACCAGTCAGCAGAAGGAACCACAGCGCATGGCGAGGAAGCAGGTATTTGTCACATCCAAATGTGTAAGATACTGCAGCAGCCTGGGATGAGCAGAATGGCAGAGTTTTACCACTTCCGAACCGCCCCATAGCAGATTTACTGCTACAGGGTGGCCCTCCCGTGCACAATCACGTATATATACATGATTCTGCACTTTCACCTACAGGGGGCGTGCGCTCGCCCCCGGCAGGCTGCTTCTGCTGTGATTAATCACAACAGAAACCGATTTGCGGGCACTGGATGTCTGCAGGCACCCACCAATCGTCGGGCAGAGACTCATGACAGAGGTCTGCCTATGTAAACTGGGCAGATCTCCATTCTGACAAGGAAGAAGGGATGGATTTTGTGTCCCTGCAAAGCAGGGAATAAAATGCATCACTTCCCCTAGTAAAAGAAGCACATACAGTCCACTAAAACACTGGCTAGGCACACAGTTAACCCCTTTGATCGCTCTAGATGTTTAACATCTTCCCAGCCAGTGTCATTAGTACAGTGACAGTGTATATTTTTAGCATTTATCCCGAAAAGTGTCAGTTAATGTCCGATTGTCCAAAGCAATATCGCAGTCCTGTTATAAGTTGCTGATCATCGCCATTACTAGTGTGGGGAAAAAAAAAAAGAATTCCATAAATATATACAATAATTTGTAGATGCTATAACATTCGCGTAAACCAATCAATATTTGCGTATTGGGATTTTTTTTTTAACAAAAACGTAGCAGAATACATATTGCCCTAAATTTATAAAGAAATTAGATTTTTTTAATTATTCATTGGATATGTTTTATAGCAGAAAGTCAAAAATATTGTTTTTTTTTCAAAATTATCAGTATTTTTTTCCGGCTCATGTACATATACATCGGTAGTTTGAAGATGGATATCTCGGTAACACGGGCAGCAGCTGCTGCCACAACCGAGCCAGTGGTCCTGTTTACGATAATGGTGGTCTCTGCGGCAGATTCGCCGCGAGATCACCGCTATCGGCGGCGGGAGAGGTGCCCCCCCCTCCCGCCGCTATTCCACGCCCTCCGCCGCTTACCGGAGCCGCCGGCAGCGGCGGAGGCGATCGGGACCTGTCCGTAGCTGTGTATGGAGACGAGTGAGGGGAAGATGGCCCCCACCCGTCTCCATACTATAGCAGGGCGAAAGCAACGTCAAAACGTCACTTCCGCCCATACGTCTTAAAGGCACATTTTTCTGTTGTCATTTTTTCAAATGACAATTTTTTTTTTTTTTATTGCATTTTAGTGTAAATATGAGATCTGAGGTCTTTTTGACCCCAGATCTCATATTTAAGAGGAGCTGTCATGCTTTTTTTCTATTACAAGGGATGTTTACATTCCTTGTAATAGGAATAAAAGTGACCCAATTTTTTTTTTAAAACAGTGAAAAAATAAATCAAATCAAGTAAAATAAATAAGAAAAAAAAAAAATTTAAAGAGCCCCATCCCGACGAGCTTGTGCGCAGAAGCGAACGCATACGTGAGTAGCGCCCACATATAAAAACGGTGGTCAAACCACACATGTGAGGTATCGCCGCGATCGCTAGAGTGAGAGCAATAATTCTAGCCCTAGACCTCCTCTGTAACTCAAAACATGCAACCTGTTTTTTAAACGTCACCTATGGAGATTTTTAAGGGTAAAAGTTTGATGCCATTCAACGAGCAGGCGCAATTTTGAAGCGTGACATGTTGGGTATCAATTTACTTGGCATAACATTATCTTTCACAATATAAAAATAATTGGGCTAACTTTACTGTTGTCGTATTTTTTTATTCAAAAAAGTGAATTTTTTCCAAAAAAGTGCATAAATTACATAAATTTTATTTGGGTACAGCGTTGCATGACTGTACAATTGTCAGATAAAGTAACACAGTGCCGTATCGCAAAAAATGACCTGGTCATGAAGGGGAGTAAATCTTCCACACACAGGCCCCTGGAAAGGTAAGCATACAGTATCTTCTTTTATAGCATGGGCTTAGTTTAGTTTGGATCCTGATATGGCTTGGGTCATTTTATTTTAAAGTAAGCCTTAAAAAAGCCCAACTCCAGCCAGTGCTGGGACAAGGTCCTTTTAAGCGAAACTATACTTACCTTCTGAGCTCCCCGCCGGTCACTGACATCTTTGGCCGGTGGCTTCTGGATAGCGATCTCCAGCCATTTTAATTGGCTATGCTAAGGTGACCTCATTCCTGCACATGCATGGGAGTTTAGTTAACTCGAAGTTGTGCACTGAGCAGTGTACAGCGGCTGGCAGGCAGGTAAGAAACATTAATGCAGAAGGGACATAGTAAATCTCTTCTGCATTAAAAATCCTGACTGTTCCCCAACTTATTTATTTTTTACCTAAAGTTCCACTTTAGCATTAAGGTGAAAGGCCAAGGTGCACCCCCCTTCCCAACATGAGCTGCATACTACCTCAGAAGAATAGGTTGTATGTTCTGCCCTTTTTGCATCCCCCTCCTGCTGAAGCACCCAAGGCAGCTGCCTCTTCTGCTAACCTATCGGCCTGGTCCTGACTCCAGCTAATGCGTTTTAAAGAGCGATGCCAACATAAAAAAAAAAAAAAGGTTTAAACTGTCTAAATAAAAGCTGACCACTGGAAGAATGGCAACATCATACAGTATAAGATAAGTTTCTTTTAACCAATTAATACAATGCATGTCAACTCACATTACGTGTTGCTGCGTTGTGGTGCTATTCATTCTAAGTGGCACCCCAACACACTAAGGTAATGCACATGCCTTGCAGCACACCGCAATGCATAGAGGTTTGTTGCTTTGACAAAAATGTACTCTAAATGTGTTCGGTTATAAGACGATACTCATTACATCTCATGGTGTCTATGTAATAGGATGTGGGGAAGGAGGTGGTGAGAGCTCCTCCTTCTACTACTTCTAATGGTATAGTTGACCACTGCTTTCTATCTTGCAACCCTATAGTACTCATTAACCTCCCTTTTAAGCGGATTTCTGCCTGGGTAAATAAAAATTAAAAGTCAGCAGCTACAAATACTTCAGTTGCTGATTTTTAATATATGGACACTTACCTGCCCAGGGAGCCATCCCTCGGCTGCGTTTGCAGGTGCCGGCATCCTTACTAAGGGAAACAGGAAGTGAAGACTTATGGCTTCACAGCCTGTTTCCTACTGTCAGAAACCATGAAATCAGACCGAGACAGAAGTACAATTAAATCACACTTGTTTAATAATAAAAGTAAATAGAACAAAACATAGTCAAAACATAGCCAGAGTTCAGGAACCGGAGCGGATAGTCAAACAAGCCAAACGTCAGGGAGCCGGAGATGAGCGTAGTAAAACAGCAACAGGATCTGGAGCCAGAAGGGATGTCAGCCAAGCAAGTCTTTTAACAGGAATGCAGGAGAGCGTCTCTGTGATGTTGACTAAGGCGAAGGCAGAGATCCTCTGGGCTGGCCAGCTTAAGCAGGCAGAACTGACCAGCAGGATATCATCAACAGCTGAATAACTGTGGAGAGATAGGAGCTCGCAATTAGACGACAGCTGAGCGACCAGCTCAGAGAAGGAAGGGCTGAGCCCAGCCCTGACACCTACTGCGCATGCATAAGTCGCGCTGCGCTTTCTGAATGGTCCCTCCTGCTGTCTTCTGGGACCTGTGTGTCTCCCAGAAGGTGGTGGGGGCGAGGGTATCCCCCCCCCCCCCCCGAAAGGTGCCAAATGTGACACCAGAAGGGGGGGGAATCCGATCCGCCGAAATTCCATTTCTGGGTGGAACTCCACTTTAATTGAATGTTATGCACATAGTTACATATAAATTTTATATAGTCATTTTAATAAAGGTTATATTTTATATATACAGTATATATATATATATATATATATATATATATATATATATATATATATATATATATATATATATATATATATATATATATATATATATTTATTTTTTTTTTTAAAGAAAAATTAGCTGTACACAGGAACATTTTCCTTGTTATGTACTGCAGCAAAACTTTGGTGAAACTTTTGTTCCTCAATATTAATGCTGTATAATGTAACATTTGTATTTTGCATAAAAGTGCTAAAGTTTAAGGTTCAGTAACTTCAGTGACCTTCATGTTGAATTCATTTACAGATATAAGAATAGAATAAATACCATACTGAATGAGTTATAAAAAAAATATTTATACATTATACTGGAGGACCACTGTTGTGCTGATGGCTTGTTGACATCATGACTTCTTCCATTGGTTTGCCCTCTTCCAAGTACCCTGCAAATACTACAGTCTACACATTGTACTGATCTGAATAGCCAAGTTCTAAATTTCACAGGAGTGGGCACTGGAACCTGTGGCATTACGACTGCACTTATCTACAGTATTTTGTTCTAGACAGGAGAGCAGCCCAGCTGTAGCAGAATGTGGCCCATAAGACTAGGTGCATACCTTTGCCTCTGTGGGGTTTTTTTGCATGTTTTTCTTCCTTTTTTTGTGCACTGCATTTAAAGTCATTGGAACCAGAAACATGCACTGATGCACTAAAAAGTAATATTTTTCTCAATTCATGGAAAGGGCAGCACACAGGCATCATTGGGCCCAATGGTGGATCTTCCATGTTTGCAATATGTGCCGTGCACGTGGGCCCCACTGTACTCTCACACACTGTACAACATGTTTTAGGCACAATGGGTGGCATATAGTTGGTTAATGAATGCCATTCACTGGGTGCAGTCTGATCTGCAGCCATGCTTGTTACTTGCAGCAAGATCCCTACTATCCATGCCAGGGACGGATACTGCTCAGCTGTAAACCTGTGGGCAGGGCGGTTTATCTGTAACTCTAATTGCCCATGGCAGAGGGCACATAGTCTGGAGAAATCCCCTGTGCTGCAACAAGCCTCGGCAAGGTCACTTTCCTTGCTTTTTGCCAGCAGCCAGCCTGCACGTGCACCCGCAGTCCAACCTTGAAAAATGTAAGCACAACAGCACTGCCACTTAGCCCTTTCACTGCCATCAACCTATGCCATATGATGTCAGAATTGTGTGTAAATCTGACTGTCAAATGCAAGTGATCCGGCAGCTGTACAGCCATCAGATCGCTTCCACACACCCCAGCAACACTGTGTCTCCCCCGTGTGCACCCCAGCCTTTTTTACCTGGCTCTGACGGACCTGGACCAAGAGTTGCAATAGCCAGGTAGAAGGGAGGGAGATCAGTGAATTTTTCACCTAGACAAGAATGACGTCTGGGGCCCCCTAACCCCATTCTGCATGTGTATACAGATGTTCTGCAGGGCTTCGGGTCCTGACAGCCCCGCAACACACCTGTGCACAATATCAAAACAGGCAGTGCTCATACACTAACATGATGTTAGTACCGTATATACACAGTATCTCACAAAAGTAAGTACACCCTCACATTTTTGTAAATATTTAATTATATCTTTTCATGTGACAACACTGAAGAAATGACTTTCCTACAATGTAAATTAGTGAGTGTACAGCTTGTATAACGGTGTAAATTTGCTGTCCCCTCAAAATAACTCAACACACAGCCATTAATGTTTAAACAGCTGGCAACAAAAGTGAGTACACCCCTAAGTGAAAATGTCCAAATTGGGCCCAAAGTGTCAATATTTTGTGTGGCCACCATTATTTTCCAGCACTGCCTTAACCCATCTGCCCCACATATGCTCAATAGGGTTTAGGTCTGGAGACATGCTTGGCCAGTTCATCTCCTTTACCCTCAGCTTCTTTAGCAAGGCCCAATATCTAAAAACTCACAAGCAAAAGCCAGTGGGTGAAGGAAAAGGAGGTGGGACTTTGAATGAAGCCAATGGTTTGCAAGCCGACACATAACGGTGGGTCAATAAAATTCTTTTATTGCATGTTCATACAAACAATGGTATCAGACAATATCAATTTAACACTTGGTAAAATGTTAGCAATGATAACCAAGGATCAACATAAGGACCATTAGTATAGTTATCAAATATAATGGGGTAACATGAGTAATAACATGAGTATGAGCAATATTACTGAAGATAGACAAGGGATCACCAGGTGTCAGAAAGCGTAGATGGTTAAAACAAGGTAATAACTGCCTGATAGCTGGCCTCAAATTCCTGTTAAAGGGTAAGACTCTGTGTAGCATGGATTGGAACAATAAAGGGCAACCGGTAGCTCGACGCGTTTCGTGGTTCAAGACCACTCATCAGGAGCAGACATGTCAAGTTTCTAGAAATTAAAGATAATAATAATAGTATCATGGGTCAGAGTTATAATGGGTACAAGGGGCTGAGTAATCCCCCAAAAGCAAAAGTACTCACAGCAGGCATGGGTAGATGGTGAATGGCCAGGTACGGCAACCGTCCGGGACTGATGCCGGGCCGGGAGCTGAGGCGGGCCCCCCCCGCCGCGGCGACCAAAACAGGCACCCCCCCAAAAAACGATGCAGGGCCACGAGGCACCCTAGGGTAGAGAGTGATGAATGAGTGATGATACAGGGGGTATTAGTACAGAGGGAAAGTGTGTGAGCTGGATAAGATAGGGAGGAAAGTGGGAGAAGGGGGGGGGGAGGGGGGGGCGGGGCTTGCCTCCACTGCCCATCGACGTCACGCCACCCGCGACGGACGTGCGCTGCGTCTCCCGACGCCGCCGCGCCCTCTGCGCTGTTGTTGCTATGCTCGCAGGCTTGGTGGGTTGGTCCCAGCGGCCGCCGATCATTGGTCGGCCCCCCGCTGTGGCTCCTCCCACTTTTGGCCGTGCGTGCGTGACGTTGGCGGGCCTCCCCGCGGCGGCGCCTATATATGGGCGCTCTTTTTTGCCTGGGGCGGTGCGGCGTTCGAGGCACACTACAGATACACTACAATGTGGTGGTGGTTCCTACTCCACACCACCCTGTCACACAGGTAATGCCACTTTACCTTTGTTTGATCACATGTTACTTTCCAGCCTCACTCACTCTTCTTTCCTTCACTCCTCTCCTCACTCCATCCACCCACCTACAAGATTTCCACACCATGCCCACCTTCCCCCCCCCCCCTCCCCTACTATTCCTCCTCTCTCCCTCCCCCCTTTTTTTCCCCCCTTTCTCCCCCCCTCCCCCCCCCCTCCCCCCCCCCTTCTCCCACTTTCCTCCCTATCTTATCCAGCTCACACACTTTCCCTCTGTACTAATACCCCCTGTATCATCACTCATTCATCACTCTCTACCCTAGGGTGCCTCGTGGCCCTGCATCGTTTTTTGGGGGGGGTGCCTGTTTTGGTCGCCGCGGCGGGGGGGCCCGCCTCAGCTCCCGGCCCGGCATCAGTCCCGGACGGTTGCCGTACCTGGCCATTCACCATCTACCCATGCCTGCTGTGAGTACTTTTGCTTTTGGGGGATTACTCAGCCCCTTGTACCCATTATAACTCTGACCCATGATACTATTATTATTATCTTTAATTTCTAGAAACTTGACATGTCTGCTCCTGATGAGTGGTCTTGAACCACGAAACGCGTCGAGCTACCGGTTGCCCTTTATTGTTCCAATCCATGCTACACAGAGTCTTACCCTTTAACAGGAATTTGAGGCCAGCTATCAGGCAGTTATTACCTTGTTTTAACCATCTACGCTTTCTGACACCTGGTGATCCCTTGTCTATCTTCAGTAATATTGCTCATACTCATGTTATTACTCATGTTACCCCATTATATTTGATAACTATACTAATGGTCCTTATGTTGATCCTTGGTTATCATTGCTAACATTTTACCAAGTGTTAAATTGATATTGTCTGATACCATTGTTTGTATGAACATGCAATAAAAGAATTTTATTGACCCACCGTTATGTGTCGGCTTGCAAACCATTGGCTTCATTCAAAGTCCCACCTCCTTTTCCTTCACCCACTGGCTTTTGCTTGTGAGTTTTTAGATATTGTGTCATAGGGATGGAAACTTGCGGCCTCTACCCGGCGCAGTTTCATATAAAGTCCCAATTTCCCTCCCCCTTTGTTGTTCTTTAGCAAGGCAGTGGTCGTCTTGGAGGTGTGTTTGGGGTCGTTATCATGTTGGAATACTGCCCTGCGGCCCAATCTCCGAAGGGAGGGGATCATGCTCTGCTTCAGTATGTCACAGTACATGTTGGCATTCATGGTTCCCTCAATGAACTGTAGCTCCCCAGTGCCGGTGTTCTGCCGAGAAAGTTCCCCTCGGCGGATAAGGACCCGCCTCTACTGCGCAGGCGCTGCGCCTGCGCAGTAGGAGCCGGCGGAAATAGCCGAATAGTTGGAAATCAGCTGTACATGGCGCCTGTAAGAGGGCCGCTCGCCACGCTTCGGGCATGGCCTCGCTTCGCTTGGCACTTTTTTATTCTCCCTCTAGGTCCACTTGGATGGTGGGGCTTGAACCTGGACCCAGGGCGCAGGCGCCGTGTACAGCTGATTGAAGATTTTCAGATTCGGCGGCTCCTAGTAGTTCGTACTGTGCAGCCCCAGATCATGACACTCCCACCACCATGCTTGACTGTAGGCAAGACACACTTGTCTTTGTACTCCTCACCTGGTTGCCACCACACACGCTTGACACCTTCTGAACCAAATAAGTTTATCTTGGTCTCATCAGACCACAGGACATGGTTCCAGTAATCCATGTCCTTAGTCTGCTTGTCTTCAGCAAACTGTTTGCAGGGTTTCTTGTGCATCATCTTTAGAAGAGGCTTCCTTCTGGGATGACAGCCATGCAGACCAATATGATGCAGTGTGCGGTGTATGGTCTGAGCACTGACAAGCTGACCCCCCACCCCTTCAACCTCTGCAGCAATGCTGGCAGCACTCATACGTCTATTTCCCAAAGACAACCTCTGGATATGACGCTGAGCACGTCCACTTAACTTCTTCGGTCGACCATGGTGAAGCCTGTTCTGAGTGGAATCTGTCCTGTTAAACCGCTGTATGGTCTTGGCCACCATGCTGCAGCTCAGTTTCGGGGTCTTGGCAACCTTCTCATAGCCTAGGTCATCTTTATGTAGAGCAACAATTCTTTTTTTCAGATCCTCAGAGAGTTCTTTGCCATGAGGTGCCATGTTGAACTTCCAGTGACCAGTATGTGAGAGTGAGAGCGATAACACAAAATTTACCACACCTGCTCCCAGGGGCGTCGGGAGGGGGTGGCTAGACGTGCCTGAAGCCCCGAATGTGCCCCCGAAAAGCCCCGAGCCTCAGGCATGCAGCTCACAATTGTAAGCCCCGAGTGGCGAGCACCGGGACCGATCTAAACCCGAGCGCCGCCGAGTTTAGCCAAGTGCCATAGCAGGTCCCGCCTTCTGGAGCCTGCAATGCCTATGATGGACGCCCCCTGGTCCAATGCTGGGACCGTGGGACGTGTGACGTCCATCATAGGCGCTGCAGGCTCCAGAAGGCGGGAATTACAATGCGCCCGCCGCGCCACATCCCCGCTCGGGTGGGCCTCTCTCCTCTCCTCCTCCTCTGCCTGACTGACTGCCTGGCTGCTGTGACACCGCACACCACGGCTGAGGTAGGTCAGACAGTGTATGCAAATGTCAGTGTATGTGGGTCAGGCAGGTCACTGTATGTAAATGTCAGTGTAGGTAGGTCACTACCGTCAGTGTAGGTAGGTCACTACCGTCAGTGTAGGTAGGTCAGTGTAGGTAGGTCACTACCGTCAGTGTAGGTAGGTCAGTGTAGGTAGGTCACTACCATCAGTGTAGGTAGGTCAGTGTAGATAGGTCACTACCATCAGTGTACGTAGGTCAGTGTAGGTAGGTCACTACCATCAGTGTATGTAGGTCAGTGTAGGTAGGTCACTACCATCAGTGTAGGTAGGTCACTACCGTCAGTGTAGGTAGGTCAGTGTAGGTAGTTCACTACCGTCAGTGTAGGTAGGTCAGTGTAGGTAGTTCACTACCATCAGTGTAGGTAGGTCAGTGTAGGTAGTTCACTACCATCAGTGTAGGTAGTTCACTACTGTCAGTGTAGGTAGTTCTCTACCGTCAGTGTAGGTAGGTCAGTGTAGGTAGTTCACTACCGTCAGTGTAGGTAGGTCAGTGTAGGTAGGTCACGGCCCAGCCAAAAAAAAAAAAGGCCTGCGTCACGTGTACACACACCCCCGCCCCCCCTTTTCTGGCCTTGGACTTCGGGCTGAAGCCCCTGGTCTTTTTGCCACCTAGCAATGCCCCTGCCTGCTCCCCATTCACACCTGAGACCTTGTAACACTAACGAGTCACATGACATCGGGAGGAAAGATAGCTAATTGGGCCCAATTTGGACATTTTCACTTAGGGGTGTACTCACTTTTGTTGCCAGTGGTTTAGACATTAATGGCTGTGTGTTGAGTTATTTTGAGGGGACAGCAAATTTACACTGTTATACAAGCTGTACACTCACTACTTTACATTGTAGCAAAGTGTCGTTTCTTCATTGTTGTCACATGAAAAGATATAATAAAATATTTACAAAAATGAGAGGGATGTACTCACTTTTGTGAGATACTGTGTGTGTGTGTATATATATATGATACAAAAGAGATGGTCAGAGACTGTGCAGACATGATACAAAAGAGATGGTCAGAGACTGTGCAGACATGATACAAGAGACGGTCAGAGACTGTGTGACCATGATACAAAAGAGATGGTCAGAGACTGTGCAGACATGATACAAAAGAGATGGTCAGAGACTGTGCAGACATGATACAAGAGATGGTCAGAGACTGTGTGACCATGATACAAAAGAGATGGTCAGAGACTGTGCGGACATGATACAAGAGATGGTCAGAGACTGTGTGGACATGATACAAGAGATGGTCAGAGACTGTGTGGACATGATACAAGAGATGGTCAGAGACTGTGCAGACATGATACAAAAGAGATGGTCAGAGACTGTGCAATACAAGAGACGGTCAGAGACTGTGTGACCATAATACAAAAGAGATGGTCAGAGACTGTGTGGACATGATACAAGAGACGGTCAGAGACTGTGTGACCATGATACAAAAGAGATGGTCAGAGACTGTGCGGACATGATACAAGAGATGGTCAGAGACTGTGTGGACATGATACAAGAGATGGTCAGAGACTGTGTGGACATGATACAAGAGATGGTCAGAGACTGTGCGGACATGATACAAGAGAGGGTCAGAGACTGTACGGCCATGATACAAGAGACGGTCAGAGACTGTGTGACCATGATACAAAAGAGATGGTCAGAGACTGTGCGGACATGATACAAGAGATGGTCAGAGACTGTGTGGACATGATATAAGAGATGGTCAGAGACTGTGTGACCATGATACAAAAGAGATGGTCAGAGACTGTGTGGACATGATACAAGAGATGGTGAGAGACGGTATGGACATGATACAAAAGAGATGGTCAGAGACTGTGCGGACATGATACAAGAGATGGTCAGAGACTGTGTGGGCATGATACAAGAGATGGTCAGAGACTGTGCGGACATGATACAAGAGATGGTCAGAGACTGTGCAGACATGATACAAGAGATGGTCAGAGACTGTGTGACCATGATACAAAAGAGATGGTCAGAGACTGTGCGGACATGATAAAAAAGATGGTCAGAGACTGTGTGGACATGATACAAAAGAGATGGTCAGAGACTGTGTGATCATGATACAAAAGAGATGGGTCAGAGACTGTGCGGACATGATAAAAAAGATGGTCAGAGACTATGTGGACATGACAACTCCTGCCATGCAAAACAGTGCTTGCTTTGGGAGAAGGCTAGGACGGAGTTAGAGCCTGTCATTGGCTGCAGCTGATGATAGGTTCTCAGTGTGGTGGTGGGGGGGGGGGTTCAGCTGGCTGGAACCTCCATGGCTTTACCCCAGTGTGTGCCAGCCTCCTCATCCTGCCCGCCTGGAGACACCCAGGGCCATCTTTAATATTGACTGGACCCTGGACAAACATTTTCCTGGCTCCCTCCCCTGCCCCTAGCAATTTCGCTCTCCACCCCAACATCCCAAAAAACAAACACACACACACACATAGACTTACCAAAAAAAAAAAAAAAACTTTAATAATGTAAACGTAGAGATCTGGTTCACATTCACTGATTGTGCCAGGCTCACTGATTGGTTGCTACAATAGTACAATATTACCACTCAATGACTGGTTGCTAGAGGTTACTGCACATCATTACTGCTCACTGGCTGGCAGGGCAGAATTGTGGTGTGTGATGCAACTGTTGGTGCATTGCAAGATGACAGGGGTGGGGTGGTAGGAAGCTGCTGGCAGAGGGGTTCTGGGGGGGATGAACATGACAGGGTGGGGTGGTAGGAAGCTGGCAGAGGGGTAGAGGGGATGAAGATGGGGTGGGGTGGTAGAAAGCTGGCAGTGGAGTACCAGGGGTATGAAAATGGCAGAAGTAGGAAGCTAGCAGATGGGACCAGGGAATAAGGATGACAGAGGTGGGGTGGTAGGAAGCTGGCAGAGGGGGTGATGATAGTGGGTGGGGTGGAAGGAAGCTGGCAGAGGGGGTGATGATAGTGGGTGGGGTGGTAGGAAGCTGGCAGAGGGGGTGATGATAGTGGGTGGGGTGGAAGGAAGCTGGCAGAGGGGGTGATGATAGTGGGTGGGGTGGTAGGAAGCTGGCAGAGGGGGTGATGATAGTGGGTGGGGTGGAAGGAAGCTGGCAGAGGGGGTGATGATAGTGGGTGGGGTGGTAGGAAGCTGGCAGAGGGGTGAGGGGGGGTGCTGATGACAGGAGGTAGGGTGGTGGGATGCCAGGCACAGGGAGATAAGGATAATAATGAGAGGGGGTCAGTAGGTGGCCTCATATGCCGAATGGCATACATATCATCATCGCTGTGTGTGTGTGTGTGTGTGGGGGGGGGGGCAGCATTGATTTTTGGGGCGCCCTCGGTCAGGGGGTGAAGTCTCGGGAAGCTCTCATGCTGTACCTTGAGGCTCTGGCAGACAGACTCTCCTCTGCAGACGGTCCATCGTGGAGAGCGGATCAGAGAGGTACACGGCCTCTGCAGACATTATCCGATCTCCCAGCTCTGCACATGGCAGGAGATCAGAGAGGAGATCGGAGCAGAGCCCGGCAGAAGGAGAGGAGCTGGGGGAGGGAAGTACGGAGCTCGGACAGTCAGTGCTGAAGTAGTCAGTCTGCTACTGGCAGGGAAACTAGTTGCGGCATAAAAACGCCCTGGGGACACCGACCGGGGGACATTCCCTCCCATGTTAGGCAGCCTGCGAGGCCTCGAGCGACCGCCTAATTAGAGAGCCGCCTCTGGTGGCAACCCTATCTCGGAA